>NC_134353.1:596548550-596872717 GCF_048569485.1 Anomaloglossus baeobatrachus | reverse complement strand
TGTCATGTAGCACAGACTTTTTGGCTCATGTTTATGAAGGCGAAGCTGCCAACGAGCAAGGTAACAGTGATGCATATGCTATGAGGGAATCATCAGATATTATAGACGGTATTGAAGAATCCCAGCTAGTCTATGAAGATGATTTGTCTTCTGATATTCTAGATCAACAGAATGACATGGAAAATAGCTTTGAGCACTGTGAATCTTTTACCAATGGTCCTAATCAAACTGACTTTATCACAGATATGTTAGATGACCACACCCAACAATCCTCTCCATTCCTTTATGTAGAACCAGATCTATGGAATATGACAGAGAAAGCCTACACTAAACAATCAGTGAGTGACAGTCCTGATGAACTTTATGGTTGTGAAAACATTTCATTGACTTCCATTAGCCCAGATCTGTGCCAAGAATATGAAAACAGTCAAACATATCGGCAACATGGAAGCATGAGAACAGGCAGTATTCCAAGGATAAGAGCACTATCTGAAAGTACAAAAGAAAGACAAGATACTGCTCATGGTGAAGAGACAAAAATATCACATTCTCTTCCTTTACTTGTATGTGATGACCAAACTTCAGAGTCTTCCAATACTATTGAGAAAATTGACATGGCAGTCAACCCTACCGATATTGGTGAGTTAGGTGAAATTGATTGTGTAATTTATAGCTTTGTATTTTAATGTTGGCCAGTGGCGTAACTTGAGGCTTAAGGGCCTCAAATCAAAATCTCAAAGAGGGCACCAAACTATTGCAGGTCTTTAATAGTAATGGCCTTTTCATATGGGCCAAAGGGGCCTTTTCGGCTTCCATAAACTCCAGGGCCCAGGTGTGATTACAGCCCCTGCATCTATAAGGGTGCACTCACACAATCGTATGACGCATCACCTGGCACGGCTGCACACTCTCCTGATAGGAGCGGGTCAGCTACATGTATTTCCATACAGCTGAGAGGCTCCTGTCCAGAGAGTGTGCAGTCGTGCCAGGTGATGTGATCCGATACTCATGCAAGTCATACGGCTCATGTGAGCGCACCTTTATAGTTGATTTATATAGCATCAAAGAAAAGCAAAACATTTTGACTAAAGAGTATTAATTTTTTTGTTGGTTCAGGAAATTACATTTTTGGAACATCTAGTGTAATACTTCACGACCTTTGAACTTACATGATGTGTTTGGAAGCAAGATATTTTACAGCAAAAAGCTAATACTTATACAGTAGCGGAAGAACTAGAACTGTGCTAGGAGTGACACAGTAGAGACAAATGATTGACGGACAATGGTGGCACAAGCACATCTTTCCAGCAGATGGCAGCACTGGTCTATTAAAACTGTCTAATGTTAAAACACTCTTACTATAAGAGTAAGACAAAAGAAAATGTAATTCTTATTTAGCTATCTTTAAAGTGCCAAAGAATTTATATTGGGGCACCGCCAATTTCTTCATTCCCATATTTTCCTATTAATATCACTAAAACAATTATAAGTAAGATAGTATCACCTCTATGTTTCAAATGTGCAGCGAGGGTAAGACATTATCATTATACAACAAATGCAGATGTTATAAATTAAATAAACTCTACTCACCTTCTCACCGCTAAGGCTATGTGCGCACATTGCGTATTTGCATACAGTTACGCTGCGATCTGCACCGCAGCGTAACTGCATGCGTCCTGCGTCCCCAGCATAATCTATGAAGATTATGCAGGAGACGTGCGCACGTGGCATATTAGAGCGCAGCGCTTCGGCTGCTGCCCGAAGCGCGCGTTCTGAGAAGTGACATGTCACTTCTTTCCTGCGCTCTGCATGCATCCTCCGCTCTGTCTATGGGAGGGGCTGCACTCAGAGCGCATGGAATCGACTTTTCTTTTTTTCATTACGGACTCTTTCTGCAGCAATTTGAAGAGCACATGTGCTGTTCAAATTGCTGCATAAATTTCTGCAGGGACAAACGCTATGTGCGCATGTGACGCCCTGGACTAGGCAGGTAGTCACAGACATAACAATACACACACCCCCTCCCCTGGATAGTTCACACCAGTCAGACAAAAACCCTTGTTGCCTCCCTCCAGGGTCTGATGTCCACACCAGGTGGGGCGGAGCCAGGCGGTTGGCCCCACTAACCGAGGGGTTCACAGGCCTGGAGACGGGAAAAGTTTCAGTTTCAGTTTGGAGGGGAAAGTGAGAGGTCAGAAACTGTTAGTGTCTGGGTAGGGGCCCAGACACAAACAGCAAGGTTGGCAGATGGTGGTGGCCATCTGCAGGAGTTAGTGGATTTCTGTGGAACCGTAGGACCGAGGTCGGGCAGTGGCCCGCCGGTACCGAGCCAGGGAACGGAGTGAAGCTAAGCACAAAGGCAGGGCCAACGGACCCCGACTAGGCTTGGAGCCGCCGACAACGGTCAAATCCGAAAGTGACTGGAACCCCAGGGGTTTCCTAACAACCAAGACCCGACAGAAGGCAACAGTCCACACCGTGAGGATACACAGCCACCGACACAGGCTAGAAATCCAAGGGCCAGAGCCTGCGGGCAAAACGGGCTCCTTCGGTACCTATACGCCGGGGAGCGGACTACCGGTGGGCAACCACAGGAGTCAGAACATTCTAACAAGGTGCAGGGAAAGACAGCCACCATCACCCTGTCCGGGGAGAACACCAACACTGCAGCCGGCTGCGGGACCCGTCCATCCAGCCGTTTGGTTTACCAGAGACTGTGCATCTGTGTCTGAGTGAGTACACCAGTGCCATCCGGCACCGCGCCGCGCTGCCCCTGCAACCCTGCACCTAGGCCATCCAGCCTCCCCGTTACACCACCGGGCCCCGGAATCACCAACCCCTGCCCACGGAGGGGACAAAATCCTACCATCGCTCCTGGGATCCCCGTCATCAGCAGCGGTGGTGCCCATTATCACCACGACCCGTGGGTGGCGTCACGAACTATCTCCCAGAACAAACCACCCCCTTTTCACTCGTGGGCGAGGAGCGCTGCTCGAGTCCCCGGGTCCGGCCCACCGCTCGAGCCACCGAGCCGCAGCAGCAGCCCCGGACCCGAGCGTAGCGAGCTCGGCCCCTCCGCCCGCGACACGCACATAGCCTAACACTGTGGCAGTGCTCATGATCTTTGCTTACAAACGTGACCATGCAGGCCTTCAATGGCTGCAGAAATGCACAGTTCTACTGGCATCCTGGCACGGTGCTGGCTGGTGATGCCAGTAAAGTATGGCAACAGCTGTTTTCACTGATTGATTGCAGCGGTCACATGCTGGGTGCTTACAAGTAAGACAAGGAGGACTACCAGATTTGCAGTGCTGGATTGTGATGGAAAAAAATTTGGTTAGTATGGCTTATATTAATATTTTATAACATTTAAGGGGGCTTTACACGCTACGATATCGTTAATGTTTTGTCGTCGGGGTCAAGTTATTAGTGACGCACATCCAGCGTCATTAACGATATCGCAGCGTGTAATACCAGCGACCTTAGGCGACCTCAAAAATGGTGAAAATCGTTCACCATGGAGAGGTTGTCCCAAACTCAAAAATCGGTAAGGGTTGTTTAGCGTTGTGGTTCATCGCTCATGCGGCAGCACACATCGCTATGTGTGACACCGCATGAGCGAGGACCGTCTCCTTACCTGCCGCCGGCCGCAATGCAGAAGGAAGAGGTGGGTGGGATGTTTACATCACGCTCAGCTTCGCCCCTCCGCTTTCATTGGCCGGCCGCTTAGTCACGTTGCAGTGACGTCGCTGTGATGCCGAACGTCCCTCCCCCTTGAAGGAGGGATTGTTCGGCAGTCACAGCGACGCCGCCGACCAGGTAAGTATGTGTGACGCTGCGTAGCAATAATGTTCGCTACGGCAGCGATCACAAACAATCGCATGCGCGACGGGGCGGGTACTTACACGCTCGTTATCGCTAGAAATTGCTAGCGATATCGCTAACGTGTAAAGCCCCCTTTACAGTTACTTTTTATATTTTCTTAAAAGTTGGATAACTCGTTTCACCCCTTCAGCATGGAGCCTGTTTTCACCTTCATGATCATGCCAATTTCTTTCAATTCTGACCAATGTCACTTTATGAGGTAAAAACTCTTGAACTGTTTTACAAATACCAATGATTCTGAGTTTTTTCGACAACATATTGAACTTCATGTTAGTGGTAAATTTAGAACAATATTTTTTGCATTTATTTGTGAATATATAATTAATTTGGTGAAAATTTTGCAATTTCTCATTTTTCCAACAAAATTTACAAAACCATTTTTTTTCAGTGAGCACATCACATTTGCAGTGACTTTGAGAGGCCTAGGTGACAGAAAAGACCCAAAAGTGTCACCATTCTAAAAGCTGCACCCCTCACACTGCTGAAAACCACATCCAAGAAGTTTATTAACCGTTTAGGTGCTTCACAGTAACTAAAGCTATGTGGCAGGAAAAAATGAAAATTTTACTTTTTCCCACAAAAATGTTACTTTAGCCCCAAATTTTGCTTTTCACATGGGTAACAAGAAAAAATGTCCAATACAATTTGTTTTGCAATTTTTCCTGATTATACTGATACCACATATGTGGTGGAAAGGTGGAATACTACAATTTGGGCATATGGCAGGGCTCGGTAGAGAAGAAGCACCATTTGACTTTTGGAAGACAAAAATGTCATATTTGGAGATCCCCTGATGTGCCTAAACAGTGGAGCTCCCCCAGAAGTGACCCCATTTTGGAAATTAGATAACTCAAGGCTCTTTTCTAGATGTGTAGTGAGCATCTTGAACTCCCAGGTGCTTCACAGAATTTTATGTTAAACTGTGAAAATAAAAAAGACATTTTTCCGACAAAAAATTGTTATTTTAGCCTCAAATTTTGTATTTTCACAACGGTAAAAGGAGAAAAAGCACCAAGCAATTTGTTGTGAAACTTATGTGGCTGAAAACTACTGTTTGGGCACATAGCAGGGCTTGGAAGGGAAGGAGCACCTTTTGACTTTTGGAACCCAAAATTGACTTTAATCGTTAATGTCTCATTTGGAGAGCACCTAATGTACCCAAACAGTGGAAACCCCCTACAAGTGACCAAATTTTGGAAACTAGGCCTATCAAAGAACTTATCTACATGTGTGGTGAGCACCTTGAACTCCCAGGTAGGTGCTTCACAGAATTTTACAAGGTTGAGCTGTGAAAATGAAAAAGATATTTTTTTTGCATAATAATGTTGCTTGACCATAAATGTATTAGAATCCAGGATACAATCTAGTTTTGGGACTTCTGATGTGGTACCTCGGATAGTGACAAGGTAACTGTTGTCACGGTGTCATGTGGTCAAGATAAAGACAACCCTCTTATCCTTATACATGACCCCCAGCATGTTCTCACTGCATTGGGCTCTGCTGTCACCCTTTATCAGCAGTTTCCAAATTAGTGTTTTAGGGAGGCCTACAGAGGTTCGGAGCCGCATGCTACTGTACCCTTGGCATAGAGGGTTTGAAGAGTGGTATGCTGGTCTAAATGTTATCTACATAGCAGTGGGTGCACCAATTCCCACAGAATTTTCAAACTCATCCTCAAGACAGGGGGGTATTTAAGAAGGTCAAAAATATAAAGAGAAAAACTGAAGAAAAAACAAGTGAAAATTTTTTTTTGATGAATCAATGAAAAATGTAATGAAATAAATAGAAGTAAAAAAAACCCCTTTGTATAAAGAAAATACTAATAATGTGCTACCTATGAAGCTACCTAATGCTATTATTATTATTTTTCATCAAGACAAATATGGACATTACTAGCACAGCAACATCCGCTTCCCTAATGCACCTCCTATGAAGCTACTCAGTTGCTAACTATTATTAATTCTGCAAGAGAAAAATGGACGTCTCTAATACTGTAAAGTCTGGTCCTCTAAAGGCTGCTTTATACGCAGCGACATCGCTAAAGCGATGTCGTTGGGGTCACGGAATTCGTGACGCACATCCGGCCGCTTTAGCGATGTCGTTGCATGTGACACCTACGTGCGATCGAAAATGGTCGCAAAACATGCAAAATCGTTAATCGTTGACTTGCTCCACTATTCCCAAAAATCGTTACTGCTGCAGGTACGATGATGTTCGTCGTTCCTGTGGCAGCACACATCGCTATGTGTGACACCGCAGGAACGAGGAACCTCACCTTACCTGCAGCTGCTGGCAATGAGGAAGGAAGGAGGTGGGCGGGATGTTACCTTAGAAAGGAGGCGGTTCGCTAGTCACTGCGACGTCGTTAGGCAGGTAAATAGTGTGACGGGTCAGAGCGATTTTGTGCTCCACGGGCAGCGATTTGCTCGTGACGCACAAACGATGGGGGCGGGTACGCAAGCTAGCGATCTCGCTAGCGAGATTGCAGCGTGTAAAGCGGCCTTTAGGCTAGTTTCACATATCTAGTTTTTCGCTGGTTTGACGGATGTGGCGCACCCCAGTACAGTGTGTACAGTACACTGGCAGCGCAACAAGCACCGGTCACATGCTGTCATGTGACCGGAGCATGTGACCTGGAAGTTGCGGTGCTGCCACTGTACTGTATCATACTGTACTGGCATGCACCACATCCGTCAAACCAGCGAAAAACCGATATGTGAAACTAGCCTAATGCATTACCTGTGAAGCTATCCGACTCTAACTATTAATAATTTTCTGCAAGAGAAAAATGAACATCACTAATATTGCAAAGCTTTCTATCATAATGCACTACCTATGAAGCTATGCAACACTATTATTATTTTTCTGCAAGGAAAAATAGACTTCACTAATACTGCGACATCTGCTCCCCTAATGCGTTACCCATGAAGCTACCCAGCGCTAACTAGTATTAATTTTCTGCAAGAGAAAAATGGACGTCATTAATAATGTGACATCCGCTACACTAATCCGCTAGGTATGAAGCTACGCAACGCTACCAATGAAATCCCTAACCTAGCAGCACACAGGGACGCTACACAACCGCTCTGCATGCCAGCTCTGAGGTAAAGATGGCGTGCAGAGTGGTGATCAGTATCTTAAATTTACCTTCTTGGTTTCGATTTGTTAGTAACCATTGATCAGCCAATGGGCGCCAAAAGGGTTAATAAACACGAGTAACAACATGATTATACCCAGACAGCATGCCATTGTTTTGGGGTTTTTTTTACAAACTTTATTGTAAAAAACTTTCATAGGCTGGCCACCTCTGATTGGCTACTTGCAGGGGCGGTACAAGCCTCTGGGTGACATGCAGGGATAGACTGCTCTCAGAGAGAGTAGTCATCTCAACTCGGTCAATGTGCGATGCAGCAGGGACTGAAACTTGCCGGCAGTTTGTGGCAACACCCTTCCCGCAGTACCATACATGAATGGTGAATGTCATGAAGGGGTTTATTCTGTGCCATTAGGTGAATTTTGAAGGGCCAAATTCTTAGCTACTTATCTATTGTAAAAAGAAATAGAAACCCGACAGAAACCAGGCTTACCCATTACTAGTTCATGACATCTATGAGCTTTGGTAGCAGAACAGCTCAAAGCACATCCATCATATTCTCCTGTAAAACTGCGCCTAAGGCCCAACTAAAACTTGAGTTTTGATGCAGGAAAGATCCAGTTTCTATTACAAACCTTCCTTATTTTCCGGTATAAACATGTCTTAAAAATTGATGAAATATACAGTCTACCAACCATTGCAGAGAACTCAAGCACATAGTACGATATGGTATGAATGCCAATGGGTAGAGACGTGGACAGTTTATGGTGTAATTTAGAGAAATTATACTTTAGAAATTCTAACATCTTACATCTGTGCATTTGATTATATTCTTTGCATTTGACTATATATTTTGTTTTTGTTTCTAGAATCCAGTGGCCTTCCACTAGAAGTTTGGAACCATGACATTAGTGTAGACATGGCAGTAGATGGCGATGATCCTGTTTATCCGGCCATAGATGGGTCAGATAGCTGCAGCATGGGTATAAACTCCCCTAGTAGGGTGACATCAGAAAGTAAAATACACATTTTTTCATTCAATGCCTCTGGTGTGCCTCAGCAAACAATGTCGGATACAGCTTATTCAGTGGAATCTCCAGATACATTTCAGTCAATCTCCATGACAAATGGAAGTGAAAGGCAAATGAATCTTGGATCCGGATTCCAATCCTTTCAATTAGAAAAAACGTCTTCTATCCTACCTCAAAGGAGAGAGAGTAAAAAGAAATCAGAAGAAATCTCAGAACATGAGCACAGCTGGAGTATAATACTGAGCCAGACGGAGGCCTCCGATACCTCACCTGAAGACATTTTCTGCAGAGGAGAAGCTGCAGACTGTGATACAGACTTGGGAGAGATTTTATGTATGGAATATGAAAGACCGGAGGGATATCAAACGACAGTTAGAGAAACCGATTACACAGATCTGGAAGAAAGCTTTGAACTGTGTAAATTAGACGAGAGCGCCACCAAAGCACCGAGAGAAATAAATCATCTGTTCAAGTCACAAGAAGCAGGACTACTGTTCAGTCTTCCTCCAGAAGGTGGCACACTTGGCAAGGATCTAACAACTACCAGTGCTTCTACTGCTGCTGATCAAAGGTAGGATATTTGTGCTTTTTTAGTTACACTAAATAGTGTTGAACAGACTGAAAGTTTATTTTACGATAAGACGGGAGTAGCTGATGGGCCCTTTTTTTCCTCACGAAGGGAGAGCGTTTTGAGGTTTCTCATACACATTAGATATTCAGTCCAGGATCATTTGGAATAAGCATTGTAATGTATTTACTTAGCTTTTCAGAAAAATACAACTACTATAGGTTTATCCTCTAGGGTAGCAGGCTAGCCGATGGGTTGAGTTATGTTAACCCAAAAGTCGATGTTCCCAAGTTGTTTGGCTCCCTTCGCGCACTAGACTTGGTGTGCGTGTCATTTTATTTTTTTATTTAATATTTAGACTCTTTCTAACATGTGCAGCAGATTCCTGAAACCTCTACCAATCACAAATAACTCAAAAATGCTCTGCGTGCTCCTACATGAGTGGCCTCATAGACTTTCTATTAAGCCTATACACCATTCGGTGCATGCAAACATCAAGACTTAACACTTCTGTCTGCTGAGCAGCATGCTGCAGAGGGTTTTCTTTAGTGATCAGTAGGGGGTCTCAATATCTGTACCCTACATTATTTGACAGATCTTGTAAAGGTACGAGAAGTAAAAACCTACTTAATGAAGTGTGCTATCTATGTATGGAGCTGTTACTGGTTCAGTCGCACAACTGTAGCTAATGCAATGAGAAAGCTCCATTGCCCCTAGAAGCAGGGGCACGGTGTAATGGACCGCTGTATGTGCAGCCACGCTCCTCCGCAGTGTGTGCATGCAGGCCCGAAAGCTCCGATTGCATCAGTCAAACCTCTGAAATGCCCCTGTCAAATGAGATAGCAACATTTAAAGGAAACCTGTAAGGTGCAATACGCACCCAGACCCACGAGCAGTTCTGGGTGCATATTGCGAATCCCTGCCTAACAGTCCCTGTATAAACTAGCATAGATAAAGAGATCTTTAAAAAAGTATTTCTAAAGATTTTTTATCTTCTGCTAATGAGCGCAGGGACTAGTCCCAAGGAAATTATATCTATGACTAGAAGTGCCCGGCATTCTGAAGAGCGTTCACAGCGGACACAGGCACGCATTTGAGCACTTTCTGAGGACCTCCATGAGTACAATGAGAAATCTCCTATGTAGCCCAGCCTATATATGACATTCAGCCCTCTCACAATGTATGAAAGGGTTTGTCATATTATTTTTTACGTCTACAAATAGGAAAAAAATAAAATTTACTGTTCTGTATATATCTTATGTTATAGTTAAGAAGAACATTACAAGAAGTTTGACTATGTGAGATTTGAACAGAATAGCAATAGACAGACATCTGACAGCAAAACCAGTAACATTTCTGACATGTTCTCAAAACAAGTTATAGGCCATTGTCTAACAATACACACAAATAACACATCATCCGTTTACAAGGAATATGTTGTCTATAAAACCACCTTGGTCTCCATCCAATGACTTCTTTATTTGGGGATGGCAATTTAGGTCTTGCTGAGCAAGTGTACAGAGTGTTCTAAAAACAATCCTTAACTCATCAAGATTATATAAAAAAAAAACATGGTTTAGTAAGGTAGAGAGTATACAGGGTGATCATGAGGGGGTGTTTCAATCAAGCCAATCAATTTACTTACCCAACAAAGTAGATCAAACTGTAACTAAAATCTTTCCCAGTACCAGGGTGGATTATAGGCGGGGCAAGCGGGGCTCCAGCCCAGGGGCCCCCACCAAAAGAGCTTCAAAGGGGGCCCCCACCACCAGGGCCATACTTGTCAGCATTTTTTTTTCTTCACACCCTCTCCCCCTCCGTAAAGACAGTCTAATAAATCAGCTGTGTTTTCAGAGGGGGGGGGGGTGGGGCGGTGCACCGGCATTTATTTGTATCTGCGTCTTTAAGACGCAAAAACAAACTGCGGGCACAGGACGCTGAATGACCCCGGAAGTACCAGCGATGTGCTGCGGCCGTCATGGGCGTACCCAGCGAGGGGCGGGGGGGGCACCTGCCCCCCCCCCTTCCTAGAAGCAGGGGCACGGTGTAATGGACCGCTGTATGTGCAGCCACGCTCCTCCTCCTGTGTGCATGCAGGCCCGACACACTAGCTGCAGCAGGAGCAGGAGGCAGCGCTGTGCCGGCTCTGCTGTGTGCTGTGTGCCCGGCATGCACACAATGCAGAGGAGCGCAGCGGAGCCGGAGCCGGTGCTCGCAGCTTCCTCCTTCTTCCTATTCAAATGTATTTGCGTCTTTCAGACGTAAATACATTTGAACAGTGCATCGGGACTGGGCCCCGCCCCCGACATGCAGCAACGTGATGAGATCAGCACCTTGCTGACGTCATCACAGTGCTGCGGGCGCCGCACACAGGGGACATCAGATGGTAAGCGCTCCATGAAGGAGCCGAAGAGACAGGTGTAATTAATGATGATGAGTGGGGAGGGGCTAAGGACACATAACGGGGAACATCTGTGAAGGAAGTGGAACACAGCTTTGTGACAGGCAGAGGGGGAGTACTGTATTCCGAGGGAGGAGGGGAGGGAGGGAGGCAAGAGTGTGTAGGGATGGGGCAGTGTGATTTGTGTGTGTAGGGGGTGATGAGGGTTGCATTGTATTGTGTGTGGGGGGAGGGGTAATGAGGGGGTGCATTGTGTGTGTGTGTGTAGAGGTGATGGGGGGGTGCATTGTGTGTGTGTGTGTGGGGGGGGTGATGGGGGGATGCATTGTGTGTGTGTAGAGGTGATGGGGGGGTGCATTGTCTGTGTGTGTGTGTGGGGGGGGGTGATGGGGGGATGCATTGTGTGTGTAGGGCGTGATGGGGAGATGCATTGTGTGTGTAGGGGGTGATGGGGAGATGCATTGTGTGTGTGTGTAGGGGGTGATGGGTGGGTGCATTGTGTGTGTGGTTTGTGTGGGGGGAGTAATGGGGGGTGCATTGTATTTGTGTGTGTAGGAAGGAATGGTGGGTGCATTGTATTTGAGTGTGTGTGTGTGTGTGTGTGTGTGTGTAGGGGGTGATGGGGAGATGCATTGTGTGTGTGTAGGGGGTGATGGGTGGGGGCATTGTGTGTGTGTGTGTGTGTGTGTGTAGGGGGTGATGGGGGGTGCATTGTGTTTGTAGGGGGTGATGGGTGCATTGTGTGTGTAGGGAGTAATGGGGGGTGCATTGTGTGTGTGTGTAGGGGTGATGGGGGATGCATTGTGTGTGTTTGTGTGTGTGTAGCGGGTCATGGGGGGTGCATTGTGTGTGTGTGTGTGTCTAGGCGGTAAAGGGGGGTGCATTGTGTGTGTGTGTGTAGGGGGTGATGGGTGGGTGCATTGTATGTGTGTTTTGTGTGGGGGGAGTAATGGGGGGTGCATTGTATTTGTGTGTGTGTGTAGGGAGGAATGGTGGGTGCATTGTATTTGAGTGTGTGTGTGTGTGTGTGTGTACGGGGTGATGGGGTGTGCATTGTGTTTGTAGGGGGTGATGGGTGCATTGTGTGTGTAGGGAGTAATGGGGGGTGCATTGTGTGTGTGTGTGTGTGTGTAGGGGTGATGGGGGATGCATTGTGTGTGTTTGTGTGTGTGTAGCGGGTGATGGGGGGTGCATTGTGTGTGTGTGTGTGTGTAGGCGGTAAAGGGGGGTGCATTGTGTGTGTGTGTGTAGGGGGTGATGGGTGGGTGCATTGTGTGTGTCAGAGCTGTGTGTGTGTCAGAGCTGTGTGTGTCAGAGCTGTGTGTGACAGAGCTGTGTATGTGTGTCAGAGCTGTGTGTGTATGTGTGTCAGAGATGTGTGTGTGTCAGAGATGTGTGTGTGTCAGAGCTGTGTGTGTCAGAGCTGTGTGTGTGTGTGTCAGAGCTGTGTGTGTGTCAGAGCTATGTGTGTGTCAGAGCTGTGTGTGTATGTGTCAGAGCTGTGTGTGTGTACAGTTAGGTCCAGAAATATTTGGACAGTGACACAAGTTTTGTTATTTTAGCTGTTTACAAAAACATGTTCAGAAATACAATTATATATATAATATGGGCTGAAAGTGCACACTCCGAGCTGCAATATGAGAGTTTTCACATCCAAATCGGAGAAAGGGTTTAGGAATCATAGCTCTGTAATGCATAGCCTCCTCTTTTTAAAGGGACCAAAAGTAATTGGACAAGGGACTCTAAGGGCTGCAATTAACTCTGAAGGCGTCTCCCTCGTTAACCTGTAATCAATGAAGTAATTAAAAGGTCTGGGGTTGATTACAGGTGTGTGGTTTTGCATTTGGAAGCTGTTGCTGTGACCAGACAACATGCGGTCTAAGGAACTCTCAATTGAGGTGAAGCAGAACATCCTGAGGCTGAAAAAAAAGAAAAAATCCATCAGAGAGATAGCAGACATGCTTGGAGTAGCAAAATCAACAGTCGGGTACATTCTGAGAAAAAAGGAATTGACTGGTGAGCTTGGGAACTCAAAAAGGCCTGGGCGTCCACGGATGACAACAGTGGTGGATGATCGCCGCATACTTTCTTTGGTGAAGAAGAACCCGTTAACAACATTAACTGAAGTCCAGAACACTCTCAGTGAAGTAGGTGTATCTGTCTCTAAGTCAACAGTAAAGAGAAGACTCCATGAAAGTAAATACAAAGGGTTCACATCTAGATGCAAACCATTCATCAATTCCAAAAATAGACAGGCCAGAGTTAAATTTGCTGAAAAACACCTCATGAAGCCAGCTCAGTTCTGGAAAAGTATTCTATGGATAGATGAGACAGAGATCAACCTGTACCAGAATGATGGGAAGAAAAAAGTTTGGAGAAGAAAGGGAACGGCACATGATCCAAGGCACACCACATCCTCTGTAAAACATGGTGGAGGCAACGTGATGGCATGGGCATGCATGGCTTTCAATGGCACTGGGTCACTTGTGCTTATTGATGACATAACAGCAGAGAAGAGTAGCCGGATGAATTCTGAAGTGTACCGGGATATACTTTCAGCCCAGATTCAGCCAAATGCCGCAAAGTTGATCGGACGGCGCTTCATAGTACAGATGGACAATGACCCCAAGCATACAGCCAAAGCTACCCAGGAGTTCATGAGTGCAAAAAAGTTGAACATTCTGCAATGGCCAAGTCAATCACCAGATCTTAACCCAATTGAGCATGCATTTCACTTGCTCAAATCCATACTTAAGACGGAAAGACCCACAAACAAGCAAGACCTGAAGGCTGCGGCTGTAAAGGCCTGGCAAAGCATTAAGAAGGAGGAAACCCAGCGTTTGGTGATGTCCATGGGTTCCAGACTTAAGGCAGTGATTGCCTCCAAAGGATTCGCAACAAAATATTGAAAATAAAAATATTTTGTTTGGGTTTGGTTTATTTGTCCAATTACTTTTGACCTCCTAAAATGTGGAGTGTTTGTAAAGAAATGTGTACAATTCCTACAATTTCTATTAGATATTTTTGTTCAAACCTTCAAATTAAACGTTACAATCTGCACTTGAATTCTGTTGTAGAGGTTTCATTTCAAATCCAATGTGGTGGCATGCAGAGCCCAACTCGCGAAAATTGTGTCACTGTCCAAATATTTCTGGACCTAACTGTATGTGTGTCAGAGCTGTGTGTGTGTGTATGTGTCAGAGCTGTGTGTGTGTGTGTGTGTCAGAGCTGTGTGTCTGTGTGTGTGTCAGAGCTGTGTGTGTGTGTGTCAGAGCTGTGTGTGTGTATGTGTGTCAGAGCTGTGTGTGTGTGTGTGTGTCAGAGCTGTGTGTGTGAGTCAGAGCTGTGTGTGTGTGTGTGTCAGAGCTGTGTGTGTGTCAGAGCTGTGTGTGTGTCAGAGCTGTGTGTGTGTATGTGTGTCAGAGCTGTGTGTGTGTGAGTGTGTCAGAGCTGTGTCTGTGTGTCAGAGCTGTGTGTGTGTGTGTCAGAGCTGTGTGTGTGAGTCAGAGCTGTGTGTGTGTGTGTCAGAGCTGTGTGTGTGTGTCAGAGCTGTGTGTGTGTCAGAGCTGTGTGTGTGTGTCAGAGCTGTGTGTGTGTGTGTGTGTCAGAGCTGTGTGTGTGTGTGTGTCAGAGCTGTGTGTGTGTGTGTCAGAGCTGTGTGTGTGTGTCAGAGCTGTGTGTGTGTGTCAGAGCTGTGTGTGTGTGTGTGTCAGAGGTGTGTGTGTGTGTGTCAGAGGTGTGTGTGTGTCAGAGCTGTGTGTGTGTGTCAGAGCTGTGTGTGTGTGTGTCAGAGCTGTGTGTGTGTCAGAGCTGTGTGTGTCAGAGCTGTGTGTGTGTGTCAGAGCTGTGTGTGTGTGTGTCAGAGCTGTGTGTGTGTGTCAGAGCTGTGTGTGTGTCAGAGCTGTGTGTGTGTGTGTGTCAGAGCTGTGTGTGTGTGTGTCAGAGCTGTGTGTGTGTGTGTCAGAGCTGTGTGTGTGTCAGAGCTGTGTGTGTCAGAGCTGTGTGTGTGTGTCAGAGCTGTGTGTGTGTGTGTCAGAGCTGTGTGTGTGTGTCAGAGCTGTGTGTGTGTCAGAGCTGTGTGTGTGTGTGTGTCAGAGCTGTGTGTGTGTGTGTCAGAGCTGTGTGTATGTGTGTCAGAGCTGTGTGTGTGTGTCAGAGCTGTGTGTGTGTGTGTCAGAGCTGTGTGTGTAAGAAGCAGTCTGTGCAGCCCCCCAGAACTATATGGGTTCCCCAGAGCGCTATGTCACCCATCCCAGTAATGAGTACACCACCAGAGCTGTTTGCCACTCCAGTAACGTCTATGCCCCCTGACCCTCTTGTAATGTATATATTGTAGCCCCCAGCCCCTCCTGTGATCTATATACAGCAGTGCAGTCATGTCTGTTAGTGACAGCCATCGTGAAACACAGCCACATGTCCTAAAGGAGCTGGACGGAAACAAGCGGGAGAGGTGAGTGTGGCTGCTGGCGACTTCCCCATATTAATACCTGTAAGGGCTCATGCGCACGTAACTACTGAATATTCTGCAGCGATTTGACAGCACATGTGCGCGTCAAATCACTGCAGAAACACTGCATAATGGATGCAGTTTTTCTTTACAAAAAATGCCGATTTCATGCGCTCTGGCTGCTTCCCCCACCATAGACAGAGCGGGAGCTGCATCCATAGCGCACGGAATAATTGACATGCTCATTTTATGAACTCACAGATTTGGGTCAACATTTTAGCACCCAAATCGCTGCGTTCATAAAAGCAACATGCGCACATATCATGCACACTCTACATAGCTTGTATAGGGGACGCAGGACGCATGCATTTACACTGCAGTGCTATACGCAGCATAAATGCATGGAATTACGCAACGTGCGCACGAGCCCTAATGCGTCTGTGTCTGCATGTATGTCAGTGTATATGACTGTGTATATATTTGTCTGTTTATATGTATTTTTCTGAATTTGTCTTCAAATATGTATATGTACGTATGCCTGTATGTGTATGTGCGTGTCTGTGTGTGGATGGGGTCCACTGAGACTCTTTCACCCGGAGGCCACAAAAACCTGGAGCCGGCCCTCGCTGCCTTAACATTGGGATCAATAAAAAATATGTGAGTAAGGTTCTGTACGCACGTTGCGTATTTGCAGCGTAACTGCATGCGTCCTGCGTCCCCAGCACAATCTATGAAGATTATGCAGGAGCCGTGCGCACGTGGCATATTAGAGTGTAGCGATTCGGCTGCTGCCTGAAGCGCTGCGTTCTAAGAAGTGACGTGTCACTTCTTTCATGTGCTTTGGATGCAGCCCCCGCTCTGTCTATGGGAGGGGCTGCACTCAGAGCGCATGAAATTGGCTTTTCATTACGGACTCTTTCTGTAGCGATTTGAAGCGCACGTGTGCTGTTCAAATTGCTGCAGAAATTTCTGCAGAGACAAACGCAACGTGCTCACATAGCCTAAAGCGGGCTTTACACACTGCGACATCGCTAATGCGGAGTCGTTGGGGTCACGGAATTTGTGACGCACATCCGGCCGCATTAGCGATGCCGTTGCGTGTGACACCGATAAGCGATTTTGCATCGTTGCAAAAACGTGCAAAATCGCTAATCGGCGACACGGGGGTCCATTCTCAAAAATCGTTACTGCAGCAGTAACGAAGTTGTTCCTCGTTCCTGCGGCAGCACACATCGCTGCGTGTGACGCCGCAGGAACGAGGAAGCTCCCCTTACCTGCCTCCCGGCCGCTATGCGGAAGGAAGGAGGTGGGCGGGATGTTACGTCCCGCTCATCTCCGCCCCTCCGCTGCTATTGTCGGCGGTTCAGTGACGCTTCAGTGACGTCGCTGTGACGCCGCACGGACCGCCCCCTTAGAAAGGAGGCGGTTCGCCCGTCACAGCGACGTCGCCGGACAGGTAAGTATGTGTGACGGCTGTTGTGCGACACGGGCAGCGATTTGCCCGTGTCGCGCAACAGATGGGGGCGGGTACCCACACTAGCGATATCGGGACCGATATCGTAGTGTGTAAAGTAGCCTTAACTCTACTTTCTGTGTATAAGTGACTGCTGTGAGTTATCCTGGACTGTGTCTGTATTGTAGTACTGTAAATCTGAATGTGGCAGAACAGGATAAGATGTTCATTGGATTTATATCTAAATGCTACAGTTCGCGCTCTACTGTTATAGCTAAAAATGTTAACGTTATGGGGCCCCCACCAGATTTTCTGCCCAGGGGCCCCCACCAACCTTAATCCAGCCCTGCCCAGTACTGATAGGTGTGAGTCTCCTAAAGTGATCCTCTACTCCAAATACACAACACAAAATATACCTATGCATAACTAAAATATACAGAGCCCTCATTTTTATCACTGCTGTTGCTGTTTCCAAGTTCTAGGACCACTTTCCCTTTAGCCAAAATTGCTGCCATATTTACACGGTTAAAGCCATGGAAAGTTTAAACCAGAGGTGGGGACTTTTTTATTCTGGGAAGAGCTATTTGGATATTTATAAACTCATTTATGGACCATACAACAATATCCTCTTAAAAATGATCTTGCTACATTTGGTCAAACATTTAATTAACTTACCCCTAATGTGATGACTGGAAGTTCTTCTCTGTAGCAAGGAGACACTGGGACTGGTGTACATACATCATATAGGAGAGGCTGGGGCTGGAGCATATAGATCAAATGGGAGACACTAGAACTGGTGTATATACATCAGATAGGAAACACTGGGACTGGTATACATATGACATAGAAGCAGGGTCGGACTGGGGTGTCTGGGGCCCACCAGGGGAATTGACTCCAGGGGCCCTCCCTACAGCTAAATATAGATACCTATTAGCTGCTATCCCCGTTATAGTGGAGCGCTGAATGTAAAACACAGGTGGCTCCTGCACATCTCCTGTGCTCACCATAACTGGGATGTATTATTACAGTAGATTGCAGTAAAGGGGTGACAAGTTATCACCGATCCACAGGTTAGGTAGGTGATCACTTATTGATCGGTAGAACCAAACCAGTGGAAACCGCACCGATCAGAAGAATATGGAACTTTTTTCCCTGATAGGGAAAACTTGTATCCCCACTATATAATGCCGCAGCAGGTGGGATGTGTGACCGCAGCTCCATTCATCCTCTTTGGGTTGGTCAGAAAAAGCCAAGCACAGCACACGGCAGCCACTGAGGGAATGAATGGATCAGGGGTCGAGTCGGACACGAGCTCCAGTGTAATGGGGATAAAAGTTGCACATTTTGCAGATCGGTGCAGGTCCCAGCAATCAGACCCCGACTGATGAATAAGATATCACTTATCCTTAGGCCACGTTCACATGTTCAGTATTTGGTCATATGTTACCTCAGTATTTGTAGCCAAAACCAGGAGTAGGTGAAAAATCCAGAAGTGGTGCCCATGTTTCTATTATACTTTTTCTCAGATTTTACCACTCCTGGTTTTGGCTTCAAATAATGAGGTAAAAAACTCACCAAATACTCACTGTGTGCACGTGGCCTTACTTGTTTTCAGCAGAGAACCTCTGTAAGTAAATATTTGCTGCAGTGTAATAATCACAGGACAGGGAGGGGTTCAATGTCTAAGTATTTAATCTCTATTGCAAATAAAGAATCCTCCTCATATTGATATCAGAGAGAAAAAGTGACCTCCATACAGAACACAATCCACTATACAAGACCAATAACACCACATCCATGGGGGGAAATACTGTCACACCGTGACCAAACAACATATTACCACTTCATAGTGACCGAATACAACCACATACAAGAGAGAAATACCACCACACCGTGACTAGATAACATATTACCAACATAGTGATCAAACACAACCACATACAAGAGAGTAATACCGCCACACCATAATTAGACCACATAGTAACCAAGTATTACCACATACAAGGGAGAAATACCACGACACTATGACCAGACTACATAATGACCAAATAATACTACATACAAGAGACAAATACCACCAAACCATGACAAGACCACACATTACTACTACACAGTGACAAATACTACAATAAATGATCATGAATAAAAACCACAATACTAATAATAATATTACCATCAATGCCATTATGCACAGGAGCTCTGTATGCAGTGTCAGTGTACGGGTTATACAGTGATCACCAGTGACATTATACACAAGAGCTCTGTATATAGGTAATATAGTGATCACCAATTGCATTAATTAGTGACATTAATTAGTGAAATTATACACAGGAGCTCTGTATATAGTGTACAGTATAGTGTGTGTGTGTGTGTGTGTGTGTGTGTGTATGTGTGTGTGTGTGTACATGTAATACACTGACTTACCAGTGACTTCTCTAGTTGAAGCTATTCATCTCCACTTTTCCTCTTAATCTGGCACTGACCGCCATCACTTCTTCCTGCCATGACGAAACTCTGCAGAAAATAACACACGGTCACCTATAGCCAATCACTCCCAGGGCACATGCCATACTTTTTCCCCAATTTCTACACTACATCAGACTTTTGTTCCCCCATGGAAGACAGTATCCGCAAAATGAACCTATATTCATCAGTAATAATGTCTCCTAATCTGCCCCTTCAGTAATTATGCCCCACTTGCCACCATAAACCAATAATGTAAGTCCCTCATCCTGGACCATTTTATTTAATAACATCTGGGGGAATAAGTGGAATCAGAAGGGGTTGTTAATTGCTTTCTGCACAAAATATCCCCCTACACACTACTCCTCCCCATAATAGGGCCACAAAGTTCCCCTTTCCATAATGTATCCCCAAAAATTGCTCTTTCTATAATATATAATATATAATAATATATAATATAAGCCAACTCGAGTATAAGCCGAGGCCCCTAATTTAACCACAAAAAACTGTGAAAACTTATTGTGCCCTGTAGCAACAGGCTGCCATCCCTATCCTTATGTCCTGTAGCAACGCCCCCCCCCATCCTTGTGCCCTGTAGCAACTGCCCCCCCATCCTTGTGCCCTGTAGCAATGGGGCCCCCCATCCTTGTTCCCTGTAGCAGCGGGGCCCCCCCATCCTTTAGTAATGTCCTCATTCCAGTCCCCTTCTTGTCCCCTATTATACCGCTTTTTACACACACACAAAATTTACTCTCACCTGTCCTCCGTTCCTGCGGTGTCCTTTCCTTACCAGTCCGCAGCCTCATACACCCCTCCATGATCTCATCCGGTGCTCTGAACCACCGCCGCAGGATGCCATGATGGCTTTACTGCAGTTGACTCATACACCCCTCCATGATCTCGTCCGGTGCTCGGAACCACCGCCGCAGGATGCCATGATGGCTTTACTGCAGTTGGCTCAGCAAAGCATTCAACTACATAAAAGCAATGAAGGCACCCTGCAGCGGCGGCTCTGTGCAGTGGAGGGGTCTATGTGTCTTGCGGTCTGCAAGAAAAAAGTAGAGACACCGGGGGAACGAGGAGGAGAGGTGAGAATATTTTTTTTTTCTGGGGTGTCACTCCAGTATAAGTTGAGGGGGAAATTTTCAGCATAAAAAGGCTGAAAAACTCGGCTTATACTGGAGTGTTGTAAATGTCATCTTTGGCTCCTCCTGAGGGCTTACCTCTTCTCTGTAGCCCTGCGTGTCCTCTTCTCAACTGCTCCGGCGACAGTGTAATGTGGACCACTGCATGTCGGTGCGGGGCTGAGGAGCTCCACTACCTCCTGTCGCTTGCCGCACTGTTCAAATGTACGCGCGTCTGAAAGATGCGCATACATTTGAATAGCGGCGTGGTCTCCAGGACCTGTACACCAGATATGTACAGTCCTGGGACTTCCATAGTGCAGGACCTTTGGTGAATTACATGACTGTGATGTCACCACTGGTCCTGCTTCAACCGTGGAAACTGCAGCGATAGTATAGAACTTGTGCTATCGCTGCAGTTTGTGACTGAATGGCTGGGGTGCCCTCAGAGCGAGGGGGCCCTCAGAGCATGGGGGCCCTCAGAGCATGGGGGCCCTGCCCAGTCTGCCCGCACATAACTCCGGCCCAGAGAAACCGGTGGCCCCGCGGGGCTGTACAGCAGCCCCGCACTATATAAGGAACGGGAACCCACTGAGGGCCCTGGGCCTACCGGGGGATTCCCCGCTACCCCGGTGGGCCAGACCGACCCTGCATAGAAGACACTGGGGATGGTGTACAAACATCACATAGGAGACGCCGGTGCTAGAGTAAATATATCACATAAATGCAGGAGCTAATATATAGACACTGACAAAAGGGTAACAATGTTTTGAACTTTTGAGTTTCAGATTTCATATCTCACCATCTCCTATGTAATATATATATCAGGCACAGCATCTCGTATGTGATGTATATGTACTGCCCCTGCAGCAGTCGGACTTGCTGATAGAGCAATACCAAAGGATAGGATCCCAGAACCATGGGGGGTTGAGCTCTGCATCAAAAGAGAGGAGAGTGCAATACCCTGTGACACCCTGAGTGGTTCAGGGGTGTCACATTCCTCCTTGATTAAACGTAGCTCGTTTCCGAGTTACAGGACACCCAGAGGATTTATTTTGTTTCAACTGAAAGAGAAAAAAGTAACAAATCAGACAGATGTATTCATCCCTTACAGGGGAGGCAATACACTTAAATGTTGCGTCAAACTCGCAGAGTTCGATTTCTAAAATAACAATGGGAAATGCTACCGGTTGTAGCGGTAGTTGGTGGCTCAGCCTACTCTGCTGCAGCCCCTTCCTGCGACAGTCCATTCCCATTGTCCCACTCCCTTCAACCCGCCACCCAAACAACCGATTCCTTGTGACGGCATTGAAGTCCTGGAGGTGTAAAAGACTACTCAGGTAACAGTCCTGAGTAACTTGGTAGCCGTTACCCTTTGTGCCAACTTCTATCAAGGGCCCCTGGTGCCGTC
Organism: Anomaloglossus baeobatrachus; assembly: GCF_048569485.1. Classification (NCBI taxonomy): domain Eukaryota; kingdom Metazoa; phylum Chordata; class Amphibia; order Anura; family Aromobatidae; genus Anomaloglossus; species Anomaloglossus baeobatrachus. Next base: position 596,850,840 of record NC_134353.1, on the reverse strand, counting down.
TACCAGTGCCGCACCGTCCAAGACCCTGATGGCCTTTTTACCTTTAACAGAGCATGGAAAAAGGTTCGACAAGGATGACACAGTGTATCCGGAGCATTAACCCTCCTGTCACCCTCCACCGAGGACCCTATAGCCAGTCCCCGACGGCCTTCTCCATTCAAACACGAAACCAGAGAACGTTCAACAAGGGTGCAGGTCCACACAGTCACTTTTCAACTGTTAAACAAACTGGCAGGTAGCCGTCCTGGTTCAGCTACCGCTGCTGCTTCTGAGTATTGGTTTCTTAGTATCGGGGAACCCCTGGGAACACCCTAGCAAAGTGCCCTGGCAGGCCGCAGTGGCGACATGGGAACCACAACTTCCATAGTATCAGCCGGGGTCTCATCATCTGAGGTGAATTCCTCCTCCATTTCCATCACTAATATCTCTGGCACTGACCGTGCTGACAGGGAGACTCTATAGCCGTGTCCTCCAAATCGTGGAACCCAGGCGGCTTCCGGGTTGCTGGAAACCGAATCCATCTCTTCCTCTGCCTCTTCTGGATCTGAAGCCACAGGAACCGTGACAACTTGATTGGCGTTCGCGGCCTGGTCGTCCTCTGCGGGGGCCGAGGATCCCACTGCCAGTGTTGCGGATAGGGTCTCGGCTGCAGCTGCTGTCGCGGACGGATGAGGCGGAAGGACGGTGGCGGTGTCCGGGGGCAGACCGGGTTCCGCAGCCAGGTAGGCCGGATCGACCGGAACTGGGTTTCTGCTTCTGATCCCAGACCACCGTCTGCGACCTAGCCAACGTCTCCCTGGGAGCTCCAACTCCCTCCAGCTCCTCACTCTTTGAGGGCTACTGCTCCACTGCTCAGCCCCTCCCACCAGTCTGTCTGACCCCTAGGCGGGTGGCACTGTTCCAGCTAGACCACCCACTGGTGTGCCTGACAGGGTGTGGCGTGAGGTGTGGCTAGGATTTGTATGCTGATGTAGCAATACCAAAGGTTAGGATCCCAGAACCATGGGGGGTTGAGCTCTGCACCAAAAGAGAGAAGAGTGCAGTACCCTGTGACACCCTGACTAGTTCAGGGGCGTCACATATACACTCCAACCTCAGCATCTGCTATGTAATGTACACTGGTGAGCAAAAGGGTAACACTGTTGTGAACTTTTGATTTTCAAGTTCCATATCTCACCATCCACAACAGCTTTGAACGTGAGACTACCTTCATTTTATAGACAATCATCTTGGCTATCTCATAAATAAATTTGACTTGCAACTATTTAGCATATGATTAGTTATGCAGATTCTTGTCATGTCCCTGCATTGTTAAAGTTTTTCTTGTGTGACCCTGGGGGCTGCTGTGTATACATCACTTAGGAGATGCTTGGACCGCTGTACATACAGTAAATCAGTGTAATTTAGTACAGTAAGTCAGTGTAAATTTGGCTGATGAATACATTATATAGGAGATGCTGGGGCCGGTGGACACATCAAATAGGAGATGTTATATTTGTACATTTATCTGTCAGTAGCAGGACTGGAATGCAGAGCACAGTAACGTCACCTACAAAGAGCATTCTGATGTTGAAAGTAGCCAGCGTCAGAACTAGAGATGAGCAAACTTGTTTGGAAAAAGGTTCACCAAATCCTAATTCGGTTTGAGCCTTGGCCAGCTCGGCTCAGATTTCCAATCTCTTTTGTCAAAAGTCAGCAATATTCGGTTTTGTTTGGTGTGCACAAACCATCCACTCTCAGCCCCATCACAGCGATGTCAAGTATTGGCATGGCTGTGAATGGCCAGGGCCATCATTGCAGTGAGACTCTCTTCTGGGCCTGCTTATTAAACTTCATGAATTTTTAGTGCTTTCTTTGCCCACCTCCTGTGTATAGAAGTCTGTGTTTGGTTACGCTATCAGTGAGAGCGGAGTGCAAGGCACACCTGCCGGAAGATACTGTCACATCATGGGCTGGTGCTATTTTGGTGTTGGATGCATGAGAACTGGCAGCTTGCTGCCCTGATCACCTGAGTGCAGACGAGAAGATGAGTTATGCTGGAAGAGAGGCAGAGCTGGAGTACATCATCCACTAATGACCCCTGAGGCCACATGTGACCAACGTCCTCCTGAAGCAGCGGGCATGGACAACGTGTCCCCCAGATATGTAAAGTGAGGACATTACAGCACCCAGCGCTGGACCTAGTCTTGCAGTGAGGTCCGTATCCAGCGCTGGGACTTGATAGAAGAGGAGCTTCCTGAAGTGGAGGCGGTATCTGTGGGAACCGATTCCCCCACCGAGGAGACTGGCAGGCGTAAAGCCTCTGAGGACCCCCTAAAATACCCCCCCTTGGAGCTGGTCTGCTGGAGCCAGCCAGAGGAGGAGGAAGAGTAATCAGAGGAAGAAGTCTGCCCACCTGCTCAAGTGAGTAAGCTATCCAGACCCCCGCCTTGCAGTCCACTGGATGTGGGGAAAAACGTGTCAGTTATGCGCCTGCAAGGGGTGGTATGCAGTGGGAGTAAGGCGGCTTGCCACTGAAGAGGAGGTCAAGAGGTAGGGGGAGGAGGCTGAGGAAGAATGGCGAATCTGGCAATGCTGTAGGACCCCATCTGTAAGCCGCAGGGAGATCCGTCACCAGGAGAATCCTGTAGCCCCATCCCAGAGGGGTGCCTGTGACCCGGGACCCCATGTGGCCTAACAGGAGTACCAGCAACCTGCCACCCCTATCAGCACTATGCCCTGTACCATAAATCAACCAGACGGTAACCAGCACAACTATTTTATACTGGCAACAATATGCTCTGAGAGGATCGTGGCTAGAACGAATACCCAGACCAGTTGTGGAAATGGACCAGGCCCCCGTCCCCTAGGTCCAGGGAGGCCTGGAAAAAGAAGGCTGCCTGAACCGGACTGATGATCCCTGTCTGTTCCACTGTTGGCAGATGGCCAAGTTGAAAAAGGGGCTAGTTTCAGAGCCCTTTTGTAAAGGAAGGAAGTGGGGCCAGTTGAGATGCCATCAGAACCCTTGGTTGGACAGGATGTGACGATGGCCAGAAGAGGCTCAGAGGTGAAGATATTAAAGGGTAGGAGATGTTGCCCTTGTGGCCAGATAGGCCTATTTGTTTTTGTTTTTTTGGTGTGTTGTTTCCCCCCAAATTTTGTGATTTTTGTACCCCCCCCCCCTCTGCAGGATTTGGAGGACTTTGAGATCTCTGGGCTATAGGAGGATAACCCCTCAGACAAGGACTTAGCACTTGCAGCTCTCAGGAACTGTGCTCAAACTTCCATTTAATGTTTTGCCCATTTACCCCCTCCCCTATGGATTTTGCCGTAACCAACCACTGAGAGACTGTGCCCAGTCCCGTGAATCGTGAGTGGAGGGATGGTGGATGGATCACTCAATGTACTCTGACGTGTTTTATGCTATATTGATGTTTTAATGACTGCATCACCATTGTGGCAGGTGGGAGACATGGACAAAAACCACATGGTGGTCTTCGTTACAGCATCTGGCAAAGGACAGGAAGGGTAACTGTTTGCCCACAGGCGTGTTTTCTTAGAACACAGACTTTGTTTGCTCTGGAGATTTAGACCGGACCAGCCTGAAGAAAGAAAACGTTGAGAAGAAAAGAGTTGATAGAGATTTTTTTGTCAGTTTTATTGCAAGATTTTATTGTGCATGGTGGAAGACGGCCACAGTTAAAAAGGGGAGGAATGTAGAAGGTGGACTGTGACCTGCAACCCCCTGAAGACCTCTATGTTTCTATTAAGTGTATAATGTATATTTACATGTGTAGTAATGATAAGGTTTGCTATCAGCAAAATTATTATTATTTATTATTATAGTACCATTTATTCCATGGCACTTTACAAGTGAAAAGGGTATACATAAAAAAAAAAAGTACAACAATCATGAACATTACAAAAACAGTCTAGTACAGGAGGGGAGAGGACCATGCTCGCAAGGGTTCACAGTTTACAGGAGATGGGTTAGGGTACAATAGGTAAGGACAGAGCTGGTTGCGCAGTGGTGTATTGGACTACTGGAGCTATAGTGCAACAATGTTTAAAACGAGTGTTCAGTATAGCATTTAAAGATTAGAACCATTGTTGATTCATTTGTAGTAATGCTGAATGGTGTGAACAAGATCCAGAACAACCGGGACATCCCGATACAATTAGGTAGTACCTCCACACCCATTCCACCATATACTCTTTCCCGTCTTTTTTTTATGTTAAGTCGGGGCTGGCACAGAACTGCATCCTCACCTCAATACCACATCAATACAGCATTGCGCTTTTTGCCAGAAGATGCAAATTTGGTGCAGGAATTTACAGTATAAATTTCAGCAACAAATCTTCATCTCTTGGCCAAAAAAACTCAGTTTTTGTTTGGTTTTCTGCCAAAAGTTGCAAATTTGGTGCAGGAATGTCTCCCTCCAGATGTCCAAGCAGCTGGGAACTCAAAGAACGTTAAAGGCTCTCTTAAATGCTCCTGTAGGGTTTCCAGGCCTCACAGCTTCCGGGAGACCCGGTGGCTGTGAGGTTACCAGAGCTCACAGCCATCAAGTCTCGCGGCAGCTTTCAACCCAGTAACTTTAATGGAGCCTTTAATATTCCTTGAGTTCCCAGCTGCTGGGACATCTGAAGGCTGTGAACTGGTACCAGAGTTCAAATCCTCCAGGTGTCCCAACAGCTGGTAACTCAAAGAAACTTAAACTCTCTTAAAGGCTGCCTTAAGGTTTCCGGTCCTTACAGCTGCCAGAAGACCCGGTGGCTGTGAACTCCGGTAACCTTTAGGTTATATAAGTTGTATTGTGTCTGTAGTGGCAAGGTTCTCAGAGCAACAGGTCAAACACCTGTCACTCATCTATCCACCCACCTCTTGATTTGAAAGCTGTAAATGCTGGGCTAGAACCTGTGTTGTGTGTGGGCCATGCTTCACTGCAGCTCTATGACACTATGGGTACTGTGGGGAAATTGATGGCACTGTCCTGCGGTCTGCCTCTAATTTTTGTAAATATGGAGACTCCAAGATGGGTCTCCAAGTTGTATATTGTCTGTAGTGGCAAGGTTCTTAAAGCAACAGACCTACTCCTGTTACTCATTCAATATTTCTTATGTTAATAGTCTAGGAAGTTAATGTATGTGCCATAAAAGTGTGGCACCACTGTAAAATGGTTTGAGCTGTTTTGGCAGCTTTTGGGCCCCCATTAAGGTGTTGTCAATGCCTTTGTTTTTGCCTCCCATTAAATTGAGTAGGTTCGAATATGTTCATCACACCATTCGTAGAATTGAAATTGGCGAAGACAAACTGCACCTCGGGTGGTTCGCTCATCTCTAGTCAAAACGTGATCCAGCACTGCATGCTCCTCAGAGCTCAGTAATGAACGCTATATGCCTGTGCTTGCACTCTGGGGGGAAATTAAAGGGCTTCAGATCACATCATTAGCGCTTGTCTATCCCAGAGTAGTGGAGATGTGGGGAAGGTAGGAATTGATGACAGACTTAAGGATTAGTTGTAATCTGTAACTATGAAGACACATAGCTTTAAAGATGTACCTGATCTCTCTGTAACTGGTTTTGATGGTCCTGGAAACTATTGGTAATTTATTGATAAAATATTGCAGTATTTCTCCAGTGACGTCCATTACTATGCGCTAACACCTGCCTTGTTACATTACTGACAAATGTATTCACAAGGTGCCTTCATTGTTAGAGTAGACAAAAGCCTTTCGTAAAACGTTTTAGATATTTTTACTTAACCCAGGTCATTGTGTACATAGAAATCATGGGGCCACACAGCAAAATAAATAAATTAATTTATTAACCGCTCTACTCACGAGCCCATTTTCACCTTCATGACCAGGTCATTTTTTGCAATTCTGACCAATGTCACTCTGACCAGTGTCACTTTATTATAATTCCTGAACACTTCAACAGATCCTGGAACTTCTGACATTATTTTTTTGTGACATATTATATTTCATTATAATTGTAAATTTAGACCAATATTCTTTGTGTTTATTTGAGAAAATATTGTAAATTTTGTTAAATATTCGGAATTTTCAAACTTTGAATTTTATGCCTATAAATCCGAGAATTATGTCACATAAAATAGTTAATAAATAACATTTCCCACATGTCTACTTCTTTACATCAGCGCACTTTTTCAAACGTAATTTTTTTGTTAGGCAGTTAGAAGGGTGAAGTTCATTACCAATTTCTCATTTTTCCAACAAAATTTACAAAACCATTTTTTTAGTGAGCACATCACATTTGAAGTGACTTTGAGAGGCCAAGGTGACAGAAAAGAAGCAAAAGTGACACCATTCTAAAAACTGCACCCCTCAAGCTGCTCAATACCACATCCAATACGTTTATTAACCCTTTAGATGCTTCACAGGAACCAAAGCAACGTGGAAGGAAAGAAAAAATAAAATTTAAATTTTTTTTCCACAAAAATGTTAATTTAGCCATAAAATTTTGCATTTCCACAGGTATCAGGAAATTTATTGTGCAATTCCTTCTGAATACGCTCATATCTCACATGTGGTGGAAATCAATTGTTTGGGTGCACGGCAAGGCTCTGAAGGGAAGGAGCACCATATAACTTTTTGAAAGCAAAATTAGCTGGTATCATTAGTGGATGTCATGTCATGTTTGGAGACCCGCTGAGATGCCTAAACAGTAGAGCTCCCCCACAAGTGACCCTATTTTGGAAACTGGACCCCTCAAGGAATTTATTTAGATGTTTGGTGAGCACCTTGAACCCCCGGGGGCTTCACAGAAGTTTATGACGTTGAGCTGTGAAAAAAAAAGACATTTTTACCACATAATTGTTACTTCAACCAGATAACTTTTTTTCACAAGGTTATCAGGAAAAATGCACCAGAAAATGTATTGTGCATTTTCTTCTGAGTATGCAGATTCCTCATATGTGGTGGAAATCAACTGGGTGCATGGCAGGGCTCGGAAGGGAAGCAGCGCTATTTACAGTAACTGCAAAATTGGCTGGAATCATTAGCGGATGCCATGTTGCGTTTGTAGAGCCCCTGATTTGCCTGAATAGTGGAGCTCCCCCACAAGTGACCCCATTTTGGAAAGGAATTTATCTAGATATTTGTTGAGCACCTGGAACCCCTGAGGGCTTCACAGAATTTTATAATGTTAAGCTAGGAAAATTAAAAAATTTAATCTCAAAAATGTTGCATTAACACACAATTTTTCAAATTCACTAGGGTAACAGGAGATAATCAACCATACAATTTGTTGTGCAATTTCTCCTGAGTATAGCCTGCTTTACACCTTACGATACAGCATACGATAACGTATGCGATCGTAACCGCCCCCATCATATGTGCGGCACGTTCAATTTGTTGAATGTGCCGCACAAATGATTAACCCCCGTCACACGTACTTACCCGTCCATACGACCTTGCTGTGGGCGGCGAACGTCCACTTCCTGGAGTGGGAGGCGAACGTCCACTTCCTGGAGTGGGAGGGACGTTCGGCGCCACAGCGACGTCACGCGACAGCCGGCCAATAGAAGCGGAGGGGCGGAGCTGAGCGGAACGTAAACATCCCGCCCACCTCCTTCCTTCCGCATTGCTGCCGGGAGCCGCAGGACGCAGGTAAGACCTGTTCATCGTTCAAAAAAATATTTTTTACTTTGTTTTTTACCTTTTTTTAAAACATTTTTTGACTTAGTGCCTATATGGGACATCACCCCACAGGACTATGATTGCAGCTTCAATGTTTTATAGAGCATCGCAGCTGTCAGAGCTGCACTGGGAAAGCCTATGTGTCATGCCTCGGGTCACCATGACAATGATCGGGTCCTTGTGATTACATCACGGAGATCCTGATCTTTGGGGAGAGAGTGTGATCCCTCTTCCAGTGTCCTAAGAGCCACTGCAATCAGGGGGGTATTCAGCCAGGGACAGCGCAGGCACCATTCCTGGCAGAGAGGCTCTGGGCTCCTATGTCGGGTAAGCCGAATTCCAGGCCGTGATCGCGGGTTCACAACTCCCTAGGAGGTACTGTTACATCCTTGGTCATTAAGATAGGATGTAACAGGACGTCCTTGATCAGAGAGGGGTTAATATTCAACTGGGTGACATGACAACAAATTTTACAACTTTACAGCCCTTACAAAGTAATTTTCCTCATATTGAGGCGCCTGGATTCCCCTTTCAGTGCATGCAATAACTATTGTGCCAACAAAAGTGCCCCATAAACACTGTACGGTAGCCCCACAGTGGATTCCTTTCAGTAACCGCCACACACACAGTGTGATGACTCTACTGTACCCACCCTCAGCTACCCCAGCAAAGTTTGGTGACCCCAACACAGTATGATCCTTAACTGTGAATCTCACACAGCCCTGCAAGCAGTATAATAGTTCTACATCCAGTATAATAGCCCCCACACCTCTTCATACTATATAGTGGCCCCCACTACCCTTCCAAACAGTATAATGGTCAGGCACCACTGAGTACTGCACCCATGCTGGGACAGTACTTCCAGGTAATCCTAAGAGCCAGAACGAGGTGTGTACACACAGACATGTAGCAACCAGTTCTCCCACACCAGTAGATGGGACCCTTGGGCAGTCTCCGGAGGGGGCTGGCTTTCAAATCTTGTCAAGGGGTGAAGCGGTAGGGCTGGGAGCTAAAGTTCAGAGGTTGTCAGGATAGGGAGGAGAGCCAGTCTGGTGGTGGTGAGCGAGTAACAGTTAGCAAGGGAGAATGGTCAACTGGTAGAAAGAGTACGGTGCTCCTTGTGACTAGGCACGTACAGGGAACAGGTCCCTAGAGCAGACTCCAGTTTAACTATCTGCTAAACCTGCCAGTGAGGGGAACTACAAGTACCTCACCAACCTTACAGAGTCCGAGCCTCAGCAGCAATGCAGGTACCCATAAGGGGACAGAGCCATCTAACTTGGTCCACGCTGCGGGCAAACGGGCCGAACACATGGGAGAAAAGGCAGTAGCGACTCCCTGGATAGATCCCCATGGTACTCCACGTCAGGGGGTTATCCGAAAACAGAGTGCTAGCAAGGCGAGCTAACAGGTTACCCTCAGACTGGCCTGAAGGAACCCTGGTCTTACCTGGTTAATCACAACAACCCCCGGGTCAGCTCACAACAATATCTGAAGTGAGTAAAAACCAGTTAAAAGACTTTTGGACTCAGCCTGTGTTATTCCGGGACCCGCTATCCTACTCACCCGAGCCCCTGGGGCCTGCCTCACTCACGGGACGCTACATCATCTGGCTGCAGACCCCATCAGCCCCAGACGCTCGTAATACCTGCAGCGGCGGTCATCCACATTCCTGACCGCAAGCCGTGTGTGGCATCACGATATATAGAAACTGACATTACCTGTTCGCCAGATTGAATAAGCCCTGTGGCGTCCCCCAAAAGGATCAGCACCCCTGTGGCGCCACACATACAGTAAAATGGGTCTCAAATAGCACTCTATAATTTATAAAGGCTATCTCATAGACCTCCAAATAGTATGAGGCCTCCACATAACCCTCTAAATATTTTAATGACCTCTATGTAGCCATCCATACAGTATAATTGGCCCCACATAGTCTTCCATGAAGTATAATGGGCCCCACATTGATTTCCATGTAGTATAATGTGCCCCCCCCTCGTAGTCCTCCATATAGTATTCCCTCACTCCTCCATACAGTATTATGGACCCCACATTGCTTTCCATATAGTATAATGCGCCCCCATAGTCCTCCATATAGCATAATGCACCCCATAGTCCTCAATATAGTATAATGCACTCCATAGTCCTCCGTATAGTATGCACCTCATAGTTCTCCATATATAATTCATTCCCGTATTGTCCTCCATAGACAATGCACCCCCATAGCTTTCCATATATTATAATGCACCACCATAGTTCTCCATATATTGTTATGCACCCCCCATAGTCCTCCATATAGTATAAAGCACCCCTATAGTCCTCCATATATTATAATGCCTCCCTTAGTTCTCCATATTTTATAGTGGACACCCCATAGTCCATTTATTATAAAGCACTGCCCATAGTCCTCCATATAGTATACTGCACCCCCATAGTCCCACATATATTAAATGCCCCCATAGTCCTCCATATATTATAATGCACACCCCATAGTACATATATTATAATGCACTCCCCATAGTCCTCCATATAGTATAATGCACTCCATAGTCCTCTGTATAGTATAATGCACGCCATAGTTCTCCATATATAACGCACTTCCTTATAGTCCTCCATATACATTGCACCCCATAGTCTTCCTATATTATAATGCAACTCCATAGTCCTCCATATGTTCTAATGCACCCCCATAGTCATCCATATAGTATAATTGACCCCCCCTATAGTCCTCCATATATTATAATGCACACCCCATAGACCATATATTATAATGCACCACCATAGTCCTTCATATATTATAATTCACCATGCATATTCCTTAATTTATTATAATGCACCCCATAGTCTTCGAATATATTATAGGTCACCCCCAAAGTTCTCCATATATTGTACCGCACCCCATAGTCCTCCATATGTTATAATGTACCCTTTAGTCCTCCAAATAGTACAATGCACCCCCATAGTCCTCCTTATATTTTAATGCCCCCATTGTTATCCATATATTATAATGCACACCCCATAGTCCATATATTATAATGCACCCAATAGTCCTCCATATAGTATAATGCACTCTATTGTCCTCTGTATAATATAATGCACCCCATAATTCTCTACATATAATGCACTCCCCTATTGTCCTCCATATATAATGCACGCCGTAGTCCATATAGTATAATGCACTCCATAGTCCGCTGTATAATATAATGCACGCCATAGTTCTCCATATATATATATAATGCACTTCCCTATAGTCCTCCACATATAATGCACCCCCATAGTCTTCCTATATTATAATGCAACTCCATAGTCCTCCATATGTTCTAATGCACCCCCATAGTCATCCATATAGTATAATGGACCCCCCATAGTTCTCCATATATTATAATCCACACCCCATAGTCCATATATTATAATGCACCACCATAGTTCTTCATACAGTACAGACCAAAAGTTTGGACACACCTTCTCATACAAGAGTTTTCTTTATTTTCATGACTTTGAAAATTGTAGATTCACATTGAAGGCATCAAAACTATGAATTAACACATGTGGAATGAAATACTTAACAAAAAATTGTGAAACAATTGAAAACATGTCTTATATTCTAGGTTCTTCAAAGTAGCCACCTTTTGCTTTGATTACTGCTTTGCACACTCTTGGCATTCTCTTGATGAGCTTCAAGAGGTAGTCTTGTGTAGGGAGCCTACAAATGTCTTTACTGGGGCTGATGGTATTGGCAGCTAGTATGATAGTCCATCCGCAAGTAGGGTTTTGCCCCAAAGGGTGTATGGTGCAGTGGGCGTCGGAAGAAGGTAATTCACACAGATGTTCAGTGCAACTGGTTTACTCACTTTCTGCAGATGTTAACTGGTTGCCCGAGGCTGGCTGGTTTCCAGGGCCCCTATGTCCCAGTGCCAGTCTGCTGCTCTGGTACCTTCTTCCCCTGCACCTGTCTCTGGTAAGTGGGTCCCCGTGGTATAGAACAACTGGGGGGTCCCCATTCTGTGGTTTGTCCACTTCTGTCCGCCTGATGGTAGCATGAACCCTGTGGGGTTGGAGTCTCTGGTCCTGTCCCCGGTTCTCCCTTTTCTACTGAGTCTCAGATTCTTTAGGGTCAGCAAGGTCCTTGAGGTGTTAACAGGTCGGCTTGAAGCTCTTTCCTGTCCTAGGGTCCTGTACCCCGTCGGTGCGTAGTTCCGAGAGTACTCCACCATACTCCACCAGTAACTACTTTTCCTGGGTACCAGGTCACCATCAACACAAGTCAGGACGTCACTTTGCTTACACTTTCACACTCCTGCAGTCTGACACTTTCAACAGTCACACTCGTTCTGTCTCCTCTCTTCCCTTCTACTCTCCACAGTCTGCCCCTCTCACCTGATCAACTAGTGGACTGGCGTGGCTCCACCTCTAGGCGGCCATCCATTGGTCCCACCCTAACTGGGTACCATTGTATGGGGGATTGTTGGGGAAAACTTGGATTACCTCGGTTTTTGTTGATACCGGCACTGGGGTTCTGGGTCCCTAAGGGGGTAGGCCCTGCTTCCTTGTGGGGATGCAGAACCTTGTAGCACCCTGATGGTCTCAGGGGCGCTACACACCCCCATAGTCCTCCAAATATAATAATTCCCATAGTCCTCCATATATTATAATTCACCTTTTATATTCATCCAAATATTATATTGCACTTTCCATAGTCCTTAATATATTATAATGCTCCCCCCATGGTCTTCCAAATTTTTTAATACACCCCATAGTCCTTCAAGTTGTATAATCCATACTCCATAGTCATTCATATAGTATTATGGCCATTGGCTACCAGTGTACTCACTGATTTAAACAAAATAAATAAAAAAATAAAAAATACTTGCATCTCCTCTTTCATCTGCTGCTCTTGTCTTTGCAGTAGCGTGTGCTCTACAGCTCTGCCCATCTCAGCACAGTGGGCATGCTGTAGTGTCGTCATCACGTCCACTGTACTGAGATATCAGAGCGCAGACACAATGGTAGAATGATGGAGGGAGTGAAGCTCTTTTATCAGTGCTGTCAACTATATCAGCATCCGTGATACCGATACAGTTAAAAGTGCGATGCGGGGGGAGGGGGGGTGGCATTGGCCCTGGCAGCAGGCCCCCCTGAGTCTTGGGTCCTATAGCGGCCAAGTGGAGAGCCGTCATTTGTGGGAAGCCACTGACCCAGGTAAATAATTGTGGTCATGGTTAATTTACCGCTATCTGGATTTTAGCTAGTACACTCTCTAAAAACATACAGTATAATCACAAGACTAAGGATTACTATTTTTCAACCATTCATAGCTGTACCACAAAGTAAGCATGGCATTCTTCAGGAAGATTCTTCTCATTTCTTATCAGTCAGGGCTCTGTACAAGCGGTGACAGTATCTTTTACAGGTAGCAGCAATATCGACATAAATGTGTAATGATTAATTTATCAGGATTCTCCTTAGGTGAGAAAGCAGTAAAGATAAAAGACGGATAAACTCGTATAAGATTACAGATCCCATATAATGCTTGCACCTTCTTAGTCTACTGTCACTTCATTAATAATATAATACATTTTTAATGTGGATTTGTCTCTTTATACTGGCAGATGAGTGGAATACCAGTTACAGAGGAGGTATATGCTGTTACTAAGGGACTATGGAGTGGGCCTCATTCAGACATCACTGATTTTTCACATACGTAAAAACATGGCTTCAAGTCTAATAGTTTGCCCCCAAAAATCAAATACCATCAAACAAAAAGTCCAATTTTATTAAACTTTTAGTGTTAATGTTGCTGTGTTAGGTTCACACTGCATTTAGGCATCAGATTTGGCAGGACTTTTTGAGATATAAATACAGTTAGGTTCAGAAATATTTGGACAGTGACACAAGTTTTGTTATTTTAGCTGTTTACAAAAACATGTTCAGAAATACAATTATATATATAATATGGGCTGAAAGTGCACACTCCCAGCTGCAATATGAGAGTTTTCACATCCAAATCGGAGAAAGTGTTTAGGAATCATAGCTCTGTAATGCATAGCCTCCTCTTTTTCAAGGGACCAAAAGTAATTGGACAAGGGACTCTAAGGGCTGCAATTAACTCTGAAGGCGTCTCCCTCGTTAACCTGTAATCAATGAAGTAGTTAAAAGGTCTGGGGTTGATTACAGGTGTGTGGTTTTGCATTTGGAAGCTGTTGCTGTGACCAGACAACATGCGGTCTAAGGAACTCTCAATTGAGGTGAAGCAGAACATCCTGAGGCTGAAAAAAAGAAAAAATCCATCAGAGAGATAGCAGACATGCTTGGAGTACCAACATCAACAGTCGGGTACATTCTGAGAAAAAAGGAATTGACTGGTGAGCTTGGGAACTCAAAAAGGCCTGGGCGTCCACGGATGACAACAGTGGTGGATGATCGCCACATACTTTCTTTGGTGAAGAAGAACCCGTTCACAACATCAACTGAAGTCCAGAACACTCTCAGTGAAGTAGGTGTATCTGTCTCTAAGTCAACAGTAAAGAGAAGACTGCATGAAAGTAAATACAAAGGGTTCACATCTAGATGCAAACCATTCATCAATTCCAAAAATAGACAGGCCAGAGTTAAATTTGCTGAAAAACACCTCATGAAGACAGCTCAGTTCTGGAAAAGTATTCTATGGACAGATGAGACAAAGATCAACCTGTACCAGAATGATGGGAAGAAAAAAGTTTGGAGAAGAAAGGGAACGGCACATGATCCAAGGCACACCACATCCTCTTTAAAACATGGTGGTGGCAACGTGATGGCATGGGCATGCATGGCTTTCAATGGCACTGGGTCACTTGTGTTTATTGATGACATAACAGCAGACAAGAGTAGCCGGATGAATTCTGAAGTGTACCGGGATATACTTTCAGCCCAGATTCAGCCAAATGCCGCAAAGTTGATCGGACGGCGCTTCATAGTACAGATGGACAATGACCCCAAGCATACAGTCAAAGCTACCCAGGAGTTCATGAGTGCAAAAAAGGGGAACATTCTGCAATGGCCAAGTCAATCACCAGATCTTAACCCAATTGAGCATGCATTTCACTTGCTCAAATCCAGACTTAAGACGGAAAGACCCACAAACAAGCAAGACCTGAAGGCTGCGGCAAAGCATTAAGAAGGAGGAAACCCAGCGTTTGGTGATGTCCATGGGTTCCAGACTTAAGGCAGTGATTGCCTCCAAAGGATTCGCAACAAAATATTGAAAAGAAAAATATTTTGTTTGGGTTTGGTTTATTTGTCCAATTACTTTTGACCTCCTAAAATGTGGAGTGTTTGTAAAGAAATGTGTACAATTCCTACAATTTCTATCAGATTTTTGTTCAAATCCAATGTGGTGGTATGCAGAGCCCAACTCGCGAAAATTGTGTCACTGTCCAAATATTTCTGGACCTAACTGTATATATATATATATATATATATATATATAAACAACTCTAGCAAAAATTAAGAGACCACTGCAAAATTGTCAGTTTTTCTGATTTCTCTCTTTATAGGTATATTTTTGAGTAAAATGTAAATTGTTCTTTTATTCTATAAACTACTGACAATGGTTGCAAATTTCCAAGCAATAAATTTTGTATTTATTTTCTGAAAATGAGAAATGGTCAAAATAACAAAACAATGTGTGGCACCCCTGAGCCCTCCATTGCCACAGAGGTACTGCACCTCAGTTAAGCGGGCTTTGCACGAGACAACTGATCGTGCGATGCATCGTGGGGGTCACGGTTTTCATGACGCACATCCGGCATAGTACACGATGTCGTCTCGTGTAACACCTCCTAGCGACGCATTATCGCTCACAAATCGTGAGTCGTGTACTCGTCGCTAGGTTTCATAAAATTGTTTAATTAAAATGGCGGCGGTTGTTCATCGTTTCCGTGGCATCACACGTTGCTCCGTGTGACACCACGCGAACGATGAACAGCAGCTTTACCTGCCTCCCGCGGCACCCGACGGCTTAATGGAAGGAAGGAGGTGGGCGGGATGTTTACATCCCGCTCATCTCCGGCCCTCCGCTTCTATTGGCCGGCTGCCGTGTGACGTGGCTGTGACGCCGAACGTCCCTCCCACTCCAGGAAGTGGACGTTCGTCGCCCACAGCGAGGTTGTCCGGAAGGTAAGTACGTGTGACGGGGGTTAAACGAGTTTGTGCGCCACAGGCAACTAATTGCCCGTGACGCAAAAACGACGGGGGCGGGTATGATCGATCGTGCTATCGTACAATCGGTCGTCTCATGTAAAGCAGGCTTTAGAGGTGTGATGCCCCATCCTGGGTAAGAAAGAGGTCATCTACTGGTTCACGTACCAAAAGACCCTCAGAAACCCAATTATTAGCTGACAATATATCAAGGCTGGGGCAGGTTCCATTAATGCATTGTGACCAGTAATCTGGTTATGGCACTTAATCCCCGTGCATGGTATCTAGAACCATGTAGGGGGAGGAGCTTAGTAGGTGAGCAGTCTGAGGTAAAATGGGCAGAGCTAAGTTTGAAAGTTGCCAGTTGACCGCTGACAGAGTGAGTCAGTCAGTCAGGAGGAGGGAGGAGACCGAAAAAGAGTGAGGACCCTTGGGGTCCTGATCGGCTCTGAGGAGACTGAGGAGAGAATCCCAGCGACTTAGGGGAAGAGTGTCAGACCCCCTATAGTCGTATTTGACAAGCAACAGCTCAAGTTGAAGGGATTGGTCGCAAACGGGTCCCGATCCCTAGGCTAGGACAATACTTCAGGACTTCCTAGTAACACCGGAAGCCAGGGTGGCTGTATGCACCTTTGGGCCACAAGCAGCACACGAATCCGCTGGAATGGGACCACAGAGGATCAGGGATCCAGGCAGGCAGAAATCCCTTTAAAGGTTCCCGGAGGAAGCCACGCAGGCAACATTCCCACTAGAGGTCCATGGTCCCTGGCTCAGGGCACTGTGTGTGGAGGCGCAGGACAGGAGGGTGAAAGCGCAGAGAGACAGCCAGGAAAGGCGAACAAAAGGGAGAATCGGTACCGGCCTTACCCGGGATCAGCGGTTTCCCATCACCAGGGATCCCAGCATACCGTGGTGGAATAAATTGTCTGTCAACCTGAAGAACTGGTTCAGTGAGTAAAAGACTGTTATTGCAAAGCTCCGGTGTCTTCTTCATTTTTCCTGCGTTACAGCCTGCCCTGATAGACTTTTCAAATCCCAACAGTCACCCCAGGGTCCCTCTCCACCTGTGGGGAGCAAGAACACATCAGCTGTGACATCATCACCAGCCCCGGGGAACCCACAATGCAGCAGCGGCCCACATTGCCACAAAACACAGGTAACGTCACCAAATTTATTTTACTTTAAAAATTTCTAAAAATTACAACTCTTATTATCATCCCCTTTATTTATTAGAAAAGACACTGCCAGGGTCACAGAGCCGGACCCCGCCACCGCTGACTAGTCCGACTCGGTTCCGAGTACCCCCGACCCTAGGCAGGACGTTTCAAATGCATTGCTTTCAGACCTCAAATAATGCAAAGAAAACAAGTTCATAATCATTAAGAAACAACAATACTAATAACGTTTTAACTCAGGAAGGGTTCAGAAATTAATATTTTATGGAATAACCATGATTTTTAAACACAGCTTTCATGCGTCTTGGCATACTTTCCACCAGTCTTTCACGTTGCTTTTGGGTGAACTTATGCCACTCCTGGTCAGTAGAATGAGGTGTACTCTGGTTGGAATTCAACTGACACTGGAATTGAAATGTAGAGAAGCTGATTTTTATAAAACTATGCAGTGGTCTCTTAATTTTTGCCAGAGCTATATATATATATTTATATATATATATATATATATATATATATATATATATATATATATATATATATATATATATATATATATATATATACACACATAGATATACTGTAGATATATGAGGGGCTGCTGATAAATCTTTGGCTTCACCTAGAAAGAAAGGAAATGGGATAATGAAACGTTACATTTTTTCCACATACTCTCCACTGATGTCAACATACTTCTTGCATTGGTATTCCAAGTTCTGTAAGCCTAACAAAATAACAAAAAGAAGGATTTTGGTTGTGCCTCAAACCAGGCATCCATACCAGCCATGGCATCAGAAATGGTGTGAAATTCGGTACCCTTCAGGTGTGTAAACAGAGGATAGTCGGAGGGAGCTAGATATAGTGAGTAAGGTGGGTGGTCAACCAGCATTGCCAGTTTTGCCGTGGTTACTTGTGCAGTATGAGCGGAGGCATTGTCTTGCAAGCACAAGATTCCTTTGTACAGCTTGCCACGCAAATTGGCCTTCAGAGCTGCCTTCAATTGGTTCAAAAGTTCAATGTAATGCCTTGCATTGATGGTGGAACCCATTTGAAGGTAGTCCACTAGCAGCACAGCCTCCTTATCCCAGAACACAGACGGCATCACCTTAGTGGCTGATTTTTGCACCCTGAACTTCTTTGGATGAAGAGAACCACTGTGCCTCCACTCTTTTGACTGCTCCTTGTTTTCAGGATCATACAAATAAATCTAGGTCTCATCCATAGTGACCAGTCAATCCAGGAAGTACTTATCAGTCCAAAAACACTGACAAATGGACCGGGAAGTTTTCACTCACATGCGTCTCTGATCTGTTATCAAATATTTGGGGCCCACTTTGCAGATAGCTTCCTCATGTCCAAATGTTCATGGATAATGACACAAACACATTCACGGGAAATCCCCATGATGTCTGCTATTGTTTTAGATGAAATTCGTTGATTCTCCAGTATGAGGTTGTGCAGCATCGAAGATCTGCAGAACAACAACCAGTCTCAGTCGTCCAGGACATTCCTCTTCATTGGTGCTGAAGTGGCCCGTTTTAAATTTGGCAACCCAGTTCTTAACTGTGGAATATGAAGGCCATTGATCCCCCAATGTCTGTGACATATCATCATGAATATCCTTTGTGGACTCTCCGTGCAGAAACAAGAATTTTATCACTCCTCTGCTCTCAGTTGCTGTGAATATCGCATTAGACTCCGCCATTTTACTTTCCCGCGTGCGTAAAACACTGTTGCCATAACCAACAAACACAATTTTGAAAACATACAGTATATTAGACACATAAGGGTTTCATATGATGTAACATCCGTTACCCTAGAAACAAAAAATGGTCACAAAACCAAAGACTTATCAGCAGCCTCTCATATAATTGAAAAGCGTAGTTATTGCCATTAATATCCATTTTGCTATTATGATAATTTAATATTATGATGATTATGGTAATCTTTGGATATAAACAATGTAAAAAGTTGTCCAATCTGTCCTGTGAACTTACTCCTCAATTCCTCATTGTCTTTGCACCTTTTTTTTGAGGATTAACCCTAGAATGCGCAACGATAGAAATCAACCATAGAAAACAAGTAACCTAACAGGCATGGAGGCCCCAGGTTTGCGTTCTAGTGGTTAAAAATGATTCATGTGTCATTTATATTTGCGACTTATTCCTTATTAAAATTCCACAATTTTTAAATGAACTGTATTTCAAGTCAACAATTTTTTTATCAGCATTATGGTCATAATTTTGGTTATTCAAATGTTTTTGTTTAATTCTTTATTTCTTTTGCCACTTTTCAAAATTTCACAACATTTTTATACAGATTATACTCTAATGCCCTACTGGAACATAAAATCTGTCTATTTTTATTTTTTGCGCAGTTGAAGACTTGCAACATTTTAAAGGTTCATGTGACTTTTTGCTCTTAAAAGTGCAAAATAAGGTAAACGACAAGAAAAAAAACTTTGATTTTATACAAAATTCATGAACCACATGCGCCTTTTAAAAGAATTTGGTGCAACAAAAAATGGCAGTAAATACTACAATATGAAAAAAAAGGTGACTTTAAAAAATGCAAGTGGTGTATCAAGTCTTTTAAGCTTAAATATGATATGGGTTTATACATATTTGTAAAATGGTTGACTCCTGGCAGTAAATTGCTGACAGGGAGATATCATGGAGTTCTGTCATCCATTCACTCACAACAAATATATTACAGAAATTTCTGCCATGGTGTGCATACGTCATCGTATACACTGCCCCTTTGATCTTCTAAAACTGTAAAACTGCACATTTTACAGTGCCCTTTAATTATGGCCTACCTAAGACACACCTGTGCAATAATCATGCTGCCTAATCAGCATCTTGATATGCCACACCTGTGAGGTGGATGGAATATGTCGGCAAAGGAAAAGTTATTCACACATCCGTGATAAAAAGATTTGTTTTTTACGGTCCGTGTTGAAGGTGCGTATGGCCATATGTGTGCCGTGATTTTGGCATATGTGTGTTTTCCGTGTGCTATCCGTAATAGCACATGGAGATCAGGACTAGGGATGAGCGAATGTATTCGCCACTATTCGGTATCCGACGGATAATGGGGTATTCGAGGTATTTGCTATCCGATGGCTAATATGGTATTCGCTCTGGTACGTTCATTTTCATTTCTGGACGTCCTGGTGCCTTTTTCCAGCCAATGAACACATCTGACGTTGCTTGCCCTCATTGTAACGTCGCAGCCATCTTTGTTGTGGTGTTACTGTGATTGGCTTGGCCGCACGGCTATATAAGCCAGCGGCCATTTTGGTCAGTCGGTCTCTCCCTCTCTCTTTCTTACTCACCGATCACGGGCGCGGCGCTGCACGGCTGTCACACTGTGGCGGGTTCTCCAGCTTTTGAAAATGCCGGCCGCACATTATTCAATCTTGTATTCCCTGCTTCCCCCACCCACCAGCGCCTATGATTGGTTGCAGTCAGACATACCCCAATGCTGAGTGACAGCTGTCTTACTGCAACCAATCACAGCCACCGGTGGGCGGGTCTATATCGTGAAGTAAAATAAATAAATAAATAATTTAAAACAACGACGTGCGGTCCCCCCCAAATAATACCTAGCCGAGGTGCGACAGTCCCGACATGTATCCGGCGCTTCCAGATTGCCGTGATGCGGTGGCAGTAATGCGGGCATCACACGGTACAATATATCTGGTGATATGTCGTCGGGGTCACATCGTTAGTAACGCACATCCGTCATCGTCAGAGATATCGTACCATGTGACACCTATGAACGAGCAGAAATACTCACCTTCTCGTTCATCGTTGACACATCATTCATTTTCATAATCTCGTTCATCCTTCTGTGCTCCAGTTGTTCGTCGCTCCCGTGGCAGCACACATTGCTCTGTGTGACACCCCGGGAGCGACGAACACAGCTTACCTGCGTCCCGCTGGCAATGTGGAAGAAGGAGGTAGGTGGGATGTTTACGTCCCGCTCATCTCTGCCCCTCCGCTTCTATTGGCCGGCTGCCGTGTGATGCCGAACGTCCCTCCCCCTTCAGGAAGAGGATGTTCGCCACCCACAGCGACGTCGCCCGGGAGGTAAGTAGATGTGACGGGTTGTTAACGACTTTGTGCACCACGGGCAACTAATTGCCTGTGACGCACAAACGACGGGGGCGGGTGCGATCGCTTATTTATCGCCCCGTGTGACGCTTGCATAAGGGTAATATAAGGAGTTAACAGCAACGCATCGCTGCCACTAAGTTCAAGATTAGTAATGGCAGCTTCTATGACACGCCATCACTAATCTGTAAGTAAAGTAAATAAACACACCCAAAAAAATCCTTTTTTTGAAATAAAACACCAAAAAAAACCTCTGTCACTACTTTATTAACCCCCCAAATATCCAGGTTTGACGTAATCCACACTCGGCAACGTCTGTGAGCGGGTGCTCAATGCAGTCTCATTCCGTGAACTGCCCCAATTGATTTTAGAGGTGTGTCCCGCGGCTCACAGCTGATTTCCGGCTCCTCCCCTCAATGCATAATTAAATTAAATTATAAATAAATAATAATTATATATAAGTTAAATTTTTTACCAGGTCGGGATTCGAACTCATGAGCTAATGGTTCATAGGTAGTAGCTCTACCCATTGAGCCACTGCCTGTAATGATAGATAGATAGATAGATAGATAGATGGATGGATGGATGGATGGATGGATGGATGGATGGATGGATGGATGGATGGATGGATGGATGGATGGATGGATGGATGGATGGATGGATGGATGGATGGATGGATGGATGGATGGATGGATGGATGGATGGATGGATGGATAGATAGATAGATAGATAGATAGATGATAGATAGAGGGATGGATAGATAGATATATAGATAGATGATAGATAGAGAGATGGATAGATAGATAGATAGATAGATAGAGGGATAGATAGATAGAGGGATAGATAGATAGATAGATAGATAGAGGGATGGATTGATAGATAGATAGATAGATGGCCCCCCCAATCCCCACCCTGGATATGCCCCAACCACCGTTACTACAGTCCCCACCCTGGATATGCCCCATCATAAGCCATGGACTTCCATAGCCCCCATCCTAGAAGTGCCCCCACAGTCCCCACCCTGGATGTGCCCCATCCATCCTTCCTACAGTCCCCACCCACCATCCCCACAGCCCCAGTCCCTAATGTACACTTGCTTTGGCAAAACTAATTTGTATTTGGTCCTGCCAATAAAGCTTATTTGATTTGATTTGATTTGATAGAGGGATAGATAGATGGATATATAGAGGGATAGATAGATAGATAGATAGATGATAGATAGAGTGATGGATAGATAGATAGATAGCTAGAGGGATAGATAGATAGATAGAGGGATAGATAGATAGATAGATAGATAGAGGGATAGATAGATAGATAGATAGATAGATAGATAGATAGATAGATAGATAGATAGATAGATGGATATATAGAGGGATAGATAGATAGATAGATAGATAGATAGATAGATAGAGGGATAGATAGATAGATAGATAAAAGGATAGATGGATAGATAGATAGATAGATAGATAGATGGATAGATAGATGGATAGAGAGAGGGATGGATTGATAGATAGATAGATAGCTAGAGGGATACATAGATAGAGGGATAGATAGATGGATAGATAGAGGGATAGATAGATAGATAGATAGATAGAGGGATAGATGGATAGATAGAGGGATAGATAGAGGGATTGATTGATAGATAGACAAGATAGATAATGGATAGATAGATAGATAGATAGATAAAAAGGATAGATGGATAGATAGATAGACAGGCAGACCGATGTCAAACACATATATAATGTCCCACCTCCCTGCATATTTTAAGCTGGCACTCTTTAGTGACTTTCATGTGGCACTAAAGGAAGCCTAGCCTTGTATTTAGCCACAAAAAATAAATAATTAAAAAAAAAGCGACATGGGATCCCCCCCATTTTTGATACCCAGCTAGGGTAAAGCAGATGGCTGTAGCCTGTAGACCACAGCTGACAGCTTTACTTTGGTTGGTTATCCAATTTGGAGGGCCCCCAGGTTCTTTTTTATAATTATTTATAAATAAATAATAAAAAAATGGGGTTACCCCTAAATTGGATTACCAGCCAAGGTAAAGCGGACAGCTGTGGTCTGGTATTCTTAGGGTGGGAAGGTCCATAGTTATTGGCCCTTCCCAGCCTAAAAATAGCAGGCCGCAGCCGCC
Source organism: Anomaloglossus baeobatrachus (assembly GCF_048569485.1). Lineage (NCBI taxonomy): Eukaryota > Metazoa > Chordata > Amphibia > Anura > Aromobatidae > Anomaloglossus > Anomaloglossus baeobatrachus. The sequence goes on along the minus strand of NC_134353.1, from coordinate 596,827,595 downwards.
CCAGAAGTGGCGCATCCATTAGATGTGCCAATCCTGGCACTTCGCCCCAGCTCATCCTGTGCCCTGATGCGGTGGCATCAAGTCCAGCACTTCGTGATGTCATGGCGTCTATCAGATACCCGACATCACCAACTGTCAGTAATAAAAGTAGAAAAAAAAAATGAGACAAAAATTATTTGAAAAAACTCTCCTCAAAACATTCCCTCTTTCACCAATTTATTGTAAAGAAAAAAAATCACTTGTAATCCATTTTGGAAGTCCCACGACGACTCTGGACCTTCTAGAATATGGGGGGCACACTCAGGGAACGTGTCCCCAATTTTCTAGGAGTGCAGACCCTCCATGTGAGGAGTGTGGGTGCAAAGAATCTGCACCTACCCTCCCCAGGTCACAACAGCAGAGTGCGTGCAGCCAGCGCAGCTCCACAGCTCACACTAAACACAGGAAGCTAAGCTGACAGCTGCGCTCTGCGCATGCGCCCAGCGTTCATTGTGAAGGAGGAGGGATGCGGGGGATCAACGCTGCAAAAAGGTAAAAACAGTGGGGGAACAGCGGAAAACACCTGGGGAGAATGGGGGGTGACTTAGGTGGACCCAGTGAGGAGTTTTCTGTCGCATGTGTCATGGCACATGCGACAGAAATCAGAGGAAGAGTCTGAAGGTGGGTGGCGTGGTAGTGTACGTGCTGTCATCTTGGATGAATCGGGAGGGGGCAGAAATGCAGTGAGGCACCTTGAATAGGTTGTGCCCATACTGTTTCTGCCTTTTCCCATCCATTTCAGCCTCTTCCTCAGTCACCACAGGTCACCCACGGGTCCAACATGAAATTATTCTGTTTTCTATTAGACTTGCATTGGGCGTTGGATATTTGCGAATACTCGAATAGCTGCAAGCTATTGGTTGGATATCCGTCGAAGCGAATAATAGGGTATTCGATCATCCCTAATCAGGACCTTTTTACTCACCTGTCCCCAGCGCTGCTGTTTCCAGCGCTGCTGTCTCCAGAGCTGCTGCTTCTGGGTCCACAGTGCAGTGAATATTCAAGAGCTTAGTGAGCGGGTCCAGAAGACAGCAGCGCTGGAGACAGGTGAGTATAGAAAATCATTTTATAACGGGCGTGTGAAGGAGGCTTAACAGATTCAGACACATTTGTGAACAATATTTGAATAAAAAAGTCCTTTTGTGCACATAGAAAAGTCTTAGATTTTGGAGTTCAGCTCATGATAAATGGGATTAAAAACAAAAGTGTTGCATTGATATCTTTGCTCAGTGTACATCTTCATCACATGTTGGTTTTGGGTGTATGGCGCAAACTCTGCTCAATACATAACCTGCAAAGGCAGAAAGACATACAAACAATACCTAAAGACGACGTATATCATGTCTATGAATTTGCACCCAAGTATTAAAAATGGAGCTTATAATTATGTAAGGTTGACCAATTCCCTTTGATCCTCTAAAAAGAGAGAGAATGTTTAAAACTGGATGTAAGTACTGGTTTGCCCGGAGCCAACGCTGACGCCAGAGAAAACTCGGTGACTTCTACAAATGGATAAATAAATAAATTGCAAAGATTCTCCTATCCATTACAATGTTACTCACAGACAGCCCATGGACTGATATCATCATTGTGCTGTTTGTGATTTTCATGGATTCATAAACTTGTATTGATAATTTTTATTTGTGATGCCGGCAATTTCTACATCATTTTTGCACACGGTCCCAAAAAAATACAAAACCATAGACATGTGAACAGTCCACTAAATTATAATGGGTGCTGTATGTGTTGTATCTGAGAAGACCATGAATAGAACACGTATATGAAAAAGAGACGTCTGAATGAGGTCTTTTACTTCTGGTACTGCCAGCACTGATTGGACATTGTCAATGTGTATACAGACAAGCTTCATTGACAGGAGGCTTGGTAAAGATCATTTATTTCCAGAGAGAAAACTAGAGCAACAGTATAAGGCAAATTTGTATGAAAAGGTGTCAGGAAGGTCGACATGGATCCTGTCATCTCTAGAAATGCTAATTTCTACAGATATAGTGATAATCTGCAGGTAAAGAATGTTTTAATCCTGTCTTGCAAGTTTATTGGAGCAGCAGCTATATGGAGAACATTCTCTACCAGTTCTCTGGGCGGTGCAGTGGCCTATAACACTCCCCAGTCATTACGCAGTGAGAGCTGTAATCCGGCCTGGCACATTGATTGACAGCCAGCAAATTAATGTGTAGTAATAATAATAATAATAATCTTTATTTCTATAGCGCCAACATATTCCGCAGCGCTTTACAATTCAGGAAGATAATATACAAACAAGTAACAGCGGTGATTGTTATAGCTCCCTGCACTGCCAAATGAATGGAAGTCGGCGGTTGCAGGGAGAATATAACTTCATTTTTTCCTTGTAGCCTCACTTACAGTAACACTGTGAGACGTGATTTAAATGCTATTTACCTGTAGATTACTACTGTATGTGCAGGCAAATTGGTTTTATGTAAGCTAAAATAGCTCTATAGGGGTAACGGTTCCATTTTGTTGAAAATTGATGGAGAACAAGACAGGTTAGGTCAAATTCACAGTTGCAAAATAATTTGTAATATTTTAACTTTATTGAATAATATGAAAGAATTACCAAGCATAAATTAATTTTGTTATCATTACTTATTATGCTTTGCTTGTATAGCACTATCATATTCCGCAGCAGCTTACAGTCATCATCACTGTCCCCATTGGGGCTCACAATCTAAATATCTATAAAGTGTGAGAGAACCCAGAGGAAACCCACGCAAACATGGGAAGACCATACAATGTCCATGCAGACTTATCCTTGGTGGGATTTAACCTCAGTACCCCAGCGCTGTAAAGCAATAAGTGCTAACCACTGAGCCACTGTGCTATCCATATGTTGGGATATTACATCTTCTGATTAAAGAAGCTCTTCATTTCGCACACTATAAATACACTATTCCTAGAGGAGAGTGAGATAATAGACAGCGAGCCAGACTTCTTGCTGTAAATAATGCATACGTTATTGAATGGGTTAGCATCACCGACAAGCTCCATGACTCTGCACTGTCAGTTTTATTGAGTCCTCCTCAATCTGCCCTTCAAACCACTGCATCTGCCTCTGCTTTCGGCTGCATTTAGCTGACTGCTAGAAAGCAGGTGATCATCTCTCTTTGGATGAACCACCGATCATGTGATCAGAACATGGTGGAACGCTGTATTCCATGCAAAACAAAGAGGAATGCTGAAAATACGGTAATCCTGGGCAGAAAGTCTCAGCAGGAAGGGACGCATCTGAACCCTTTGCAAGGTAAATTCATGTTTACAAAGAATGACCGCAATTATTAACCCATGCTTGCTCAGGCCTTTGTCTGCTTTTCACAAAAGAAGCAGCCGGGAGTGAAGAACAGAGCTGGCCGGATGCGATGCTCCAAGGCATCGCTGCCTCTCGCATCCAGGCAGCTGGTTACTAATTCCAGATTTAGAATCTCTACGCAGCCGACACTGAGGCTTCATTTGTGTTACAGGATTTGATGGGACGGGTTATGATGGAGCATGTTATATATTCTCTCTATTCTATATAGACAGAGGTGCAGCCTATGCAACATATCCTCGGCCTGGAAATCTCGGGCATTTGGCTATTTACTGTGTCATCATCCTATTTGAATGTGTACATCAAACACATCAGCATCAGCATTTAAGCGGAAGAACCAAAATCTGTACAAATATGTAATCCTAATTTAGATATAGTTTTACATAATACAGTCTAAAGATGGAAACAGGCATCCAAGGGGTGGTAGTCATTGTTTGGTGTCCTGAAAGCATTAACCCTTGTATGTACAAATAATAATGTGGTTGCACAGGGTTATTTTTCTATAGAGCTGCAATAGGAATTGGTGTTTTCTTTTGTATAACACAGCTCTTATGCTAAAAAAATGATCCTTTAAGTACTACATACTACGGCTTGTCTAGCGTATATACCATCTCTAATGAGAGAAACAATGCAATACAAAAAAAAAGAACAAACACTAGATGTGCAAAATAATTGTCATTATTTTGTTTTTTATATCTTTCTATTAACCACAATGGGAAAGCAATGATTGATTTTCTTTAGTTGATATTCAGTAAATTGAAAATTACTTTTGCCAATTTCAAGTTATTTTAGTGGCCATTGTGGGTTTCTCTTACTTTAACATAAGGGTACCAACAATTTTGTCCATGTGTTTACTTGTGATAGGCCCGTCTTTGAGGACAGGAGCAGAGATGATGACTGAGGACCTTTAGGAAATGATTGGGACTTATATTTGCACAGAAAATGCCACTGTTATCATCTACATGTCATACCATAAATAAACACCATGTGGGAAATAAAAGAAAACTACTGTTCTATCATGCTAACCTGCTTACTTAAAGAATGACTCCTACTAATATTTATTTTTTTTCATTAAATGTGTTTATATATTTATGTAATGTGGTGTGAGTGTATAATATAATCACCTACCGCTGCTGGCTTCGGTGTCCAGCCACATTCTGCTCCTCTTCTCAGTGACGTCACAACAATTGCTACTCTCCAGCTCACTTTATGTGTGAGACAGAAGTTTCTTTTACAATGCAAGTCTATGGAGCCTTGTTCAGAGGCTCTATAGACTTACATTTAAAAAGCCATTTATGGGTTATGCAGAACATAATGTGACCCAGAGAGTCTGCAGAGCAGTGATATCACTGAGAAAAGGAGCAGCGCACTGGATCCCAGAAAGTGCAGAGGTAAGTGAGTATATTAATGCATGCAAACTACACACCAAACACATACCACATTTAATGAAAAGAAATATTCACAGATATGCTTCTTTAAAGGACTTGTGTGATACATTAACTATCTATTTTTAAGCCCTAACCACTTTCAAAATTTGCTTTATTTTGAAATTCGCTACTGTTCTCCCTATTTTGCTAATCCCTTTATCTGATTTGTTTAGTTTACTCCTTGTGAAGTTTTGTTTTTTGTTTGAGGGGTGTCTCAAACAGGACATCACCAGGAAGATCATCCAAATGTAATGTCATCATGGGGCAGCACTGTGGTCACAGTTTTTTCCACTACCATCCCCTGATGATGTTTGGAATTAATTGTGGTGATTCTGATGGATGCAGTTTCTATCACCTCCATACTTTTCAGTCCCCACTGCCACACAGCTTCTGTCACAGCTACCCCACATCTTCAGTCCCTACCACGATACTTACCACGATACTTCATGATACGTCTCGTTTCAGTGAATGAAATGGTGGTAACAGAAACAGACTGGCAGTGGGGACAGAAGATGAAGGGTGACGGGGGCTGAAGAAGTGTGGCTGCATGAGAGAAGATGTGGTCAGCGATCAACTCTGTCAGTAATGTGTGGCACAGGAGGAAGCTGTTTCCCATGTAACTGGGGATACCATAGTCACAATTGAAAAATTAACAATAAAGAGGAAAAATGCTTGGTCCCCAGAAATCTTTTTGATTTTTTTGTGGGACAAATCATATTAAAAAAAAAATATATGTACACTGTATATGGAACATATGCAAAAAAATAATAATAAAAAACTTCCACTGTAAAAATTACAAGATGTTTTTAAATAGAAAATACATTTTATTACAAATACATACTAAAAAAACCATCTGCCTGACCATAGTAACCTGGAGAATACATTCAAAAGGTTATTTGGTGTAAAACATATAACTTAAAAATTTGACCCCACCAAAATTAAAAAAAAAAAAACAGAAGTAAAAATAATACAATGTATCCTACATAAAACCAAGCCTCTATCACAAGGTTTATGCGGGTATTGCCAACTGTCAAGGCAGCATCTGGATCCATGGAGACTACAGATTTTGGCACTCTGCCTACTAACTTTTCTGTCTGTGATCAGCGCAGGGAGACTTGGGTGTTGACCAACAGACTTGTAGTTCATAGGCAGGCTAAAATGAGTTACTCCCTTCTGGGCTTGTTGTTAATCTTCTTTGATCACATGCTGTGGGAGAACCAGTCACATTGGCTCCCTTCTTTATATGCTGACTGGAAAATTCCATTATCGCTAGTCTATACTCGTCTGAAGAGGTGGTATGGTCCAGACTTACTGGTGGTTGTAGTACTTTATTGCTGTGAGTGGTTGTGGTGTTAACCGTTATTGTCCTTTTGTTGCTGCCTTACTTCTCTTGCTTTTCTCCTTAGTATCTTAATGTATGTTCCTTTGATTTTGTAGTGTGTCTGACTTTTGGTTTTTCTCTGTCTGTCTTTATCTGTGTTGCCATCACACTTCTGCCCCTTCTTTCCCGGGGCGGGGGCAATAAATTAGTTCTGGTCAGGAGAATAGCTTGGCACGGGACTCAGGCATCTCCACCATTAGAAGTTACCCTGATGTTAGGGACAGTACAGGAGCCCTCTGTCCCTTGCTATCCTGTCCTATTCACATCGTGACAGCCTTATAGCCAATTCAGTGAAAAATTAAAAAAAAAAAAATTATTAAAGCGGAAAGGCAAAAATGAACAAAAAGCAAAAGCTAGCAGAAAAGAACATGGTGTAGCAACCAGTGAGTATTTGTAGAGCAATTTAATGTTTTTTATGATGACACAAGTGTCAGCTTATGCTTGGACTATTTATTTCGGAAAGATGAGCTGATTGCTCTTTTTCTACTGTACTATCTGAATTCAGTGCGCATATTTGTTTTTGCTTCTGCAGATGACGGCCGCTCAGTATTCTTAGACACCTGGAAATGTAGCAAGTTCCACCTTCCTACACTGTGTATTTTCTGGCACAGGCGCTGTTTGCGCAGCTTGGTTCTGGCAGCATTAATGCGCATGCACAGATCTTTGCCTGAGTTCAAACTATGTTCACTCTGGGATGCAGGCATTGTCAGTCACAAGAGGGGGAACACCTTTACAATGCAAAATGAGGCTGTGTAATGGAGCATTGAATTCTTGGTCCTGCTAAGGGTGCACCCCCTATCTCAGGTACTGGAACACATACATGCAATGCTAGTATGCTATTATTGTCCCTTATATCAGTGTATAGATTGTTTTATATTGATTTCGTTGGGATAGACTCCTTTTAAAATGATTTGGAAACTCTGCAATAGTTGAAAGTTTAGAAGATAGCATAATAATATGTAATAATGGCATCTTATGGTGAATGTAAAAAACAAGTGACTTTCTTTTCGCTGAGGAATCATGCTGCTTTTTTCTTGGCATCAGTTCTTGAACAGAGTCTTGGAAATTTTTTCTTTCCTAAGTAGTTTGGATCATTCAACTCTTTTATGTGTAGCCTTGTGGACATTTCAGCTTAGTAACATTTTTTTTCCATCATTGTGCCATTTAAAATATATCTTTTATGTTTTGATTTATATAGTGTATAACTTTAATTTTAGACTATACTCACCGTTACATACATATGAAGCTTGTGAATGTAATAAAAACCTATAGTATGTAAACCTGGGGCAGATTTCTTTAGAAATTCAGTCATTTTAGATGAGCCTAAAATCTCTAAATCATGAATAAAGCATTCAGTATATAAATGGTTTGTGATGATAAGATAATAACATAACTACCACTAAACATAATCCCTAAATACTATGCTGATAGAGGAGTGAGTTGCAATTCATATCCCTTCCCTTACTTAATCACTGCTGAATTTTAGCTATTTAGGCTATGGTAAGAAAATGACAGCAGTATTGGTGTCACATCACCTCCTGGACCTTCTCATCTGATGTCTGCTACTGTCACAAGGCGGCACCATATTTATTCCGCAAGGGGCAGTGGTGATAGAGGAGATTTTAGGCCCAGTAGCTCTGGGCACTGCAGGCTCCCTAAGGCCACGGAAATTAGAGTTGTTGGGATTTGTGGTGCCGTCCAGTCTGGCACTAAGGTTTGTGTGCTGTCTAGCTGGAGTATTCAGTTCCCTGCTTTTGCCAATAAGACAGCACTACACCCTAATAAACTCCCAACTTACTGCTGGGAGTTGCTAGATATAGTTATTTTTGGTCTGATTCACTTTGGCTCTCAGCTCCTGTTATAAAAGTGATTATTCTGTTTCAGACCTTGACTCATTTACTGACCATTCTTCTGCCTGACCATTTTGTACCTATCCATACCTTCTTATACTGACCAGCTTGTTTGATCATCCTTTCTTTTGACATCACCCATTGTCTAGAAGCCATGCAGGGGACTCCATTAGAAGTCCAGAACCCTGTATAAGTGTTTAAAGGGTGAAGTCCTGGGTTTACTCTAAGGGGCACTTTGCACACTACGACATCGCAAGCCGATGCTGTGATGCCATGCGCGATAGTCCCCGCCCCCGTCGCAGCTGCGATATCATGGTGATAGCTGCTGTAGCAAACATTATCGCTACGGCAGCTTCACATGTACTCACCTGCCCTGCGACGTTGCTCTGGCCGGCGAACCGCCTCCTTATTAAGGGGGCGGGTCGTGCGGCGTCATAGCGACGTCACACGGCAGGCGGCCAATAGAAGCGGAGGGGCGGAGATGAGCGGGACGTAAACATCCCGCCCACCTCCTTCCTTACGTATAGCCGGCGTGAGCCGCAGGATGCAGGTAGGAGATGTTCCTCGCTCCTGTGGCTTCACACACAGCGATGTTTGCAGCCGCAGGAATGAGGAACAACATCGTAACATCGGTATTTCACAATTAATGAAAATGACCGACGCTACACCAATGATACGATTATGACGCTTTTGCGCTCGTTAATCGTATCATACAGACTTTACACACTACGATGTCGACAGCGACGCCGGATGTGCGTCACTTTCGATTTGACCCCACCGACATCGCACCTGTGATGTCGTAGTGTGCAAAGTGCCCCTAAGACTTGTGAGATAGATTGGCTTCTGCCAAGTCTATCCGAGGTAGCAGTGGCGCACCGCTAATAGTGGCAGACCACATGGCCACTATACGGCCCATAAGTTTGGAGAAGCCAAGTACCAGTGGAGGTATGGGGAGATTTTTATTTTTTTTTATTAGTCATTGGGGCCGATTAGGCAGTTTGCAATTCTAGGTGTGGACCATTATACAGTTTTTAGGGATATTTACTTTACCACTGTGATGGTGGAATATTGTGCGTCATGTACCATTTTGTGTGGTTTTATGTTTTGGGTGAGGGGGTCTTCCTATTCGATGTATTGTTTATCATATCTGCAGGGTTATAGCTTCTTGAAGCGCTTCTATCCCTAGGTGTGGGGGAGGGGGCCTGGAATCGACCTAAACTTTCTGCTTACCGGGGGGATTAGTGATTCTGGGTGAGACTTACAAGAGAGAAGAAAAAAGATTGATCCTCTGAGGAGAGGCTGACACCCCAGAGAGACTGAGACACCCCGATTTCCCTGGAAAAGGACTGCTAAAGGATTGTGACTCATCCCCGAGAGATTCATGCCATTAGTAGAATATTTTACCTTCTGTGGGGTGGATTATTTGATGGTCATTCTGTACTGCATGGAATAAATATACATTGGATTATTCACTCATCTCTCGCTCTGTTGATTGTGTGATATCGGAGAAGGACCCTGTCACAACTAGTGATGAGCCACCACCCAAGTGTTCGTGTTCGGTTCGTCGAACTTTGTGTGTGTTCGTCGAATGTTCGAAGAACGTTCGACGAACACTTTCGAACACCGTCGAACACCATTGAAAACAATGGCAGGCAAACGCAAACACATACAAACACATAGAAAATACATAGAAAACACCTTCTAAGGTGTTTAAAAGGTGACAAACTACTCAGAAGACACAACAAACACATGGAAAAGTGACAAGTACATATACTCATGCGAAAAGAAAAGAGCTGGACGAGTAAAAGGAGGAGGAGAAACAGATATATGCATGTCATGCCCTTCTAAAATGTAAGTATAGATCTGAAAATAAGGAGCGCTGATAGTGTAACATCAAAGTGATCAGTGGGGTATACCTGGAAAATATACACTCACCTGGATCAGTTGTGACAGTCACAACCACTAGTGCGCATGAGATAATGGCGTCTGCTGCAGCCCCACGTGGATGAGCATACAAGATAAGGCAGAAAAGGGGTTAATGCTGCGCATCAGCCAAATGAAGACGTATAATGTTGATGAAGATGAGTATTCTTTTATTTCATAGGTCAACCTATGACCTATGAAATAAAAGAATACTCATCTTCATCAACATTATACGTCTTCATTTGGCTGATGCGCAGCATTAACCCCTTTTCTGCCTTATCTTGTATGCTTCTAAAATGTAAAACACAGCAAGAGGACTCCAACAAGAGTCTCCATTTTTTCCAAAAATTTAAGTGGCATAAATCGTCCCACATTTGCAAACTTAAAATGGTTATGTTCATGAAGCACATTCAAAAATCCACAAACCTTTAGTCTCCCCAGGATGACACAGGGGTAGAAAAGTCCTTGCGGATCCATGACCTGTTCATCTTGATGAACGTTAGTCTGTCCACATTGTCACTGGACAGACGCATGCGCTTATCTGTCAGCACACCACCAGCAGCACTGAACACACATTCCGAGAGAATGCTGGCTGCGGGACACGACAAGATCTCCAAGGCGTAATTGGCGAGCTCAGGCCATTTGTCCATATTGGAAGCCCAAAATGAGCATGAGTTTTGTCTGCAGCATGTGAAATGTATACTCGAAGGGGCTGAGATCTGGTGTTTGACATTGCAGCTCGTGCTCAGTCGCAGTGCTCAATTCGTGTTGATTAACTGATATTTCTGAAAGTGGAAGGAGAGAAGCCAGTGGTGATTGGGCTCAGGGCTCGAGTGACATCACTACCCCATGTGATCCCCGAGACTGCGAGCTCCGGCACCACTGGAACGCCGCCACCACTGGAGGTAAGTATGAGCTTTCTTAGTTTAATTGGGGGAAACATGGAATGAGAAGGGGTTGTCCTAGTAGTCTTCTGTTTATGATAGCTTTATAAACTGAAAAACGTCTTGTAAAGTGCTCTTCACTTGAGTGGATTTGTGAAGGTTTTGGGATTTTTTTACCATGGAAAGGATTGTGCAATTATCCACAACTGTGGTTTTCCATGGATGTCCAGACCTATTTAAGTTCCCAAGCTCACCAGTGAGCTCTTTTTTTTTTTTGCAGAATTTAGCTAAGTATTGATTTGGCTACTCTTAACATTACTGCTCCCTCTTTCTCTAGATGGAATTCTTCCTTTTTCAGCCTAATGATGGTCTGTTTCTCTCCCATTGAGAGCTCTTTTGACTGCATGTTGTGGGTTCACAACAAAAGTTTTGAATTGCAAATGTCACACCTGGAATCAGCTCCAGACCTTTTAACTGCATAATTGATGATAGATTAATGAGGGAATATCCCATGTAGCCTATTAAAGACCTTTTGAGATAATTATCCAATTACTTTTGGTTCCTTTGAAAAGATTCAGCTAAATACGGAAGCTATAATTCCTAAACGCTTACTCTATTTAGAATGCGAATATACTCAAAGTAAAGCTGAGTGTTTGCACTTTAAGTCCATATTGATTATATAATTGTATCTTGAATATGTTTTGGTAAGCAATTAAAATGCGAAAACTTGTGTCACTTTCCGAATATTTCTGGACTTAACTGTACATCTATTTATCTCTTCTGGTTCTGATGCACCATAATTTGGAAATAACATATAACTGAAAAATATGATTGTCTGTGACATTGCCAAGTCAGATTTTTTTTTATATTTTGATAATTAATTGTCATAGAAAAACCAGCAATTAGGTATCTGCTTGAGTATTAAAGAACGTTGTGATATGGCAAATAAGTAGTTAAAGAAGTTGGAGCTTACTTCTGAGATGAAGGCGAGCGCTAGAGGATATTTTTGAATACCAACTTGTGATCTAATTTCATAATAAATTGTGTTTAGGGTTTTCTATGAAGATCGCTGGTGAGCCAAAGGTTGAGGGTCATCAGCTACATCATACATCATAATCTTGCTAAACCATTCAATTACGGAGGAGATGTCAATAGTTTATTATTCCCATGAGATAGTTTATCTAGCAGTATTATTTTAAGCCTGGGTTCACATAGTCTTTTCTCCTATTGTCAATGGCTGCATCAGAGCTTAGTACCCCCCATAAAGCGATTTAAGTGTATGCACCGATTGGGCCATTGGCCATAATGATGCAGACAAAGAAACCACCATGCGCTCTGTCAGGCTTCATTTTTGACCATATATGCCTAGTTGAGCAGGACACCAATTCATAGTGTGACGCCCTGGCAAATCAAGGTAGTCACAAATAGGCCCCTGCATTACACCGTTCCCTTACTAGGAAACATACAGCCAACCAGAAACCCTAGTCACCCCCCCTTAGGGAAAGATAGACACACCAGTGGGCGTGACCAGGCAGTTGGGACACGCCCACCCAGGGGTCCAGACAGCCCGGGGCAGGAAAAACAGTGAGTTGAGTTGAGAGGAGTTTGGAGAGAAGTGTGGGCTGGAGCTAAGTGGAGCTCCAGCAGTAAAGTTCAAGTTGAACGGTACCAGGCTAGGAGCACTGGTGCCACTGGCTAGGAGGCAGACGGTGGTCTCTGTCAGCAGGAGACGGGAAGACGGCTCGGCAGAACCAAGGTGGACCGGGACAGGGTTGTAGCCCGCCGGTATCGACACGGGGAGCCGACCCAGAAACCGTAGCACAAAGGGGGGTACTCGGACCCTGAAGCCAGAACCGGAACCAAGCGGACTGGTTAATTCACCGATTGAGGCCAGGACTAGAGGTCCTGTCCCACCCAAAGTCCCTCATAGAAGACAACAGTCCACCAATAGGGATAGAAGGTCACCGCCAGGGCCCATAGATCACACGGGCCAGCGTCTGTGGGCACGGCTCCTTAGGCCACATCCAGCCGGGAGCGGACTCCTGAGTCACACTAGGAAAGTCCACCTTACACAAACAGTGCAGAGGAAAAGAATAGAGACCACCAGCCGGGTGGGGGACCCGAATGCAACCGACCGCGGCACCGGCCACCATCACCTTGGTTTACCAGAGACTTGTGTGGTTTATTAACAGTGAGTACACCATCACTCCCTACGGTCGCTATCCCCTGCACCGAGACACCGGGTCCCGGGGCCACCATCCTTGCCAACGGAGGGGTTATCAACTTGCTGCACAACATTTCCCCCAGATGCCCCATAACATCAGCGGTGGTGTCCCACCTCACCACACACCGTGGGTGGCGTCACGAACTTACTACGGCCTAGCCCGTACATTTATGTCTCCCCCATTTATTCGGCCCGGAGACCCTCGAGCCACCACCCCTGAAGGCCCGGATCCGAGCAGCACCGGCTGCTGGCATGGGGGCGGCACAATAGCCTATTGCGTTTTGCTACCCACCTTCAATAGACCTATACAGCCGAAAATTATGCGTGACAGAGAACACGATGACTTTGTCTGCATAATTATATTCAATGGTGCCATCAGCGCATATGCTGGAATCCCGCTTTGTGGGGGGGTTCAAACCAAGCCCCGACACAGCCACTGACCATAGGCAAAAACACTATGTGTACCTAGTTTTAGATAACAACAAACAAAAAACAGAATAGACATAGAGTACAGATAAAAATCATGTAACTGTAGTTACCTTCTAGTGGATTATAGGTCCATCTTCACGGACCAACAGGAAAACTGTTGTCAGGTCACATACATCTCTGAACTGCCACTTAGGTGCCAGATTGAAAATTGGTGTAGATGTTTGATGCTTTTAAGTATTAATGTACCAGGCAGACTATTTGCATGGTAGATATTGAGAATGCTAATTAATAGGCTGCTAATGGCAACTTTAAAGGTAAATTGTCACTTAGGTAGAGGCCATTAACCTGCAGATATGAGAATAATCTGCAGCTTAATAGCATTCCAAGCCTTCCCAGTGCCTGCATATTAAACTCTGGTGCCGAGACAAAATTATCTTTAAATATCCTGGCAGTATTCAGGTTTCAGTCATGGGTTGGTGCCGGCGCAGGTTCAGTCTCCGCTCTGTGTATGGAAAGCAGCAGCTATGACCTCGCCCCATGCATTGACAGCTGCTTAACATTAGAGGTAGCTGTCTGTTAGTGGACGGACATGGTTACAGCCGCCGCTCTCCATACACAGAGCAGTGACTGAAACCAAAACGCTGCTGGGAGGATTAAAGTTAATTTCCTCCCTGCAGCGGGGTTTAATATGCAGGCACCGGGCAGGATCAAAATGCTATTAACCTGCAGAGCAACCCAATTTGTGCAGGTTAATATCATTTTACCACTTCACAGGCTCCCTTTAAAGCAAGCTGGAGACAGAAACATTTTTTTCCATTTGTCACACATATGTTATCACTATTAAATGTTCTATAATTCAAAGAAATAAAACTAGCGTTTATCATTAATATCTTGAAGAAAGGTTTGTGCACTGCAATAAATCAAGTTGGTAAACATGGACTTAAACGTTTGTTAGATTTAATGCCACACCGTCCAGGATGTACAAATATTGTAATATGTCTGGGAATACTGCCAAATACAGTGGGTGAAATAAGTACTGAACACGTTCCCACTTGTCTAGGTAAATGTATTTCTAAAGGTGCTATTGACCAGATTTCCAATCAACACTAACAAAACAAAAATCAGTAATTAGAAAGCAATCCTGCCACTTAATGAAAAATAATAGCTAGTTCAACTGGTGGCCTATAAAAAGATGCCTCATTACCAAAGTGCCACACAGGAAACATCTTATGATTAGTAAAACCAGTGAGAGATGTGTCAAGATCTTTGCAACCTTATTGTTACAAAACATACATATGGCATTGGGGACTGAATTTCTAAACTACTGAAAGTTGCAGTAAGCACTGTTGGGGCCATAATCTGGAAATGAAAAAAGAACATTATTTCACCATAAACCAGCCACAAACAGGTGCCCCATTCAAAATTTCAGACAGAGGAGTGAAAAGAATTATCAGAAGAGATATCCGACAGGCAAGGACTAGCTGTAGAGAGCTACAGAAAGAACTGGAATTAGCAGGTACAACTGTTTCAAAGAAAACAAAAAGTACATTCAGCATTGCTCTGATCAGGAGAAATGTGGTCATTATTTGACCCCACACTGCCATGCCAGCACATTGGCACCCTGTAATCGCATCACGGGGTTGCCAGTAGCGGCTGAGAACAGCATGATCCACAGAGATCCACCCACGCCTGTTAGCTGCACATGTCTGTTGATAGGATCAGCAGACATGTGTAGGGAATAGCACAAGCTAGCCACACAAGCCTGTATTAAAGGGACAGGCATGACCAAGGACGTAGAGGCACATCCTAGGTCGTGAAGGGGTTAAAGTTTGCTCAACAACATTTGGACAAGTCTGTGAATTACTGGGAAAATATAGTCAGGTAAGATGAGACCAAATTTTAACTTTTTGGATACCATAATACACCCCATGTTTGAAGGCCAAAATGCACTGCAAATCAACCCAAAAGCACCATACTGAAAGTGAAGTATGAAGGTTGGAACATCATGGTGTGGGGCTGTTTTTCAGTATATTGGCAAACTTCATATGATTAAAAGAAGGATGATTGGACAAATGTACCAAGACATTCATGGTAAAATTCTGCTGCCATCTACCAGGATGATGAATATGAAACAAGATTAGACATTTCAGCAAGACAGTATTCCCAGACATGCAGATAAGAAACTCTCCATTGGTTTCAAAGAAAGAAACCAAAGCTCCTAGAGTGTCCCAGGCAATCGCCTGACAAAAGCTCAGAGTTCATAGAAGGAGCCCACAGAACCTTTAGGATTTGAGTATGTTTCTGTGGTAGAGTGGGTCAAAATCACAACTGAGCAATGCATGTGACTAGTTTCTCATACAGGAGGTGTCCTGAAGCTGTCATCACCAGCAAAGCCTTCAGTAAGCATTTTCAATACCTTTTCCTTGTGTCATTTTCCATTACACATAACTTAATTTATAGACTTGCATGGTTTGATTTCTTTGCTTGTGTGGATTGAATGGGTTGTTACCAAGATCTGGTCAGAAATTCATGTCAATAACACCTTTAGAAATATATTTACTTAAAAATTGGTGACATGTTCAATAGTTATTTCACTCACTGTATTTATTATTATTATTATTATTATTTATTTATAGAGCACCATTAATTCCATGGTGCTGTACATGAGAAGGGGTTACATACAGAATACACACACAAGTTACAGTAGACAGACTAGTACAGAGGTATGAGGGCCCTGCTCTTGCGGGCTTACATTCTATAGGATTTTGGGGAGGAGACAGTAGGTGGGGTGTGTGTATCATAAAATCACATTATACTATTAACATTGTTTACATCAGTTAAAGTATATTTACATTAAACTCATGTTTGTCTGACAGCATTGAGATTGAATGTTATCAGAAATGTTTTATTGCCATACATTTACACTTAGGGTTTATGTACCTGATGGCACATGTTATAAGGAAGAATTGTTGCTGCTCCACTTAGTATTTTTGTTAGTTTTGTTAGTAGTTTTGTTATTTTTAATATCTGCCATACTGTTCCAGAAATGTGGGCATTTTATTTATTATTTTTGATTATTGCCACTCAATGTTCTTTACAAGGGGTGCATTGCTCAGGGAATTCTCTAGGGGTGTGTCTGTACTACGAGGGTGTTGCTCACAGGTTAATAATACACAGCACCCTACAGACACTCCATCAGAAAATTAAGTAAGCCACACCCCATTGACAAAGACCTAAAAGGTAGCACTAAATAAAAAGGTAGATTTAAAAAAAAAAAAAAATAAAAAAATAGTACTATCAACCAGATTTTTTGGCTAGTTATATGAAACATATGTAATTAGTTCAAACCGTGGGGCTCAATCCAGTAAGGGAGTAGAAACAGACATGGCCACACATCCAAAAATCATCAGTTGATCTAATACCGCTAGGCAAAATTGAAATACCTGAACATGAGGTTCTAGGTTTAATATTCTGACCTGACTGTATGAAGCCACTGCCACGTCACGGTGAACGTGGAGCATTCATTATAGGACTTTTTTAATCAAATTGTTTCAAGGGTGTTGCCCTTTTAAACACTCAGTACTGGAATGTATCCCTAGGAATATATTCAGACAATTGTTTGTAAAGCTACATTTAGCCTCCAGTGTAGATAAATTAATCACTGCAGTTGTGTTCTCCAGCACACATATAGTAATGCCGACCCAGGGGGGCGAAAGAAATGTAGTACAGGCCACTAAACATCAATAAATGCCATCTGGAGTATTTTTAGATAATTTACGGGATGGTAAAATGAAGAATATGGTTATTTATTTATATCTTAGTGGGCAGGCTAATTATCGAAAATAATTCAGGGGCTAATTCATGAAAACTTTTATAAGCCAGAAAACTGGTGCATAAATTTTGAAAACTCCCTTCTTAATTACCGTATTTTTCGCTTTATAAGGCGCACCTGATTATAAGACGCACCCCCAAATTTGGTGAAGGAATAGAGAATTTTTTAATAAATGGGATCCATCTTATAATGCCAGTGTCCGTCTAACATATAATATAGGGTATATGTCCCTCATAGCCCCCTCATCCTAAAATTAGCCCCCTTAATCTGGATATGGCCACCTTATATTGAACACGTCCCCCAGTGATGCCACATTTCCCCTATGGCTGGCACACATCCTCTATGGCTGGCACACGGCCCCTGTGGCTGGCACACAGGCCCACTCTGGCTGGCAGACAGGCCCACTGTGGCAGGCAGACAGGCCCACTGTGGCAGGCAGACAGGCCCACTCTGACAGGCAGATGGCCCACTCTGGCAGGCAGACAGGCCCACTGTGCCAGGCAGACAGGCCCACTGTGGCAGGCAGACAGGCCCACTGTGGAAGGCAGACAGGCCCACTGTGGCAGGCAGACAGGCCCACTGTGGCAGGCAGACAGGCCCACTGTGGCAGGCAGACAGGCCCACTGTGGCAGGCACACATCACCCTCTGTTACATATCGCCCCCGTGTTGCTGCTTTTAGTAAAATAAACTCTTTCCTTACCTTCTGCAGCGTTGTCCTGTCTCATGTGTCCCTTCTCGTGGTTGAGCTCCTCCTGTCTCCTGCACTTCCTACTTCCTGGTTCTAGTGCAGGTCATGTGATCGGGACAGCAGAGAGATATCTCTGCGTGCCTAATCACAGCAGCAGGAGGGAGACCGGGTAGACGCTGGAGGAGGTGAGTAAAGAGTTTATTATTTTACTATGGGCAGCAGCACAGGAGGCCATATCTAACACAGGGGGAGGGGGGATCCTGTGCGATCAAAGGTAAGCACAGATATAATATTCCCCGCTGCCCCAGCCCATCAGCGTGATGCAGTTTCAGCACCACGCTTCTGATGGACAGCGGCTGTGCATATTATATGAGCGGGAGCAGGAGATAAAACTCTGCCGCTCCCAGCTTTCCCTGCCCCCAGCAGCCCCCAGCACCACACCAGAGCTGCCCGCACCTCCACTTGACTCTATATATATATATATACACTCCCCCTCCCGTATATTCGGATTATAAGACTTTCCCCCAAAATTTGGGGGAACAAAAGTGCGTCTTATAAAGCGAAAAATACGATAATTTAGCGCCTAGTACTCCAGCAAGACTGATCTGTAATATGGAACAAGGTAGAGTATGCTGCGATTTCCCACCCCCCTGCAGACTATTGCTCCACATGGAAAATCAACAATGTGCACTGGCATGCTGACTATAATGGGTCCATGTTCTCTCTTTATACGGTCCGTGGTGTACATGGGCTGCACATGTATGGATTATATGCTTGTCATTATACTACATGTTCCAAAATTGCAGTTATAGTGGCTGTCTTGTGCTCTGTTTAGTTCCAAAATCACCACTGCACACTGTATTTCTGATGCAAAATGAAGTCTTTTAATGGATGCAGGTATAAAATAGACAAGCGACAAGTAGAGTTTAACGGGAACCTGTCAGGTCCAATATACACCCAGAACCACGAGCAGTTCTGGGTGCATATTGCTAATCCCTGCCTAAAGCCTGCTTTACATGTTACGATTTTGCATACGATATCGTATGCGATCGTAACCGCCCCCATCGTATGTGCGGCACGTTCAATTTTTTTAATGTGCCGCACAAACGATTAACCCCCATCACACGTACTTACCCTTCCATACGACTTCGATGTGGGCGGCGAACGTCCACTTCCTGGAGTGGGAGGGACGTTCGGCGTCACAGAGACGTCACGCGGCAGCCGGCCAATAGAAGCAGAGGGGCGGAGATGAGCAGGACGTAAACATCCCGCCCACCTCCTTCCTTCCGCATTGTTGGCGGGAGCGCAGTTGGAGGTAAGCTGTCATTCAATGTTCCCGGGGTGTCACACATTGCACAACCGCACGTTCATTTTTTGAGGAATGAACGACGTGCATGCGATGAACGGATTTTCGTTCAATCGCAATTGCACGAAGGTTTTACACGCTACAATCTTACTTACGATGCCGGATGTGCGTTACTTACGATTTGACCCCGCCGACACATCGTAAGATTTATTGTAGCGTGTAAAACGCCCTTTACAGTCCCTGTATGCACTAGCATAGATAAAGAGATCTTTAGAAAAAGTATTTCTAAAGATCCTTTATGATATACTAATGAGCACAGCGACTAGTCGCAAGGGCATTAATTCCTGCGCTCATTCCACCCCCTTAGCATGATAGCACGCCCCTGTGGGTGTGCTAACATTCTATTCAATGCCCACTGAGCAGCATCATCATCAGCAGTGACGTGCGTAAGTGTGTCCGTTGCACCACCTCAGAACACCAGGCTAAAGGCTGCTTTACACCAGGCAATCTATCGTGCGATAGATCGTCGAGGTCACGGTTTTTGTGACGCACATCCGGCATCGCTGGCGATGCCGGCCTGTGTGACACCTCCTAGCGACGCAGTATCGCTCACAAATCGTGAGTCGGGTACTGCTCGTTAGGTTCCATAATATCGGTTACTTTAGTTGACCATCGTTTCCGTGGTAGCACACGTCGCTCCGTGTGACACCACGGGAACGATGAGCAGCTCACCTGCCTCCCGCGGCCGCCGCCGTCTCTATGTGGAAGGAAGGAGGTGGGCGGGATGTTTACATCCTGCTCATCTCCGCCCCTCCGCTTCTATTGGCCGGCGGCCGTGTGACGTCGCTGTGACGCCGAACGTCCCTCCCACTCCAGGAAGTGGACGTTCGCCGCCCACAGCGAGGTCGCACGAGAGGTAAGTATGTGTGACGGGGGTTACTACCTTTGTGCGACACGGGCAGCGATTTGCCCGTGACGCAAAAAGGACGGGGGCGGGTACGATCGATTGTGAAATCGCACAATCGGTCGTACCGTGTAAAGCAGGCTTTAGGGTCACTGCAAATGGATTAGAAGTCCCGGCACTTCCGGTCACGTGCACTAGACCTCTCTGAAGCCAGGATGTATACACCTGGCTTCATACTGTGCATGACCGGAAATGCTGGGACTTCTGATCATGCGCACTGCCCGGCCTTCTAATGCAGTGACACTGGACACCGCTGATGATGCTGGGCAGTGGGCATTGAATAGCATTTTTGCATGCCCTTGTGGGCGTGCTAAAATGCTAAGAGGGCGGAATAAGCGCAGGAACTAATTTTTTCTAAAGATCTCTTTATCTATGCTACTAGATACAGGGACTGTTAGGCAGGGATTAGAAATATGCACCAGAACTGCTCCTGGTTCTGGGTGCGCATTACACCTGACAGATTCACTTTACTGTTTAAATCAGTGTGGTCTTGTTCACAGATATTCGCTGAAGGTGGCTACATACATGGTGTGGTCTATGCTGCTGAAATTAGTGCTTTTTAACCAAATGAGAATGATCACTTTAAGATTGGCTGGTCCGCCTGTGACATAGCAGAGCTAAAGTGGGCTTTACACTCTACGATTTCGCTACAGCGATCTCGTTGGGGTCACGGATTTTGTGACGGACATCCGGCCGCTGTAGCGATGTCGTAGCGTGTGACTCCTAGGAGCGATTTTGGATCGTTGCAAAAACGTCCAAAATCGCTCCTCGTTGACATGGGGGTCCGCTCCCAATTATCGCTGCTGTCGCTGAGGCGAAGTTGATCCTCGTCCCTGTGGCAGCACACATCGCTACGTGTGACGCCGCAGGAACGAGGATTATCTCCTTACCTGCCTCCGGCCACAATGCGGAAGAAAGGAGGTGGGCGGGATGTTACGTCCCGCTCATCTCCACCCCTCCGCTATCATTGGGCGGCCGCTTAGTGACGTTGCTGTGACGCCAAACGGACCGCCCCCTTAGAAAGGAGGCGGTTCGCCGGTCACAGCGACGTCGAAGGCCATGTAAGTACGTGTGACGGGGGTGCGCGATTTTGTGCGCGACGGACAGCGATATGCCCGTCGCGCACAAACGATGGGGGCGGGTCTCATGCTAGCGATATCGGGCCGGATATCGCAGCATGTAAAGCCACCCTAAGAGACAGAAGGGCCAGCCAATCTTAAAGTGATCATTGTCACCTGGTTAAAAAGCACTAGTTTCAGCAACATAGACCACACCATGGATGTAGTCACCTTCAGCGAATATTTGTGAACAAGACCACAACGGTCGATACATTAAACTCTATTTCTCGCTTGTGTATTTTATATCTACATCCATTAAAGACTTCACTTTGCATCAGTAATAGAGTATGAAGTGGTGAATTTTGGAACTGTCATAAGTGTTAAAATACAACCCGTCCACTAGCACCTCGGATTCATGCCAGTGTGCACACCAAATCTGCTCTATACTGAGCCCTATTTAGGCATATGAACTGTAGTGAGCGATGTCCTTCTTTGGCAGACCTAACCTGTCCATGTATTATGTGGCGCCCCTGACCTGGTCAGGCGCCACTGAGTACTGCACCTATGCTGGGACAGTGCTTTCAAGTAATTCCAAAGGCCAGAATAGGGTGTGTACGCACAGACACATAGCAGCCAGGTCTCCCACACCTTAGAGGGGACCCTTGGGCAGACCCAAGAGGGGGCTTGCCTCCACATCTCATCTAGGGGTGTAGGGGAGGGGCTGGAAGCTAAGGTGGCAGCGGCTGTAAGGAAAGTAGGAGGAGTTAGTCAGTCTGATAGCAGTAGGTGCAGAAAGAGGGTTGCTGAAGGAGAGATGCGTGCTGACACGCTAGTCAGACCCTGCACGTGTAGTAGCCGTTGTGTGAAACAGTGTTCTGTTTCAAGCACAGACAGCATCATGAAGACCAAGGCACACAACAGGCAGGTCTATGATACTGTTGTGGAGAAGTATAAAGCCGGATTTGGTTCCAAAAAGATTTCCAAAACTTTAAACATCCCAAGAAGCACTGTGCTAGCGATCATATTGAAATGGAAGGAGTATCATACCATTGCAAATCTACCAAGACCTAGCTGTGCGATAAAAATTTAATCTCAAACAAGGAGAAGACTGATCAGAGATGGAGCCAAGAGGCCCATGATCACTCTGGATGAACTTCAGAGATCTACAGCTGAGGTGGGAGAGTCTGTCCATAGGACAACAATCAGTCGTACACTGCACAAATCTGGCCTTTATGGAAGAGTAGCAAGGAGAAAGCCATTTCTCAAGGATATCCATAGAAAATGTTGTTTAAAGTTTGCCACAAGCCACCTGGGAGACACACCAAACATGTGGAAGAAGGTGCTCTGGTCAGATGAAACCAAAATCGAACGTTTTGGGCACAAAGCCAAACGATATGTTTGGCGTAAAAGCAACACAGCTTATCACCCTGAATACACTATTCCCACTGTCAAACATGGTGGTGGCAGTATAATGGTTTAGGCCTGCTTTTCTTCAGCAGGGACAGGGAAGATGGTTAAATTGATGGGAAGATGGATGGAGCCAAATACAGGACCATTCTTGAATAAAACCTGTTGGGAGTCTGCAAAAGACCTGAGACTGGGGCGGAGATTTGTCTTTCCACAAGACAATGATCCAAAACATAAAGCAAAATCTACAATGGAATGGTTCACAAATAAACGTATCCAGGTGTTAGAATGGCCAAGTCAAAATCCAGATCTGAATCCAATCGAGAATCTGTGGAAAGAGCTGAAAACTGCTATTCACATATGCTCTCCATCCAACCTCACTCAGCTCGAGCTATTTGCAAAGGAAGAATGGGCAAGAATTTCAGTCTCTCAATGTGCAAAACTGATAGAGACATACCCCAAGCGACTTGCAGCTGTAATTGCAGCAAAAGATGGAGCTACAAAATATTAACTTAAAGGGGCTGAATAATATTGCACGCACCACTTATCAGTTATTTAATTTTAACAAAAGTTTAAAATAAGCAATAAATATCGTTCACCTTCACAATTATGTCCCACTTGTTGTTGATTCTTCACCCTAACATTAAAATTTTTATCTTTATGTTTGAAACCTGAAATGTGGGAAAAAGTTAAAAAATTCAAGGGGGCCGAATACTTTCGCAAGGCACTGTATATGATACTTTAATAATATTTTTGTTTCATCATGTGGTGATGCAGATAAACAAAAGGTTAATTCAAATTAATTTGCAGGATATCATGATTCATTGATTTACTTATTCTTTGATGCGGTGATGCAGTCCTGACGCAATGCACTTGATCACATGACCACTTTATATACGAGGGGCTGCTGATAAGTCTTTGGCTTTACCCAAAAAGAAACGAGATAGGATGATGAAACATTACATTTATTCTACATAGTCTCCACTGATGTCAAAACACTTCTTACATTAGTATTCCAAGTTCTGTAAGCCTAGCAAAAAGAAGGATTTTGGTTGTGCCTCAAACCAGGCATCTGTATCAGACATGGCATCAGAAATGGTGTGAAAATTGGTACCCTTGAGGTGTTTCTTCAGGTTTGGAAACAGATGATAGTCGGAAGGAGCTAAATCTGGTGAATAAGGTGGGTGATCAACCAGCTGCAAGCCCAGCTCTGCCAGTTTTGGTCGCTTGTGCAGTGTGAGCAGGGACGTTGTCTTGCAGGAACAAGATTCCTTTGGACAGCTTGCCGCACCTTTTGGTCTTCAGAGCTACCTTCAATTGGTCCAAAAGTTCAATGTAATACCTTGCATTGATGGTGGAACCCTTTTGAAGGTAGTCCACTAGTAGCACACCCTCCTTATCCCAGAACACAGACATCGCCTTAGTGGCTGATGTTTGCACCCTGAACTTCTTTGGATGAGGAGAACCAATGTGCCTCCACTCTTTTGACTGCTCCTTGTTTTCAGGGTCATACAATTAAATCCACTTCTCATCCATTGTGATCAGTTGATCCAGGAAGTTCTTATCAGTCCGGAAACACTAACAATTGGACCGGGAATTTTTCACTCTCATGCTTCTCTGATCTGTTGTCAAACATTTGGGGACCTACTTTGCAGATAGCTTCCTCATGTCCAAATGTTTATGGATAATAACACAAACACGTTCACGGGAAATCCCCATCATGTCTGCTATTGCTTTAGCTGAAATTCGCCGATTCTCCAGTATGAGGTTGTGCACAGCATTGACGATCTCTGGAACAACAACCACTCTCGGTCATCCGGGATGTTTCTCATCATTGGTGCTGAAGTGGCCCGTTTTAAATTTGGCAAACCAGTTCTTAACTGTGGAATATGAAGGTCATTGATCCCCCAATGTCTGTGACATATCACCATGAGTATCCTTGGTGGACTTTCCTTGCAGAAACAAGAATTTTATCACTCCTCTGCTCTCAGTTGCTGTGAATATTGCATTAGACTCTGCTGTTTTGTTTTCCCGCGTGTGTGGAACACTGTTGCCATAATCAACAAAAACAAACATTTTAAAACATATATTAGACACATATGGCTTTCATGAGATGTAACATTCGTTACCATAGAAACAAAAAAAATCACAAAGCTAAAGACTTATCAGCAGCCCCTCATTTTCATATTGATTATGGTGAACGTGTGACCGTGTATGAATATACATGCCATGGGATGCGGTGATGTTGATTGATCCTAGTGCACATGTATGGCTTCAGTGACATGGCCAAGTGGTCACGTGAAGTCAATGATTGGCATGTAATGCCATTGATACTTTGATTATGCACAGCTGATGCAAGTGACTTAGGGGTTATCCCACATTAGGTGATCAAAACATGACATTGGGAGCAGCGGTGAAAATACCATTATATACTGTATATCACAGTTCATCTCCCTGTATAAGTTCAGTGTAATCATGTAAGTGATGTTTTAATCTTTTGGTGTTTTTAATGTGATGTTTCTCTGGATTACATACAGTCTCTATTGCAATGGAAAAGGAAGCTGTGGGAGGAACAATAAGGTGCGGCTCAATGGATGCATATGTAAATAGCTTTGACTAATCTGTGTTTGTATATTAGTGTCATTTCTGTATTTGGCTTGAAAAAAAGCCATTCTTTTGTCCGAAAAGTCTAATTTTAGCCTGATGATGTTTTTGGGATAATAGAGAAACATTAACAATCAGTCCAGTGCTTTGGTAACTATCTGTGGATATGTCTGCAACTAGGCGGGAAGTCAAGCCAAGTTTACACAGAGACTGTGGCGTGGTGCACAGAACTACTACCAGAGATAGTCCAGGAGAAGTATTACCGACCTTGGACCCAGACAAGCTCGCTGACAGATTCAACGTTAACCAATGTTGCAGTCTGCTATATACTTTTATAATGAGAGGATATAGAAGCTAAGTGATCCAACATTGTTATGGAAACCCAAATGCTTTTTTATGTAGAATACATACAGTATATTTTGGTAAAAAAAAAAAAAGAATCCCTCATAAGTAGCCATATTCTTTCTATGTAAGATTCAGCAATGTTTATTATATTTTAAGTGATGTCAGGCAGTATAATCTACATGCTTTATTCGAGCGGTGATAGTCAGAACTGATAGAGCTGAAGGTGCCAAACTGGACAGGTTAATGGAATACAAAATTGGCAGGATTTGGTGAATTTGCAGGAAATATTAGATCCAATCTATCTAACAAGTGCACTTTTTTATATATTTAATACTGATTTTGTGAAGTATAAAAATCCCCAAAACCTCTTTCACAGGACAATATTTTTCTGTGAAACAGACACAGAAAAGCAAGTATAATGGAAACAATTGCAACTCCTGGTTTTGCTCTACAAAGTCTGCCAAAAAATACTGATGCGATTTCCGTATTGTGATTTCGGAACCTTAATCAACCATTTTCTACTGTTTTATAACGATGCTTAATTATAATAAAATTTCTGACTCAACTCAGAGTACAGTAAAACCTCTCCAGATGACCATCCACAATAAAGACCACATTTCATTTGTAGTTACATAATCTATATACAATGAGGACTCATTATGACCGTGGTTATTGGACCCCTCTCTTCGATATGCTAAACAGCATTATGTGATTGAATTGTTTGTGATTCATTTTAGCAAACATTTTATTAAGTTTCTAAATTTTAAATACAAATTACAGGTATCAATTATTAACGTCATGTATTAACTGTCATTATGAGGGTGGATTCACACACTATAGATTTGTTTTACATATTTGTGTGACCGTCTTGCAGGAAAGCATATGCCTGTGGTCGAAATAACTCAATTTAGATTAGTTATTTTAAGCTACTAAAATCTCTTCAACATATCAATGTGAAAACACTGTAATACACTGTTCACACATTGTTGTGATGTCACAATTTTTGATAAAAGATTCCTAAAATATTTTTTGCAAAAAATGTAACACGACCTTATCAATGCAATAGATCCTTAGCTGAATTAATTAGCCATGGGATGATGGATATAATGTAATATGTGGCATCTACCTTGATAGTACGGTAACCATATTTATAGAACATCAGGCCCTACACCCATATAATTGGCAACAACGAAGACTAAATGTTTCTACACTGCTGATTCAACTGGATGCATAGTAAAATGTATGTATTCATTTATGATAGAGATTGTGACTAGGGATCAGCGAACCCAAACCATATAGTTTGTTGTTTGTATCAAACATGGACTTTTCAAAAAATCAGTGTTCCAGTTCAACGTTCAGGTGCTTTACGTACACAAACCACTTGAGCGAGCATCGCTGTGCTCATGTACGCTCGGTGCTTAGCCGAGTGCGAGCTGCATGCAGTGTTTGAATGACCCGCACTCGGGGTAAAATTAGTGTTATTGGATGTAGTATTCACGAAAAAAAAAGAAAGAAAAAACCTTGCCCTTCCTCCCTGAAAGTGCAGTATGTTGGCCAAGAGCCAAACAGCCCAATCACGGAGTTCCAGTGGGGTTAAGGTCAAGTCCGAGTCTCGAACAGGACTTTATATAAAGTCTGGCTGAACTCACTGAACCCAAACTTCAACAGGTCCAAGAGTCTTTTTTTTATCTTATTGTTGTTATGCACATAAGTATTGTAACATGGGTAAAGAGGTAATATAGCTTGTCTCACTGCAGTCACACATGCACCTTACTGGTGCCTGTACAGACTGCAATATCCCCAGCTGCACCGTATTCTAATGGTTCTTGCACAGACTAGAATATCCCTAGCCATACAACTAGAAACCCACAACTCAGACTCGTGTGCCTGAAAGGCTGTCAAGTTGTTTTTTGTACCTCCTGAGGAATTAGTGGGGACGTTGCTAACACTTCAAATCAAGATAGGGTAAGAGTGCAGAGATAGACAAGGACCCAAGGTTTGGACACATAAAACACGTGTACAAGTGGACAAAGGAGAAGTAATAAATGCAAGCAAGAGTAAACTCTTAACAAGTTAACAGAAAAAAAAGATTGGCGTAGGATGGGCAAATGAGAAAACATGGAGAAAACAACACTAGTCTCTGACTAAATTCCTTAACTGTAGGGGTGGAACTCCTTACCAGTAATCAACATAGAAATATAGCCAGCAGAGAAGGCTAGTATAAGGAGAGAATAAATAGCACACTCAGTATGTGAGAGGAAAGAGAAAATAAGCAAGTGAGAACGCCTGATAACCGCAATCCAAAAGGAGGGAAAACAAAGGTAAAAGACCATCAGCATTTGGTCAGGGACTGACCAGGCTGTGGCTCAGTAGAGAAGGAAACTGACTTTGCAGCACCAGGTTCCCTAACGAGTCCTGAACCCAAGGCACGATAATTGTAAACCAAACAGCCCAGATTTACTTACTGTAAAATGTTCTTTTACATGCACTATACTAGTTTTTCCACCTATGAGTATAGCTTTATCAGTTAACTGAACAAGATAAATTTATTGTGAAGTCTCTTAAATTTCATATTTTCATGTGTCTTATTTTAAAATATTTTATCAGTTTGTCACTTATACAGTAAAATGCATATAGTGGAATGGAACATTGGTTCAAGCTGGACATATGAAGTGTATGTCAGCTGGCTTGTAGTGGCCCACAGGTGAACATGTGGGCCACTATACAGAAGTGGACCTCCACCCCAGTATATGAGCAGCATTTGGTAAAATACACTTGAATCACTTTATTGTACAGGCAATGGCAATATCTCCTAATTCATGTAACAAACTACCTAATTTATAATATTGAAGTATAGTCACATTTCTGATTGAGGAAAATGTAACACATGCAGCTTAAGGCCCCCTTCACACGTCCGTGATACACGTGCGTGTTTGGTCCGTTTCCGTATATACCGGAGACACGGCCAAACGTGCACCAATGTTAATCTATGATTGTGGTCACACGTCCGTTATTTCATTATGTCCGTGTGTGCGTGTCCGTGATCCGTATGTGTTTGCGTTTGGCACGGATGCATGTCCGTTATCTGCACGGAGCACGCACACGTGGACACAATGAAAGTCTATGGGTATGTGCACACACGTTAGTAAACACGTATACATCTACCTATAGTCCGTGTCCGTTTGGTGTTTTTATTTCTAGTGATGTCGGCTATTCTTTCTATTTCTGTGTATGTCCGTCAATCTCCCTGAGTCCGTCGGTCAGTCTCTCTGTCGGTCTCTCTGTCTGTCTGTCCCTCTCTCACAGTCTGTCGGTCAGTTTCCCCCCTCTCTCATACTTACCGTTCCCCGATCTCCGGCGCAGCGCTGCACGGCATTCACACTGCTGCGGCGGCTTTTACTATTTTGAAAAAGCCGGCCGCCCATTAAACAATCTCCTATTCCCTGCTTTCCCCGCCCCCCGGCGCCTATGATTGGTTACAGTGAGACACGCCCCCACGCTGAGTGACAGGTGTCACACTGCACCCAATCACAGCAGCCGGTGGGCGTGTCTATACTGTGCAGTAAAATAAATAAATAAATAATTAAAAAAAAACGGCGTGCGGTTCCCCCCAATTTTAATGCCAGCCAGATAAAGCCATACGGCTGAAGGCTGGTATTCTCAGGATGGGGAGCTCCACGTTATGGGGAGCCCCCCACCCTAACAATATCAGTCAGCAGCCGCCCAGAATTGCCGCATACATTATATGCGACAGTTCTGGGGCTGTACCCGGCTCTTCCCGATTTGCCCTGGTGCTTTGGCAAATCGGGGTAATAAGGAGTTTTTGGCAGCCCATAGCTGCCACTAAATCCTAGATTAATCATGTCAGGCGTCTATGAGACACCCTCCATGATTAATCTGTAAATTACAGTAAATAAACACACACACACCAGAAAAAATCCTGTATTAGAAATAAAAACACACACACATTCCCTGGTTCACCACTTTAATCATCCCCGAAAAAGCCCTCCATGTCCGGCGTCATCGAGGATGCTCCAGCGTCGCATCCAGCGCTGCTGCATGGAGGTGACAGGAGCTGCAGAAGACACCGCCGCTCCGGTCACCTCCACGCAGCTAATGAAGACAGCCGTGCGATCAGCTGAGCTGTCACTGAGGTTACCCGCTGTCACTGGATCCAGTGACAGCGGGTAACCTCTGTGACAGCTCAGCTGATCGCACGGCTGTCTTCATTAGCTGCGTGGAGGTGACCGGAGCGGCGGTGTCTTCTGCAGCTCCTGTCACCTCCATGCAGCAGCGCTGGATGCGACGCTGGAGCATCCTGGATGACGCCGGACATGGAGGGCTTTTTCGGGGATGATTAAAGTGGTGAACCAGGGAATGTGTGTGTGTTTTTATTTCTAATAAAGGATTTTTTCTGGTGTGTGTGTGTTTATTTACTGTAATTTACAGATTAATCATGGAGGGTGTCTCATAGACGCCTGACATGATTAATCTAGGACTTATTGGCAGCTATGGGCTGCCAATAACTCCTTATTACCCCGATTTGCCAAAGCACCAGGGCAAATCGGGAAGAGCCGGGTACAGCCCCAGAACTGTCGCATATAATGTATGCGGCAATTCTGGGCGGCTGCTGACTGATATTGTTAGGGTGGGGGGCTCCCCATAACGTGGAGCTCCCCATCCTGAGAATACCAGCCTTCAGCCGTATGGCTTTATCTGGCTGGCATTAAAATTGGGGGGAACCGCACGCCGTTTTTTTTTAATTATTTATTTATTTATTTTACTGCACAGTATAGACACGCCCACCGGCTGCTGTGATTGGGTGCAGTGTGACACCTGTCACTCAGCGTGGGGGCGTGTCTCACTGTAACCAATCATAGGCACCGGTGGGCGGGGAAAGCAGGGAATAGGAGATTGTTTAATGAGCGGCCGGCTTTTTCAAAATAGTAAAAGCCGCCGCAGCAGTGTGAATGCCGTGCAGCGCCGGTGATCGGGGATCGGTGAGTATGAGAGAGGGGGGGACACTTCAGTCACTCGGGGGATTAGCGGTCACCGGTGAATCCTTCACAGGCTACCGCTAATCAGTACTCGACACAGACAGAGCCGCGGTATGAGGATGAAGTCGGGTGAAGTTCACCCGAGTTCATTCTCATCGCGCAACTCTGTCTGCTGTCAGCCGACATTTATAAACGACATTGTGCATCACACACACGGACATTACACATGGACATTACACGTACACATACACGTTAATTCCACACGCACACACGGACGTTCTGCACACAAACACGGCTAGCATACGCAATTCACACAGGTGCCACACGGACCATAAAAACGGACACAAAAACGGGACACGGACCCGAAAAACGGCCCGTAACACACATGCGTGTTTTTCACGGACGTGTGAAGGGGGCCTAACACTGGGCCCCAGAGTTAATGTTACTGTGGCCCATTGGCACCCCAGTCCAACAATGTACAGTATATCACAAAAGTGAGTACACCGCTTAGTGAAAATGATAAATTGCAGTCAATTAGCCATTTTCCCTCCATTGTGTCATGTGGAGCATTACTGTTATAAAGTCCCAGGTGTGAATGAGGAGCAGGTGTGTTAAATTTGGTGTTATCGCTTACCCACGCTCTCATACTGGTCACTGGAAGTTCAACATGGCTCCTCCTGGGAAAGAAATCTCTGAGGAACTAAAACAATTGTTGCTTAATAATTATTAATTATTAATTGTTGCTTAATGATTAATTGTTGCTCTACAGTCACGGCCAAAAGTTTTGAGAATGCTACAAATATTAATTTTTACAAAGTCTACTGCTTTAGTTTTTCTAATGGCAATTTGCATATACTCCAGAATGTCATAAAGAGTGATCAGCTTAACAGCAATTACTTGCAAAGTCAATATTGGCTAAGAAAATGAACTTTAACCCCCAAAACACATTTCAACAGCATTGCATTCCTGCCTTAAAAGGAGCAGCTAACATTGTTTTAGTGATTGTTCCATTAACACAGGTGTGGATGTTGATGAGGACAGGGCTGGCGATCAATCAGTCATGATTAAGTAAGAATGACACCACTGGACACTTTAAAAGGAGGCTGGTGCTTGGTATCATTGTTTCTCTTCAGTTAACCATGATTATCTCTAAAGAAACATGTGCAGCCATCATTGCTCTGCACAAAAATGGCCTAACAGGGAAGAGTATCGCAGCTACAAAGATTGCACCTCAGTCAACAATCTATTGCATCATCAAGAACTTCAAGGAGAGAGCTTCCATTGTTGCCAAAAAGGCTCCAGGGCGCCCAAGAAGGACCAGCAAACGCCAGAACCGTATCTTAAAACTGTTTCAGCTGCGGTATCGGACTACCAGCAGTGCCGAGCTAGCTCAGCAATGGCAGCAGGCTGGTGTGAGTGCTTCTGCACTCACTGTGAGGCGGAGACTCTTTGCGCAAGGCCTGGTTTCAAGGAGGGCAGCAAAGAAGCCACTTCTCTCCAGAAAAAACATCAGGGACCGACTGATATTCTGGAAAAGGTACAGGGAGTGGACTGCTGAGGACTGGGGTAAAGTCATTTTTTCAGATGAATCCCCTTTTCGATTGTTTGGGACATGTTGAAAACAGCTTATTAGGAGAAGAAGAGGTGAGCGCTACCACCAGTCTTGTCTCATGCCAACTGTTAAGCATCCTGAAACGATTCATGTGTGGGGTTGCTTCTCAGCCAAGGGAATCGGCTCACTCACAGTCTTGCCTAAAAACACAGCCATGAATAAAGAATGGTACCAGAATGTCCTCCAAGAGCAACTTTTCCCAACTGTCCAAGAGCAGTTTGGCGCCCAGCAATGCCTTTTCCAGCATGATGGAGCACCTTGCCATAAAGCAAAGGTGATCACTAAATGGCTCATGGAACAAAACATAGAGATTTTGGGTCCATGGCCTGGAAACTCCCCAGATCTAAATCCCAGTGAGAACTTGTGGGCAATCATCAAGAGAAGGGTGGACAAACAAAAACCAACAAATTCTGGCAAAATGCAAGCATTGCTTATGCAAGAATGGACAGCTATCAGTCAGGATTTGGTCCAGAAATTGATTGAGAGCATGCCAGGGAGAATTGCAGAGGTCCTGAAGAAGAAGGGTCAACACTGCAAATATTGACTTGCTGCATTAACTCATTCTAACTGTCAATATAACCTTTTGGTACTCATAATATGATTGCAATTATATTTCTGTATGTGATGTAAACATCAGACAAACACAATTAAAAACCAGAGGGCAACAGATCATGTGAAACAATAATTTTGGTGTCATTCTCAAAACTTTTGGCCATGACTGTACATAAAGATGGCCTAGGCTATAAGAAAGTTGCCAACACCTTGCAACTGAGCTGCAACATGGTGACCAAGACCATACAGCGGTTTAACAATATAGGATCCACTCAGAACAGTCCTCGCTTTGGTCAACCAAAGAAGTTGAATGCAAGTGCTCAGTGTCATATCCAGAGGATATCTTTTCAAAATAGATGTATGAGTGCTGCAAGCATTGCTGCAGTTTATGAAGGGGTTAGTGCTCAGATCATACAGTGTAACAAATTGGTCTGTATGACTGTCGTACTAGAAAGAAACTGAGGGTAAAGGTGCTGGACTGGCCAAGCATGTCTCCAGACCTAAACCCTATTGCGCAACTCTGGTACATCTTCAAATGGATGATGGATGAGCGCAAGGTCTCTAACATCCATCAGCTCCATGATGTCTTCATGGAGGATTGGAAGAGTATTCTAGTGGCTCCTGTGAGGCTCTAGTAAACTCAATGCCAAAGAGATTTAATGCAGTGCTTGAAAGTAATGGTGGACACACAAAATATTGACACTTTGGGCACAATTTTCCATTTTCACTTAGGAGTGTACTCACTTTAGTTGCCAGCGGTTTTGACATTGATGGCTATGTGTTGAATTATTTAGAGGCCACATCAAATTTATAACGTCATACAAGTTGTACACTGACTACTTTACATTGTATTAAAGTGTGATATCTTCAGTGTTGTCTTATAAATAGATAATATAAAATATTTACTAAATTGTGAGAGATGTACTCACTTTTGTGATGTACTGTATGTTAGGATTATGGACAATGTTTAAAAAAAAAATCCAACTCCTCTCCAAAAAAATATTTTATAAAAACATCTTGTTTAGTGATATGTCTTAAGAAAGTTCATGGATAAAATTATAATAGAAACACTTTTCCTACTTGTTTTGAGCGATAACGTGCTTTTTATCATTAGGATTATACCTCCAACAGAAACCTGTATAGCCATGCAATGCAATATATCAGCCATTAGTAACAATAGTAAAAAAAAGTATATTGAGAGGTAAACTTTTTTTTAGCGGGGATTAGCCTGCTGTATGGAAAAGTATGCTTTGGCAGACCACACTGACAAAAGCAAAAAGGACATAATCACGTCAAAGGGAACCTGAGGCTGCACTCATTATTTGCTGCCTCCCAGCGCATCCCACCAATGAATTTACATAGGTAGATAAGAGCAGAGCTTAAAGGCCACATCTCACTAAGCAACATCACTGCTGAAGCACGACTTTTGTGACGTAGCAGCGATGTTGCTAGTGATGTCGCTGTGTGTGACATCCAGCAACAACCTGGCCCCTGCTGTGAGGTCGTTGGTTGTTGCTGAATGTCCTGGACCATTTTTTAGTTGTTGCTCTCCCGCTGTGAAGCACACATCGCTGTGTGTGACAGCGAGATAGCAACAACTAAATGTGCAGTGAGCAGGGAGCCAGCTTCTGCGGACGCTGGTAACCAATGTAAATATCGGGTAACCAAGAAGCCCTTTCCTTGGTTACCCGATATTTACCTTCGTTACCAGCGTCCGCCGTTCTCACGCTGTCAGTACCGGCTCCCTGCTCTCTGCACACATAGCCAGACTACACATCGGGTAATTAACCCAATGTGTACTCTGGCTAGGAGTGCAGGGAGCCAGCGCTAAGCGGTGTGCGCTGGTAACCAAGGTAAATATCGGGTTGGATACCCGATATTTACCTTAGTTACCAAGCGCAGCATCGCTTCCACGCGTCGCTGCTGACTGGGGGCTGGTTGCTGGTGAGATCTGCCTGTTTCACAGCTCACCAGCAACCCGTGTAGCGACGCTCCAGCGATCCCTGCCAGGTCAGGTTGCTGGTGGGATTGCTGGAGCGTTGCTTAGTGTGACGGTACCTTATACACATTATACTAATGTCATGTTTTATTGGCAGGGTTGGCCAACAGTCTAATGTGTATGGGGGCCTCCAAACTCTCACCTGACAGATGATGTTGGGGAGATAAAGGTCCAGCCTGCTGAATTTAAGCAGCTGATCCTTTTTCTGTCCCTGGAGGAAAATTGTAAGAGGCTGGCAGCCTCTCTCTTAGAGATCACAGGAGTGCCTGGCCACATTTCTGTGTATGGAGGAGTAGGGAAGGATAGCTGTTAGGCCAACAGCTATCTAATATGTATGCGATCCTTTGCACTTTCAACCTTTACATTTATAGTTCCAGTGAAATGTCACTTTCTTCCCAGAGCTGTCGGAAGACAAACATTTTAGAGCACTTGCAGCACAATCTAGACGAAAACCATCTGAACTCGGGAAATGAAATGTCAACCACTGTTGTATGCAGTAACAAAGGTGACTGATTACAGTCTGTATAAGGTGCTATGTGATATGTCTCTGCTCTATGAGTTTATATATACACTGCAATTATCTTGTGGTTTTATACAAATCACAAAACATCAGCCTGACTGCACTATGTGATTGGACCCTGAATGGAAAATCTCTATATCTTTGTATCTTGTTAGCCAAATGTTAGAAAAATATTAATAATTGAGAAAAGGTATCAACCACTGAGGACTCTCAAATTGTAATTTTTTTATATCCTGATTAGTACTTTATTGAATAAATCCACTCATAACTGTAATATTACTCATTAATGCAAAGGAATGTAGGTCTAGTTTTAGAGTTGACTTTTCTTATCTATACAGTGTTGGCATCAAGTCCTGCGTCCATTCATTTACTAGGAAGTGATTAATGTTCCTGAAGTTCTATTCATGGGAGAATACAAGCTAGCTTCATACAATTATTCACACTCTTTAAAATCTGTTTTATACCCTTTAGCCTTAGAGATCATATTTCTGCCCTGCTGTTATTTTCTTTTCAGAGATGGAAATGGGGAAATTGATTCTTTGCATTGTTGTCCCCAGACTGAACAGGTCACCAGAATATGTTAATGGGTCAATGTCATCCAGTATTCTTTCCTGATAATGTTGTATTTCCAATTACTGACCTGTAATGGCAGTCAGGATATGTATACAATGATTTTCTTTCAACCAAATACTGCCAGTCCATAGCTTTCAGGAGCTGCAGACCATAAGTAGTGAGAGCCAGGAACCATATCTCTTCATTGCTCAAATATGGGGGCCTTGATCACATTCTTCAATGGTCTCCCCCAATTATAACAATACAGTCTACTAGAAGTTCATAAGGTTTTCAGTAATGTCAGTGTAGACCAGTTTGATCACAGATTCTGTACAGATTAATTCTTTAGTAACATTAATTATTAACTTTTAAATCAGTTTAGTACTAGTATCTTCTTGTTGCTTCTGGAACCTAATTCTGTATAGATTGAAATATGAAAGGCAGGAACCAACAATATGTAGCATATTTCATGTTGAACTAATGCAATGTATCCGTGGTGAGTAAATCTGATGGGTATACTATAATTATAAAAAGGAGACAATTGCACTCTGTAGTGCTAAGATATGTGGAACAATGAATATGGGAATATAGGCATGCATTACTGCTATGAAAAACATATACAAATTGAGATACTTAGCAAACAAAAATAGATAGTTTTATGTGAGCCCAACAGCCAATGACAAGGCAACCTCTTATTGTTGGGTCCCTGCCTACTCTAATTGCTCTCTTTATGTTTAAAAACAACCCTCCAATTTATGGGCGGATAGGTACTTGCAAATCAAGAATTAAAATAGCCTAAAGCGGGCTTTACACGCTACGACATCGCTAATGCGAAGTCGTTGGGGTCACGGAATTTGTGACGCACATCCGGCCGCATTAGCGATGCCGTTGTGTGTGACACCTATGAGCGATTTTGCATCGTCGCAAAAACGTGAAAAATCGCTCATCAGTGAAATGGGGGTCCATTCTCAAATATCGTTATTGCAGCAGTAACGAAGTTGTTCCTCGTTCCTGCGGCATCACATATCGCTCCGTGTGACACCGCAGAAACGAGGAAGCTCTCCTTACCTGCCTCCCGGCCACAATGCGGAAGGAAGGAGGTGGGCGGGATGTTACGTCCCGCTCATCTCCGCCCCTCCGCTTCTATTGGGTGGTGGTTCAGTGACGCTGCTGTGACGTCACTGTGACACTGAACGAACCGCACCCCCCTTAGAAAGGAGGCGGTTCGCCAGTCACAGCGATGTCGCTAGGCAGGTAAGTATGTGTGACAGGTCTGTGCGATGTTGTGCGACACGGGCAGCGATTTGCCCGTGTTGCACAACTGATGGGGGCGGGAACGCAGCGTGTAAAGTGGCCTTAAGGCTGAAGAGCAGAAGTGCTCAATCAGAAAGCATAATCCTGTAATCTAAGAAAAAGACTGATGGCACATCCTACCTTTCTAATGTGAATAGGTAGAAACTGAACATGAAACATAGTAACAAAAAGGAGACAGCTGTACTTTGTAGTTCTAAGATATGTGTAACAATGAATATGGGAATATAGACATGCATTACTGCTATGAAAAATATGTACAAATTGAGATACTTAGCACACAAAAAGGGCCAGTTTTATGTGAGCCCAACAGCCAGTGGCAAGGTGACCTCTTTTTGTTGGGTCACGGCCTAGTCTAATCCCTCTTTTGGGGTATACTATGATTGTTATTATCTATACAATCATCTTTATTATCATTAATGATACTAATATTATATTATTCCATAGCTATCTTTAATTAAACTGTTTCTGAAGCTGATGTTAAGGGGTTCGCAATGGAAATATGTTTTAATTGAACAATTTACTAAGTAGTGATAATGTTAAATTGTGATTTTTTTTTTACGATACCTTTCACATATAGTCCTCTACATTGAAATTGCAGCACTTAGAATAAAAAGATGTACGGTTATGGACATCACAGGATCAATAGACATGGTAATAATACGCAAATTATGAAAAAATGGAAACTAAATTTAAAAAACATCATGATGTAGTCAGTATTGAGTATGAGCATCACATGCAGAAATACATGGCCTCCGCTGCTGGCAGATCCCATTGTAATTGCCAACCAATAATGTTCCAGATATGTTCAATGGAAGTCTGGAGAAGTTTGTGCCAGGCCGCATGTTACTAGTGCTACTGTGAATCAGCTGTGCTACCATTCCTGGCAGCATCTTTAGACTTACTTCCACTGAGCTCATCTGAGATGTTATTGGTCAGCCATTTTAAAGGAAACTGCCACCAGCGGTTCTTGATGATTTGCGTGCCCAAGTGCATGAGTGTGGCAGAACGTTACTCAGATAATAATAACATCAATGATAACATGCCGAAGCATGCAAGTCTGTTCATGCTGCTCATGCTCAGTGGTGAAAAAATTAAAATATTTTGAAAATGTTGTTTCCATTTTTGGATCATTTGCTTATACCTTAACATGCCAAATGATCCTGTGATTTCCATACTTCCACGACAGTTTTTTTTTTATAAACGCCAATTCAGATCAACTTCTGCTGTAAGCTTGCATGTAAGGCACTCATTACTCCTGTAACTGCTAAAGGGAACCAACCAGCAGGACTTTCATATATTAAGTAAAGACAGTGCCATACTGGCGCTAGGATGCTGAATGTAACCATACCTTTAGTTCAGAGATTGGATGCTTGATTGCAGATAAATGTGTAATCAAAGTTCCAGAAATATATTGTTTCAGTGGCGTGTGCATCGGGGCGGGACTATGTGGGTCGGGTCTTGCGTTATTATTCTGCCTCTATATTCTTGGCTGACCTTTCTCCCTTCACCATCATTACATTTATGTCCGGTGGGTGCACAGTAGCACCTAGAAGTATTTAATTAACTCATCACTAAGGCCTCCAACACACATCCGTGCCGCCGGTACGTGTTTGGCAGTTTTTTCACGTATGGGCGGCACGGAGACACGTGGACCTATGTTGTCATTATTGTTTGGACACACGTAAGTATTTTGGAACGGAACGTGTGTCCGTTCCGTACTTACGTGCGTCCGTGATTTCCTCACGCTGACATGTCCATGTATTATCCGGCATCACGGGTGTCACACGGCCCGCACCCATACCACACAGATGTAGTGTGGATGCGGTTTCGTGTGACACGCGCAAGAAAACACGTGTCATTAATTTAAAAATAAAAAAAACAAATACTCACCTCCACCAGCCCCGCAGACTCTACCGCTGCAACCTGTTCCTGCCGGCCGCCGCTCGTTATGAGCATGTAAAGGAGATGGGCGTGCTGTCACGGGTGCTGATCTCTGCCCCTCCGCTCGGCCGGAAGCAGCATCAACGGAGAGTGGGCGGGGCTGGAGCCGAAGATCCAGGACCCTGGACAGCAACGCGGACCACGTGAGTATGCAAATTACCGGTTCTCCGTGTGCTATCGCGGATAGCACACGGAGAACACACGTGGACTGCACGTACCCGAGACACGTACTTACCTCACGCGACACGCAGGGAAAATACGTGTCTCGCGGCACGTGCGTGTTTTAAACGGATGTGTGTTGGAGGCCTCAGATGGTGTCGGACTTCTCAGATCTTCAGACTTCTCAGATACTCAAGCCGTGGGTGGAGAATGCACCCTCGCATCCCCTCTTCTCGTCAGCAAGCAGGAGGACAGTGTCTTCAATAAGATGGCGCCGGAGATAGCGCTATGCGCAGGCGCTGATTTTGACACCATCTTAGTGAAGAGTTCTTGAAATGCTTAAAGTTGCTACTGTGCACTCGCCGGACATAAATGTAATGGTGGCGATGAGGGGATGAAGAGCCAGGAAAACGTACAGGAGCGGAATAATAACGCAAGGCTCGACCCACATATTCCCGCCTCAATGCACACGCTACTCAAGCAAGCCTCGCATTTCTGGAACTTTGATTACACATTTTTCTGCAATCAATCTTTCAACTAATGGTATGATTGGATTCGTCATTCTAGCTCCAGTATGGCATTGGGTTTATTTTATATATGATAACCCTGCTAGTTAGTTCCCTTTAAAAGTTATAGGAGTGAGTACCTTTTAAACTATATATTACTTTGTATTGCTTTTAGTGTCTGTACATGTCCCCGCTTAATTGTAAAATGCTGAGGAAAATGTTAGCGCTATATAAATACAATTCTTATTAATTATTATTATGTGATTCTCTTCTTTCAGATCAATTGTATTGGATGATGAGGGAATGGATATCCCATTTGATGCAGCAGAAATAAGACCAGGTAGGAGAATCATACAGCAGCTGATCATATTGTGGTGTTAAGTTATTCAGCAAGTCGCCTGTGAAGTCACACGGAAATTGCTACTAATTGGTGAGGAAGGTTGTTTATAAACTTAGCATCTAATTTCAATTGTAGAGAGATAGAAGATTAATTAGATTTTAGAGAAGAGAACTGATACTTCACTTTTCCAGCGGTCATGTTGATTGAACAACGCTGAACAGTAATCTTATAGGTTTTATTATTCTGTTCAGATATTAACCATAACATCCAGATACATTTCACATATGTTAGAAATTGTAGTTGACTTAATATATTTCAGATGAGTATATGTGGACATCAGTAGCTGCAATTTAAAGGGATATTCCCATTTTTTTACATTTTTCTGTCGTATCCATAGAATATGCTGTAAATACAGCAGGTGAAATGAGTATTGAACACGTCAACGATTTTGTAAGGAAATATATTTCTAAAGATGATATTGGCATGAATTTCCCACCAGATGTCGATAACAATCCATCCAATCCACACAGGCAAAGATATAAACTATAGATGTCCATAAATTAAGTTATGTGTAATAATGAGAAATTATACAGGGAAAAAGTATTGAACACGCTTACTGAAATGTATTTAATACTTCATACAAAAATCTTTGTTGATTATCACAGCTTGAAGGCGCTTTCTGTATAGAGAAACTAGTCGCATGCATTGCTCAGGTGTGATTTTTACCCCATTTTTCCACGCACACACACACACACTTCAAATTCTAAAATTTCCGTGGGCTCCGTCTGTGAATCCTGAGCTAATTTAGTTCCTTCCGTAAATTTTCTATTGGATTCAGGTCAGGTGATTGGCTGGGCCATTCTACCAGCTTTATTTTCTTTTTCTGAAATCAGTTGAGAGTTTCCTTGGCTGTGTGTTGGGATCATTCTTATGCTGAAATGTCCACCCTCATTTCAGCTTCAGCATCCTGGTAGAATGTAGCATATTTTTATCAAGAATGCCTCTTTACATTTGTCAATTCATCCTTCCTTCAATTATACAAAGTTTGCAATGCCGAATGCTGAAAAACTGCAATAACAATGATGTTCCCATCTCCAAACATCACTGTTCATATGGTGTTTTTGGGGTGATATGCAGTGCCTTTTGGCTTCCAAATATGGTGTGAATTATGGCATCCAAACAATTTATTTTGTTCTCCTCTTACTAGACTATATTCCCCCAGTATTTAACAAGCTTGTCCAAATATTGTTCAGCAAATGTTAAACATGCTCAAACATGCTTTTTGCTAAGCAACAGAGTCATGTGGGGTGAGCGTGCATACAGGCAGTGGAGATTGCGTGCA
The DNA here is from genome assembly GCF_048569485.1 of Anomaloglossus baeobatrachus. Lineage (NCBI taxonomy): Eukaryota > Metazoa > Chordata > Amphibia > Anura > Aromobatidae > Anomaloglossus > Anomaloglossus baeobatrachus. Next base: position 596,786,053 of record NC_134353.1, on the reverse strand, counting down.
TTACTTATTGTTTTCTACGAAACAATTGTATCTGCTGAATTCAGCTCTTTCTGTAGCTCTCTGCAAGTTGATCCTTGGCTCTTGAACAACTCTTCTGATAATTCTTTTTGTTCCAGTTTATGGTGAAATTATGTTCTTTCCACTTCCGGATTATGGCCCCAGCAATGTTCAATGGAGCCTTTAGTAGTTTGTAAATTCTTTTGTAACCTGTGCCATCGGTATGTTTTGGAACAATAAGGTTTCAAAGGTCTTGAGGTGGCTCACTGGTTTTACCCAACATGAGAAGTTTCTTGTGTGCCACCTTGATAAAGAAACACCTATTTACAGGCCATCAGTTGGACCAGCTGATATTATGTTTTACTAAGTGATAGCATTGCTTTCTAATTACTGACAAATTTCAGCTGGTATCATGTCTTTCCGTGGATTTTTGCACCTCATTTATCATCATGTGTTCGATAGTTTTTCCCTCGTTATTACATCTAACTTAATTTGTGGCAATCTAGGGTTTGATTTCTTTGCCTGTGTGGATTGGATGGGTTGTTACCGACATGTTGTAAGAAATTCATGTCAATTGCACTTTTAGAAATATATTTACTTAGAAAATTGGTGACTTGTTCAATACTTAATTCACCCCCTGTATTTAATAGATTTCGGTCCAAAAGACATGGCCATGACATGCACTTCTGTCAGTTGAGTGATGGTTGGAATTCCAGTTTATTTATATTGGAATGCTGTCACCTCTTCATTGACAGTAGATTGCACTGGGTCCTGTTGGTGAGATATATATGAATCCTGTTGGAAGAATCCGCATCTATTATACATTTATGGTATATGCTGTGGAGTTGCTATAACGTTTTGAGATGGGAATATCCCTTTAAGCAAACAAAAATGGCAGAGAATTATATGAAACTAAAAACTTGCAGCTATGGGAAGAATCCTAGGTATTCTAGATAACAAAGATGTTACTTCTGTCCATTACTTTCTCTCCTTACATTTATGTTTATGCCAACCAGAAAATATTATCAGCCATTATTTCCGTGTAGCACCAAATAGGCAAAATCTACATTGTAAGAAGGACTTCTTAAACGTATGCTCTATATGGGTAAAGAATAGAATCCATTAACTTTTCCATTGCACTTTTAGTTAATTATGTTGACTTACTCCATACACAGTAGCTCAACCTTTTAACTTGCATTCTATGAAGATGTTCTCAATACTAGAGCGAATAATCTCAAGGAATTTAGCCAGATATTACTTTCTCATTGCCAACAACAATTGCAGCTTTCCTTAAATATCTTTTCATAGAGAACAATTATTCCTATTCATCCCCTGAACTGAGCTACTTTCATCCAGTGTAATACTGATACTGAGAAATACCAAAAAAACACAGCCTTATCACGGAAACTATGAGACAAAATAAGACTAAAGTTCGAAGCCCAAATTTATTCTTCTAAGTTTTATATTCTCAGAAACATTTGGGTGGAAAGTACAATTAAATGAAATCTATCTGTAAGACCAAACCCCTAACTTCATATATGGGCATGCAGGTCTTTGAAAGGTAAATACATTGACACCTTTATGTATTCTACATTTTGGTTCATCTCTGGGAAATCAGCATCTTAGTTCATGGACAAATGAGTCCTTACAGGGGTTGTCCACTACTTCCCCTACGTAAAATAACAGCTGTAGTCCCCTGCGGTGCAGCCACCGTTCCAGCGATGTTGGCGCCTGCTCTCCCAGGACATGGGGGAAATATGGTGATTGAGAAGGGGTTGTCTGAGTAGTGGACAATGTCTTTAAGTGCCCTGTAAAGCATTTTCTGAGCCTCTGTTTCCTGAAGTTGTTTCTCTGCTTAGCACCAACTTACCTTGGTTGACAGCCATCAAAATAGGTTGGTGCTAAGCAGCTGGTAATGGTGCTGAGTGGTGCTCCACAGCACTTAATACCTCATTTGCATATTATTAAAATGCGGATTTCCTAGGAATGCGGCCACAGGCAGAAGATTTAAAGTTGTTGACAGATTTTTCATTTTTGCCAATATATATGATTCTGGAGATGACATTACTGACAAATTCCCTTTATAAAAGATCATATCTAGATAGTGTAAATACGGGCAAAGTGCTGCCGATAATGATGATTTAGGTACCAGATCCTTGGGTCTTGGGCAACTCTTCTGCTTATTACTTTTGCTCCACTCTTTGAAACTTACAGGGAGCACCTGGTCGTGACCAGTTTATGGTGACAATATGTTCTTTCCACCAGTGCTCAATGGAGCCTTTAGTAGTCTAGAAATTCTTCTGTAACTGCCATCAATATGTTTTGCAACAATAAGGTTGCAAAGGTCTTGAGATTGCTCACTGGTTTTACCCATGATGAGGTGTTTCTTGTGTACCACCTTTATGAAGAGATACCATTTTTTAGGCCATCAGTGGAACCAGCTGATACTTTTTTTCACTAAGTGGAAGGATTGCTTTTTAATTACTGATAGATTTGAGCTGGTATCATGAATTTTCATGGCTTTTTACACCTCTTATTCTTCATGTGTTCAATGTTTCCCCTGCAAGATTTGTCATTATTACACATAACCTAATTTATGGACATTTATTGTGTTATTTCTATGAATGTGTGGGTTGAATAGATTGTTACCAACATCTAATGAGAAATTCATATCAATAGCACTCTTAGAAATATATTTCCTTAGAAAACTGGAAACGTGTTCAATACTTATTTCACCCTTTGTGTATGAGAGTGTATATACACACATCTATATATATATATATATATATATATATATATATATATATATATATATATACATACACACAGTGACAAGCAAAACGGTAACAATGTTTTGAACATTTGAATTTCAGGCTCCATATCTCACCTTTGAGTATGAGACTACCTTCATTTCATAGACAATTATCTTGGCTATCTCAAACATAAATTTGACTTGCAACTATTTAGCATAGAAATAGTTATGCAAATTTTTGTCATGTTACTGCATTGTTACTGTTCTGCTCCTGGTGTTAAAATATTTTTCTTCCTGTATGCTTCAAATTACAACATGTTCTCACGTTCCCTAATAGCTCACTGTAGTGACAGTAACAGTATCATGCAGCTCATTGATATCAGTCTTTCGGCCAAGAAAATTGCCAAACTGCATCATGTGAGTGCTATGACAGTTGTAAGAATAAGAAATGAAGTCCATCCATTTATTCAAAAGCTAAGAGGTGGACGTCCAGACAAAATATGGGCGTCAGCAAGTCGGCTAATCACAAGGTATATCAGTTCTGGCACAACAAATACGGCAGTGAAAGTGGATCATATGCTTCCAAATCGTGAGAGCACAGACATCCATGCAAGTAATGTGCGATGCACATTACACATGTTTGGAATCATGGCATGAAAAAAGGTGAAGAAGCCTCAACATCAATATCATCATAAGAAGCGTTGGCTCAAGTTTGAAAAATAGTACGAAAAGTGGAAAGTACAAGATTGGAAACAGGTGATTTGAAGCGATGATACAAAAGTCAATAGATTAAGATCTGATGGGTACAAATATGTTTAGAGAAAAAAAGGTAAAGGGGGCTAACGAATCGAGAAATTGAGGGAACTGCAAGTTCAGTGAAGGAAGCCTGATATGTGGTTGGTCCACAGCCAAAAGCGTTCGATACTTCACCAGGATCGATGGTGGTCTCAATAGTGAGCTATATGTGAGTATTCTACAAGGTGTATTACTTCGTACACTTGAGTACTATGGGTATGGAAAAAATGACAGTGTTGTGAAAGGGCAACAACCAGAAGCATACATTGAGATTGGTGAAGAAAAAGTTCAATGACAATGAAGTAGAGGTGCTGGATTGGCCCCTACAGTCCCCAGACCTCAACCTAATCTAATAGTTGCGGGCAGATTTGAAGAAAAAGCTATATACATACCCAAGTGTGTCGACCAATATGCACCAATATTGGGAATGTGTAGAGGAGACCTGGGATCAGACTTTGGTTAAGACATGCTTGACACTGGTCGAAAGCATGCCCAGGAGGAGTTTGGCAGAGTTAAAAGCTAAAGGTAAATTTACAAAATACTAACAAAATAATAAAACTTTAGATTTTAAGAAACAAAACAGTAACAATGCAACATAATATAATTGTGCTCAAAGTGTACATTTTTTGTGTGGCCATCATTATTTTCTAGTTCACTAGAGCTTCAAAGGTTGCCATTGGAATCCCTTTCCACTCCTCCATGAGGTTATCATGGAGCTGTTGGATGTTAGAGACTTTGCGCCTCTCCACCTTCTGATGTTCAACAGGGTTTAGGCCTGGAGACATGCTTGACCAATCCAGCACCTTTACCCTCAGTTTCTTTCACATGTTAGTGGTCATCTTGGGGAGGTTTTTGGGGTTTTTATCATGTTGGAGTACGACCATTACGTACCATCATTTTCAAGCACTGCCTTAAGTCTCATGGGCGTAAAGTTCACAAGAGCCTCACAGGAGCCACTGTAATCCTTTTCCACTCCTCCATCATGACATCACGGAGCTGGTGGATGTTAAAGTCTTTGCATTCCTTCACCTTCAGTTTGAGGAGGTCCCACACATGCTCTGTAGGGTGTATGTCTGGAGACATGCTAGGCCAGTCCAGAACCTTTACCCTCAGTTTCTTTAGCAAGGCAGTGGTTATCTGGGATGTGTGTTTGGGGTCGTATGATGTTGAAATACAAGGAGGATCATGATCTTCTTCAGTATGTCAAAGTACATGTTGGCCTTCATGGTTCCATCAGTGAATTGTAGCTCACCACAGCCAGCAGCACTCATGCAGTCCCAAACCATGACACTCCCACCACCTTGCTTGACTATAGGCAAGACACACTTGTCTTTGTTCTCCTCACCTGGTTGCTGCTACACACTCTTGACACCAGCTTATCTTGGTTTCATCAGACAACAGGACATGGTTTCAGTAATCATGTTTTTGGTCTACTTGTCTTTAGCAAACTGTTTGCATCATCTGTAGAAGACCCTTCCTTTTGGGATGGCAGCCATGCAGACCATTTTGATGCAGTGTGCTGCATATCGTCTAAGCACTATCAAGCTGACCTGCACTAGATTAATCTGTGCAGCAATGCTGCCAGCACTCATATTGTCTATTTTAAAAGGCCACTTCTGGATATGATGATGAGCATGTGCACTCAACATCTTTGGTCGTCCATGGTGAGGCCTGTTCTGAGTGAAACCTATATTGTTAAACCGTTGTATGGTCTTGGCCATCATGTTGCAGCTCAGTTTCAGGGTGTTGGCAATCTTTTAATAGGAGTGGTAAAAAAAAAATTGAATTCAGCCTACCCCTTAGTTGTCCACAGCTCCACCGATGCATGGCCTGAAAACGGAGATCACATCTGGAAAATGGCAAGAAAAAAGGGAAAAACAGCCAGCACCAAAATTCTCAAGAATAAAAAACTTTTCTTTATTTCTTCATTTTAAAATTTAAGAAATAAAGAAAAGTTTTTTATTCTTGAGAATTTTGGTGCTGGCTGTTTTTCCCTTTTTTCTTGCCAATCTTTTAGTAGCCTAGGCCATCTTTATGTGGAACAACAATTCTTTTTTTCAGATCTTCTGAGAATTCGTTGCCATGAGGAGCCATGTTGAACTTCCAGTGACCAGTATGTGAGAGTGTGTGAGCAATGACACCAAATTGAACACAACTGCTGACTATTCACACCTGAGACCTTGTAACACTAATGTCACATGACAACAGAGACGGAAAATGGCTAATTGGGCACAATTTGGCCATTTTCACTTAGGGGTGTAGTCACTTTTGTTCCAGTGGTTTAGACATTAATGGCTGTGTGCTGAGTTATTTAGAGGGCACACCAAATTTATACTGTTAGGCTGAGGCCACATAGGGATTACTGTGAGTCTTTGCATGACACTCGGCTCACGCTTGCACACAGCAGTTGCCGAGTGTCATGCGAGTGTCATATGACTGTGGTCCGATCGTGCAGTCAGACCACAGTTACGGAGGGGAGGTTCGGTGCTGCGGAGGGGAAGGAGGGAATTATCTCCCCATCTGCTCCGTTGCCGGCTATTGTGATTCTCGCCCTGCACCCACGGTACATCTGTGTAACACGAGAGCAATGCGATGTTTCTATTGCCCCATAGACTTGAAAGGTTGCGACTGGAACAGGATCGTATTCCATTCACAGCATGCTGCGACTGTTTTCTCGGTCCAATTAGGGCTGAGAAAATAATCGCTCATGGGAGCTGCCCCATAGAATAATATATATACCTTTGATATTCCTATAAATAAATAAATAAATATCAGTTTCAGAAAAAATGTTTTAGCAGAACTCAAATGCATTGTATGCAACAAAAGTGATGTATTTATATAATCAAGGAACCACAGCACTATAAGAACCATGAAGATCAAGTAAATTCTTCATTCAGCAATGTTTTGAATTTCTGAAGAAAGAAAGAAAGTAATGAGGGCACCACAAATGGTAAACACTGGGATCAATCCAAAAAACACACCTGAAATTACAGAACCATATAGAAGAAGCAAGATGGTGTGTAATAATTGGGATCACCAAATAGAAAATATTCAAACAATTTTTATTAGTCAAAAAAACACCAACATGGAGTTAAAAGCATTTAACATACACAAACGTGTTCAACACATACAGGGGCTTGCATATAATAAGACAAAAACCCCACAGGTCACCCCCTCCATATAAATAAGTAAGACACTATATATTAATAAGAAAGGCAAAGGCTCAATACTGATAGATGGACATCAGCAGAGAAACACGCAAAATGCACCAGAAACATACATAATAGTACATAAGATTTCATAGATACCACATAGACAGGGTAAAAAGGTGCAGCGAAAATCAGCAAGCAGGAGCAGATTCTGCAATCACAAAGGAGGCAGCGATACAGGAGGGAGGACAAGAAGAAACCCCCCCCCAACGCGTGTCGCCACCCCTAGAGTGGCTTCCTCAGGGAAAAATGGGGCATGGCTTGTGATTGCAGAATCTGCTCCTGCTTGCTGATTTTCGCTGCACCTTTTTACCCTGTCTATGTGGTATTTATGAAATCTTATGTACTATTATGTATGTTTCTGGTGCATTTTACTTGTTTCTCTGCTGATGTCCATCTATTAGTATTGAGGCTTTGCCTTTCTTATTAATATATAGTGTCTTACTTATTTATATGGAGGGGGTGACCTGTGGGGTTTTTGTCTTATTATATGCAAGCCCCTGTATGTGTTGAACACGTTTGTGTATTTTAAATACTTTTAACTCCATGTTGGTGTTTTTTTGACTAATAAAAATTGTTTGAATATTTTCTATTTGGTGATCCCAATTATTACACACCATCTTGCTTCTTCTATATGGCATTGCTGAAGAAAGACTCCTAAGATGGAAAACATCATACATTTTGAATGATTAAAGAATCTACTTGATCTTCAGAATCCTTGACAGTGCTGCAGTTTCTCTATTGTTGGTACATATGGGGCTCTTAAGCTGGAACTACCTAAAAGTGATGCTATTCTGTCCATTTTCTTCTTATAAGAGAGATATCCGATATCAGAAATGAAGCACTATAGCCTTTTTTAAAATGGTAGTTTTTTCCATACACAAAACCATACCTAGAAGAATAATTTTGGAACTTTTTCAACCTGTATTGTCACCTAAAATATGTACAATGAAATTGAAAAATTAACAGAAATCGTTTCTGGTTAAAACAAAATATATATATAACTAAAATATGTGGTTGAATAAATATGCACACCCTTAAACTAATACATTATGGATGTAGCTTTTGAATTTTCGACAGCGTTCAGTCTGTTCGGAAAGGAGTCTATTAGCCAACTGTTCCTTGCAGTAGTGCTCCAAATGTGTCAGATTTCAAAGGCATCGCCTGTGTACTGCCCTGTCCAGGTCACCTCTTGAATTTTCAAGTGGATTCAAGTTCTTGTCTGGGCCATTTTAAAGTTGTGAACTTCTTCTTGTGAAGCCATTCTTTTGTTGGCTTGGTGGTATGCTTAGGCTCGTTGTTATGCTGAAAGGTGAAATTTAATGTTTTAGCAGAGGCCTTATGTTTTGGATGCAAAATTGTCTCACATTTAGACCTGCTCATAATTATCTCACCCAGATTAAAGCCACAATTCCAAATGTCGAAAAACAGCCCTAAATTCAGTGTTGGCTAAACAAAACGTTTGGAATTATGGTCAAAAAGTTCAACCTTTTATCATCACTCCATAACACATTTTCCCACATGCTTTTCGCAGACTTGATGTAGGTTTTGGCAAAGCTTAGGCAGGCTTGAGTGTTTTTCTTTGTTGGAATAGTGTTCCATTCTGCCATCCTACCCTACAGGCCACAGTTATCACATGTAGTACACAACCAGTACTTGCTGGACATTCCTGCAGCTCCTTTAATGTTTGTTTCTCAATTTGAACAAATTATAGGTGACATAAATGTGCAGAAAGTTTTGTAACTATACTTATTGGTATGTTTTCAACAGAGGTGTGAAGACTTTTTAAAATCAGTGTAAGTTTTATTTTAAAGTTATATTGTCCATTACAAGATAAATGCATTGCATAAATATTTTCCATTTGTTGTACTTATGACATTCTATGGTTGTGGTTATATAGTGTATTTGTATTTTTTTTTCTTTTCTAGAACCTCCAAATTCATTAGATCTGAATGGATCCCATGCCAGGAAAATAAAGCTGACTGCTCCGAACATTAATCTTTCCCTGGACCACAGTGAAGGTTCTATTCTTTCTGATGACAATCTTGATACTCCAGATGAACTTGATATTAATGTAGATGATCTAGATACTCCAGATGAAGCAGATTCCTTTGACTATACTGGAAATGGTAAGACAGACTGCATATTAAAGGCATATTTTACTCTATAGGAGTTATGAAAACAATCAAGCAAGTACTGCCATCTATATATATAATTGCCTTATTCTGTCTGTCTGTCTGTCTGTCTGTCTGTCTATCTGTCTGTCTGTCTGTCTGTCATGCTCCGAAATTGTGTCCTTACGGTGACACAAAGCTGATTGGCCACTGGGCTCGCCATGGCCCCGCCCCCCACACGGATTGGCCTCTCGCCCCGGCTCTCTGCAGGCCCCGCCCCCCTCACGCAATCCACGCTCGCTCTGGCCCAACTGACACGGAGCCCCGATTCCCAGGTGAGTACACACACACATCAGATCACACTCACTCTCACACACACCTCACACATCACATCCACACATCACAACATGCTGGGATATCACTTGCTTCTACACCGGCTCCGTCAGGATCCCGGCAGCGCCAGACATAACCTTGCGATGCTGGGATCTTAACGGAGGCCGTGAAAGCTGGTAACCATTATACACATCGGGTAACTAAGGTCCCTTAGTTACCCGATGTGTATCATAGTTACCAGTGTACACCGGCTCACACTCACTCTCACACATCACATCGCATCCACACATCAAGGTCCTGCAGCGCCGGAAAATACAGACACATAACAGCACACACACACACACACACACACACACACACACATACACACACACACACACACACACATACACACACACACACACACACACACACAAATCAGATCACACTCACTCACACACACACATCACATCGCATCCAAATACTCACAACATCCTGGGATATCGCTTGCTTCTCGGCGGCGATATTGTGCTGTGAGCTTCCAGGACCTGACGGAGGATCACATGGCCAGAAGCATGTGATATCCCCGGATGTTGTGAGTATAAGCGCGTATGTGCGATATCGTCAGTGTCTGTGTGTGTGAGTGTATGCGATCGGGTGTGTGTGAGTGGATGCGATCGGTTGTGTGTGTGAGTGGATGCGATCGGTTGTGTGTGTGAGTGGATGCGATCGGTTGTGTGGGTGAGTGGATGCGATCGGTTGTGTGGGTGAGTGGATGCGATCGGGTGTGGGTGAGTGTCGGCAGAGGAGCACGGCGTGCTGGAGGAGGCTGGGAGCAGAGAGGCTGATCTTGGGGAAGGCTGGGAGGGGGAGGCTGATGCTGAGGGAGGCTGGAAGGAGAGAGGCTGAGCAAACGTGCTCCATCCGCCATACTGCGCACTCCCCATCGTGCTGCATCCCCCATGCTGCGCACTCCCAAACGTGGTCCATCCGCCATGCTGCGCACTCCCAAACGTGGTCCATCCGCCATGCTGCGCACTCCCAAACGTGGTCCATCCGCCATGCTGCGCACTCCCAAACGTGCTCCATCCGCCATACTGCGCACTCCCCATCGTGCACCATCCGGCATGCTGCGCACTCCCAAGCGGATGGAGCATGATGGGGGGTGCGCAGCATGGCGGATGGAGCACGTTTGGGAGTGCGCAGCATGGCGGATGGAGCACGTTTGGGAGTGCGCAGCATGACGGATGGAGCACGTTTGGGAGTGCGCAGCATGACGGATGGAGCATGTTTGGGAGTGCGCAGCATGCCGGATGGTGCACGATGGGGAGTGCGCAGTATGGCGGATGGAGCACGTTTGGGAGTGCGCAGTATGGCGGATGGAGCACGTTTGGGAGTGCGCAGCATGGCGGATGGAGCACGTTTGGGAGTGCGCAGCATGGCGGATGGACCACGTTTGGGAGTGCGCAGCATGGCGGATGGAGCACGTTTGGGAGTGCGCAGCATGGCGGATGGAGCACGTTTGGGAGTGCGCAGCATGGCGGATGGAGCACGTTTGGGAGTGCGCAGCATGGCGGATGGAGCACGTTTGGGAGTGCGCAGCATGCCGGATGGTGCACGATGGGGAGTGCGCAGTATGGCGGATGGAGCACGTTTGGGAGTGCGCAGCATGGCGGATGGAGCACGTTTGGGAGTGCGCAGCATGGCGGATGGACCACGTTTGGGAGTGCGCAGCATGGCGGATGGAGCACGTTTGGGAGTGCGCAGCATGGCGGATGGAGCACGTTTGGGAGTGCGCAGCATGGCGGGTGGAGCACGTTTGGGAGTGCGCAGCATGGCGGATGGAGCATGATAGGGGGTGCGCAGCATGGCGGATGGAGCACGTTTGGGAGTGCGCAGCATGGCGGATGGAGCACGTTTGGGAGTGTGCAGCATGACGGATAGAGCACGATGGGGAGTGCGCAGCATGGCGGATGGAGCACGTTTGGGAGTGCGCAGCATGGGGGATGCAGCACGATGGGGAGTGCGCAGTATGGCGGATGGAGCACGTTTGGGAGTGCGCAGCATGGCGGATGGACCACGTTTGGGAGTGCGCAGCATGGCGGATGGAGCACGTTTGGGAGTGCGCAGCATGGGGGATGCAGCACGATGGGGGGTGCGCAGCATGGGGGATGGAGCACGATGGGAGGTGCACACCTCCCCCCAACACACACACACACGCGCACTGCACAACACATACACACTAGGAATCACAAACAACGCCCTACACAGACACCCACACACACAGACAACGCTGCACACACAAATATACGCACATACTGCACAACACACACATTGCTCAAAACATACCTCCCCCCAAAACACACCACACCCACACAAACCGCACAACACACACACACACACAACGCTACAGACACACAGCGCTCCACAAACAACGCAACACACGCAACACACGTACAACACCGCTCTCACCCCCCGCGACACTCAGAACATGTACAGCGCCCTACACAAACACTTGGTAACTACACACAACAACATCTATATATATATATAACAAAAATCATACATGAACTACACAATACGTAAATTCTAGAATACCCGATGCATAGAATCGGGCCACCTTCTCGTAGAATATAAACAAGCAGCAGTGCACATTCAAGGCATGTTATGCCTGACTTCCCCTAGTTTTAGCAAGTGTGGGAAAACTATTTGCACAGCAAAGATGAAAGTACTAGAGGAAACCTTACAGTTAAATATTGATGATTGTCTTTATATACATTCAGAATCGGACTGGCCTATTGGGGAACTGGTGAATTTCCGGTGAGCCCTCCACCATCTACATGAGCAGTGGTGTAATTATACTTTGATGGGCCCTGATGCAAAGTTAGGACCTGGGCACCCCCCAATCTTACACCGACACTCAGGGTTTGGGATAATGATATCACACTTTGCTCCTTCCCTCAGCATTCATGTTTACCATGATCTGAAATCCCTCTTTCTATCAGCACCCAGCTTTCCTATGTTCTGATTTCCATCTTGTCCTCAGCACACACCTTCCCCATGCTCTGCTATACATCTTTCCCTGAGCACGCAGCTTTCCCATGCTCTGATATACATCTTTCCCTCAGCAAGCAGTTTTCCCATGTTCTGCTATACATCTTTCCCTCAGCACACAGCTTTCCCATGATATCAAAGCATGGAAAAGCTGAGCGTTGAGGGAAAGATATATATAGCAGAGTATGGGAAAGAGCATCTTTCCCTCAGCATAAAACTTTCCCATTCCATGCTTTTATCTTTGTCCCCCCCTCGTATATACCTCTCCAAATTCTATAATGGCCCCCACATAGCCTTCCATATAGTATAATGGGATCCCACATAACCCTTCATATATTATAATGCAACTCCCATAGTCCTTCATATTGTATTATGCAGCCCACATACTGTTTAATGCACACCCATAGGGCCTCCATATATTATAATGCAGTCCCATATTCCTCCATGTGTTATAATGCAGCCCCGTAGTCCTTCATATTATATTATGCTGCCCCCATCCCATTTAATGCACCCTATAGTCCTCCATTGTATTATAATGCACCCCCACTCTCCTCTTTCCCCGCTGTACCGGTCAGAGTGTCCTCCCATCCTGCGCTCTGCAGTCTCGGCTCAGCAGCGTGCAGTGGTGACATCACCACGCTCTGCTGCACTGAGACGTCAAGCACAGGGGGACAATGAAGAAGGATGGAGTGAAGCGCTCCACTCTATCCTTCATCATTGCTTTGTGCGATGACAGGCGAGGGTTGCCCAGTGTCGCTGCTGGCATCTAAGGCTATGTGCGCACGTTGCGTACAAGCCCTGCAGAAATTTCTGCAGCGATCTGAAGAGCACATGTGCGCTTTAGATCGCTGCAGAAATGTCCATAGTGAGCGCCGATTCCATGCGCTCTGCCTGCAGCTCCTGCCATAGACAGAGCAGGAGCTGCCGGCAAAGCGCAGGAAGGAAGTGACATGTCACTTCTTTTTGCGCAGCGCTTCGGCAGTAGCCGAAGCGCTGCGCTCTTAAACGCCACGTGCGCACGGCCCCTGCACAGTCTCCATAGACTGTGCAGGGGACGCAGGATGCATGCAGTTACGCTGCGCTACAAAGCGCAGCGTAACTGCATGTTTTTACGCGACGTGCGCACATAGCCTAACTCTGCCAGGCCCAGTCGCAGTGGCGATCTCTGAGACCGCTATCATAATGCCGTAGTAGTCAGAATACACTTGATTCACTATGTACAGACAATAGCAGCAACTATCAATTTACCAGTGGGGGTGCATTATATAGAAGCATAGGTAATTTTGTAAATGAAGATAGTGTAATATTTGCATGTAGTAGAATAGTGTGATCCCAGTGTCTATGTTAGTGATAGGCCCTTAGCATACAAGTCAACACTGTATACTTTCTACAAGAAGTTTCTAATATTATTATTATAGTTATTTATGCAAAATAAATCAGACTGGACAGTTTCACTAGAATTGTCATAAATGAACGGGAGGAAAGGAGACAAGACTGTGAAAGACAGAATTATGAGCAATGAGGAAGATATGAGGAACAACTAAACGCTTTGTGTAACTATACACCCAATTACTGTATATTCATGAAATTCTACCCAATTCAATAAAAAGGAAGAGATTAATCCTCACTATATATAAATATATGATGACTAGAGTGAATAGGGAGTCATAGGGAGTTTGCTAATGAAAGGAAATAGGAGGACACTTTTTGTTGAATCACAGGCTATATAATACATCTTATCATTTGTTTACAATATGTTGTAGAGACTGATCTGAATTCCCTAATTGTAGAATTGTCAATGTGGACCGACGTCTAATACCATAAGCCTAAACTAAGCCGATACTGGACTCAAAACTAGACCACTTAACCATAATATTAAGCTTTCATAAATGAAGTTTGTAGGAAAGACAAAAGTTCTCCACTAGTGGAATCGTCAACTGTTTTAATTCTCCTCTTGGACCCTTACTCACTCAATAAAAGCTTTAGAAATAAAAACAATATATAAAACTAGAAGGTGGCCCGATTCTACGCATCGGGTATTCTAGAATTTACGTATTGTGTAGTTCATGTATGATTTTTGTTATATATATATATAGATGTTGTTGTGTGTAGTTACCAAGTGTTTGTGTAGGGCGCTGTACATGTTCTGAGTGTCGCGGGGGGTGAGAGCGGTGTTGTATGTGTGTTGCGTGTGTTGCGTTGTTTGTGGAGCGCTGTGTGTCTGTAGCGTTGTGTGTGTGTGTGTTGTGCGGTTTGTGTGGGTGTGGTGTGTTTTGGGGGGAGGTATGTTTTGAGCAATGTGTGTGTTGTGCAGTCTGTGCGTATATTTGTGTGTGCAGCATTGTCTGTGTGTGTGGGTGTCTGTGTAGGGCGTTGTTTGTGATTCCTAGTGTGTATGTGTTGTGCAGTGCGCGTGTGTGTGTGTGTTGGGGGGAGGTGTGCACCTCCCATCGTGCTCCATCCCCCATGCTGCGCACCCCCCATCGTGCTGCATCCCCCATGCTGCGCACTCCCAAACGTGCTCCATCCGCCATGCTGCGCACTCCCAAACGTGGTCCATCCGCCATGCTGCGCACTCCCAAACGTGCTCCATCCGCCATACTGCGCACTCCCCATCGTGCTGCATCCCCCATGCTGCGCACTCCCAAACGTGCTCCATCCGCCATGCTGCGCACTCCCCATCGTGCTCTATCCGCCATGCTGCACACTCCCAAACGTGCTCCATCCGCCATGCTGCGCACTCCCAAACGTGCTCCATCCGCCATGCTGCGCACCCCCTATCATGCTCCATCCGCCATGCTGCGCACTCCCAAACGTGCTCCACCCGCCATGCTGCGCACTCCCAAACGTGCTCCATCCGCCATGCTGCGCACTCCCAAACGTGCTCCATCCGCCATGCTGCGCACTCCCAAACGTGGTCCATCCGCCATTCTGCGCACTCCCAAACGTGCTCCATCCGCCATGCTGCGCACTCCCAAACGTGCTCCATCCGCCATACTGCGCACTCCCCATCGTGCACCATCCGGCATGCTGCGCACTCCCAAACGTGCTCCATCCGCCATGCTGCGCACTCCCAAACGTGCTCCATCCGCCATGCTGCGCACTCCCAAACGTGCTCCATCCGCCATGCTGCGCACTCCCAAACGTGCTCCATCCGCCATGCTGCGCACTCCCAAACGTGGTCCATCCGCCATGCTGCGCACTCCCAAACGTGCTCCATCCGCCATGCTGCGCACTCCCAAACGTGCTCCATCCGCCATACTGCGCACTCCCAAACGTGCTCCATCCGCCATACTGCGCACTCCCCATCGTGCACCATCCGGCATGCTGCGCACTCCCAAACGTGCTCCATCCGTCATGCTGCGCACTCCCAAACGTGCTCCATCCGTCATGCTGCGCACTCCCAAACGTGCTCCATCCGCCATGCTGCGCACTCCCAAACGTGCTCCATCCGCCATGCTGCGCACCCCCCATCATGCTCCATCCGCTTGGGAGTGCGCAGCATGCCGGATGGTGCACGATGGGGAGTGCGCAGTATGGCGGATGGAGCACGTTTGGGAGTGCGCAGCATGGCGGATGGACCACGTTTGGGAGTGCGCAGCATGGCGGATGGACCACGTTTGGGAGTGCGCAGCATGGCGGATGGACCACGTTTGGGAGTGCGCAGCATGGGGGATGCAGCACGATGGGGAGTGCGCAGTATGTTGGATGGAGCACGTTTGCTCAGCCTCTCTCCTTCCAGCCTCCCTCAGCATCAGCCTCCCCCTCCCAGCCTTCCCCAAGATCAGCCTCTCTGCTCCCAGCCTCCTCCAGCACGCCGTGCTCCTCTGCCAACACTCACCCACACCCGATCGCATCCACTCACCCACACAACCGATCGCATCCACTCACCCACACAACCGATCGCATCCACTCACCCACACAACCGATCGCATCCACTCACACACACAACCGATCGCATCCACTCACACACACAACCGATCGCATCCACTCACACACACCCGATCGCATACACTCACACACACAGACACTGACGATATCGCACATACGCGCTTATACTCACAACATCCGGGGATATCACATGCTTCTGGCCATGTGATCCTCCGTCAGGTCCTGGAAGCTCACAGCACAATATCGCCGCCGAGAAGCAAGCGATATCCCAGGATGTTGTGAGTATTTGGATGCGATGTGATGTGTGTGTGTGAGTGAGTGTGATCTGATTTGTGTGTGTGTGTGTGTGTGTATGTGTGTGTGTGTGTGTGTGTGTATGTGTGTGTGTGTGTGTGTGTGTGTGTGTGTGTGTGTGTGTGTGTGTGCTGTTATGTGTCTGTATTTTCCGGCGCTGCAGGACCTTGATGTGTGGATGCGATGTGATGTGTGAGAGTGAGTGTGAGCCGGTGTACACTGGTAACTATGATACACATCGGGTAACTAAGGGACCTTAGTTACCCGATGTGTATAATGGTTACCAGCTTTCACGGCCTCCGTTAAGATCCCAGCATCGCAAGGTTATGTCTGGCGCTGCCGGGATCCTGACGGAGCCGGTGTAGAAGCAAGTGATATCCCAGCATGTTGTGATGTGTGGATGTGATGTGTGAGGTGTGTGTGAGAGTGAGTGTGATCTGATGTGTGTGTGTACTCACCTGGGAATCGGGGCTCCGTGTCAGTTGGGCCAGAGCGAGCGTGGATTGCGTGAGGGGGGCGGGGCCTGCAGAGAGCCGGGGCGAGAGGCCAATCCGTGTGGGGGGGCGGGGCCATGGCGAGCCCAGCGGCCAATCAGCTTTGTGTCACCGTAAGGACACAATTTCGGAGCATGACAGACAGACAGACAGACAGATAGACAGACAGACAGACAGACAGACAGACAGAATAAGGCAATTATATATATAGATTAGGTCAAAATTGATACTGTAATATATTGAATATAACGTATGTTTTTAGACCTATCTAAAGACCCTTGGCTTGTTGTCTGTAGTTGTATATTGTGTTTTAGATATTCTATTGCTTTTCACAAATAAAGAATCATAGGTTATTTTGGAGAGGAATTCTTAGGAAAAAGGGGTACTTGGCTACTACCTCTTCCTCACCAGTTGATTTTCTGATTTGGCACCCTTGTTTTTTTTCCCCCTTTCTTCTAAAAGCCATAATGCATTCATTTTTTTTTCTGTTCACATAGACGTACAATGGCTTTTTTTTATCGGATGTGTTTTAGTTTCGTATGGCACCATATATTTTAAGAAATCAAAGGGAGGTGAAGTCGCAAAAAAAAAACATACTTCCACAATCATTTTTTGGGCTTTGTTTTTGTTTGGTAAAAATGACTTGTGAACATGGTTTCCAGGTCAGTACCAATACAGCAGTATTAAATATATTGTATTTTAGTGAAGAGTGTATTAATTCGCGGGACTTCTGGATGTCCAGGTCAGTGGTACCTGGCAGCTAGGTGGGAGGACAGAAACTTATTGATCTAGATGCTGGATCAGAATCCTGCAAATTAATGTGCTCATTTCTAATGTTGTTTGGCTTTTTTAGTTTAAAAAAAAATTTAAAAAAAATATTTGCTTATGTCACCATTTCTGGACACCAGTAACATTTTCATTTTTCAGTCAATGGAGCTGTGTAAGAGTTTGATTTTTGGGGACGGGCTGACGTTTTTGTTAATAAGATTTTGGGGTGAATTAATATTTTGATTGCTTTTCATTGCATATTGTTATGGAGTTTCATCAGCCATAAAAATGCAATTCTTGTGATTTGATATTTTTTTTCTCATTATGACATTGCTTTTATATTTTGGTAGATCGTGTTTTTATGGATTTGGAGACACAACATATGTTTGATTTTTTTTTTACTTATTTTTTTATTTTTACTTGGGGAAAAGTGGGATGATTTGAACTTTTAGTTTTTTATTTAGTTTTTAAAAATATGTATATTTTTTACTTTAAATATTAGTGCTCTTAGGGGAACTTGAACCTACAGTCATCCGATCGCTTTTACTATATACTGCAATACCAAAGCATTGCTCTATATAGTAAAAATAACGATCTAGAATGAACCCCAGCCTCAGGCTTGTTTTCATTAGAGCATGCCCCTGACTGTGATAGCAACCCATCGGCACCCCATGATCATGTCGCGAAGATATCGATGAGCAGATGAATTATTCCCTCCATTTTTCACACCTTTCACCTATTCTAACTAATTAAAATGCTGCTGTTAGATTTTGACCACAGCATATACGGTAAGTGATTAAAAGCAGTAGGTTGATCTCAAGTCGCACAGCCGCTGTTAGGGTATGTGCACATAGTATATTTTTAGACACCTGCTTACCCTCAAAGTTCTGCTACATGAATACGGTTCAGGAAAATGCCCGTGGTGTTTTTCCTAAAGTGACTTCTTTGGCGTCTATTACCCTTTTTTGTGGCGGTTTTGCAGCTGACGCCTTTTTCTTTTTTTTTACTTGTATTTATTAACTAGTGAGCAGCTGTAGAATCGTCAGGAAGACTCCTATTTAACCGCTTTATATCTTTGGAATCCTGAAGCGGTGAAAAGAAGTTGAAATGACTGAACATATGAACAGCAAGTTGTTTTGGCATTGCAGTGCATATATTCATACTTTTTATATTTACTGAGCACTTTTACAGGAGGTTTACGTCATGGCCATACCCTTAGAGGTAGATCCTGGATGTGCATCACAGCCACTTGCTGCCAGCAACAATGCAAACTCAGTTTCTGAGTCTGGAACACGACATGTATCTTATATCAGGAAGGGGTTAAAATGACCACCAAATAAATGGCTTTATTGCTGTATGATTTGACAGATGGTATATAGATTATTAATGTCTCTTGACCATCTTTTACAATCTTTAACCTTTCATATTTACAAGCTGGCATAGAGGAACAAATAATATGAGAACTTCATGAATGGTGCCAGCTTTATAAATCTGCCAAGAAATGATCTCAATGATTTAATCTCCTCAGTATGTTCTGTTTTGTCTGCCACATAATGCGCTTTTCTCAGTGTACATGTCTACATTTAGATTTAAGCCATTTTTTATGATTCAGTCATTGAGGACAAAAACATAATGTACAGTATATTAAAGACATGGTGTTAAAGTCCTTTATTTATGAATGTATTGCAGTATTATTGGATATAAATTGTTTATTAGTTACATAAAGGAAGAATTACCTAGCGGTAGGGAAGAAGAATAGTTGTGGTGATGAGTAAATACATGCCTAAATGTACCCATGAATTAAGCGGGCTTTACACGCTACGAGATTGCTACAGCGATCTCGTTGGGGTCACGGATTTTGTGACACACATCCGGCCGCTGTAGCGATCTCGTTGTTTGTGACTCCTAGGAGCGATTTTGGATCGTTGCAAAAACGTCCAAAATCGCTCCTCGTTGACATGGAGGTCCTCTCCCAATTATCGCTGGTGTCGCTTGGTCAAAGTTGATCCTCGTTCCTGCGGCAGCACACATCGCTACGTGTGATGCCGCAGGAACGAGGAACCTCTCCTTACCTGCCACACGCCAGCAATGAGGAAGGAAGAAGGTGGGCGGGATGTTCATCCCGCTCATCTCCGCCCCTCCGCTTTGATTGGGCGGCCGCTTAGTGACGTCGCTGTGACGCCGAGCAAACCGCCCCCTTAGAAAGGAGGCGGTTTGTCGGTCACAGCGACGTCGCCGAGCAGGTAAGTACGTGTGACGCTGCCGTAGTGATAATGTTCGCTACGGCAGCGATCTTCACATATCGGCATAACGATAGGGGCGGGTGCTATCACACTCGCCATCGCTAGCATCGGCTAGCGATCTCGTAGCGTGTAAAGCCACCCTTACTGTGTCCAAGGAACAAGATTTTAACCACTTAAAAATGTGAAATATTCAGTACATACTAGGAGGAGCACCAGTGTTGGGTCCTTCGTACAATTACATTCTGGAGATACAGGAGGTTCTCTTAGACAAAAGTAGATTTACAATGCCGTTAGGATCAGAGGGGTACTGGGCACCAGAGAGAGGGAAATAATTCCCAATCAAATTGTGGCACAATGGCTGGGAGAAATATTCCCAATGGAAATGTTTGGAAATGTTTTTGCTTTCTCATATGCAAAAATTCAGCCGTTTTTGTGGTCTAAAAAGACTTTTGTGGGAACAGACCACTTGAAAGCGATTTGCAAAAAAGGCCTTAGGTCAGTTTCACTTAAGTGTTTACTGAACTAAAACCATAAGCCATTAGGATAATCTTAGTTTGGTTCAGCAGATGGTAGGGTAAATTTATTGTGGAAATAATTTGGGCTAAACCTATGGCTGTATTAAGGCAGTCTCAGAAATATTTATCCAAGACGCACTTCAATAAAACTTGTCTGGATATCAACTAACTTCTTTTTTTATCTTTATATGTGCTAAACTAGGCATGGGTCTTGTCCTTCTCTATCAAGTTCTTAAAAGAAGTATTTTAGTAAAACATTGCGATCACATGCCGACGAGTTTCTCATCTAATTCTCTCTATAGAACATTGAGAGAAGTGGATGAGAATCTAGTCGACATGTGACCTCAAGTATATAAATCACATTCCTGTGATCACAGAAACACCCCAACTGGCAATTAGAGTCTTAAAATTTTGGGGAAAACTGACAGCCAATATGGTTGCCATGATGACTGCACTATTAGGGCTCTTTTCACCCACAATTTCCTGGTTCCAGTACGATCCAATAAAAAAAAAAAACGGATTGCACTCGCACCAGTGTTATTCAATGAGACAGTTTCCTCAGTCCTGTTTTTTCTCCACACAAATCGGGCTCTCGGTGCAATCGCAGCATGCTGCGCTTTCAACTGAGTCTCGGCTCACGTGTGTGTAAATTTGCACTGCACTTGCATGTTATGCGACTGCAGTGCGATGCACGCAAAGACAGACAATGGAGGAGATGGGGAGAAAGTGCTCCCTCCCTATTCTCCGTAGTTGTGATGCGATGTGATGCGATCTCAAGATCACATCACAGTCGCATGACCCTCGGCTGACACCCGCAGCAGAGGGTCATTAGCATATCGCTTCCGATGCTCTTGCATCGGAAGTGGTACACAAGTGGAAAAGAGCCCAAAGGGAGAGTGAGGTGACTCCTCTAGTCAGTGTGATGGTAACCTCTCAAAAGAGGATACCTAAAGACTGTTGTCTGGGATACCTCAGACACATTTTGAAAGCATGCTGAGATGGCTGAAAATTATACAGAATCACAATAACAAGGATTATGATTGAAATTCCATAGTATAATAGACACTTTATTGACGATGTGGAAAGTAGCAGAACGTGTTGGTAAAACTTAGAAGGTGAGACATCTCCAGGATATTCAGGGCACACATAGGTTAAAGGTTCATTGTAAAATTAGATGATTGAGAAGTTTTTAATCCTCTCTGTACCTTGCATCCTTTGCGTAAGACATAGCAATATAACCTGCTAAAGCTTGTCAGCGAAACTATGGGGCATGCCAAGGAATGCTGAATTCGAGAACAAAAGCCCATTTCAATATTTGTTTGGAAAGCTTACTACGAAGAGCAGACAAATCAGAGGGCCATCTAATTGGCTAATTCTTCTGTTTCTCCACTCACAATTGCTTCTTTGTTTGCAACAATTTGACCTCATCCTCTGGAGCAGTAGAGCACATTAGCTTTAATAAGCGTATGGTTACTAGGAGAGCGTTGCTAATTCCATGTAAATACAGTACACGGCATGATTGGGACATTCTGGATTAAGAAAGGTAATGTGGTCAACAGAAGCTTTCTTATGTTTGTTTGCACTCAGCGTTGACAATGGATTTAGCTATATGGATTTAGATATGGGTGTATGTCAATTTCATAATTCAGTGATTTCAGACTGTTTAATTATATATTCATTCCCACAGATTTTTGTGGTTTTACTGGCACGGAAAAACATTAGGGATGAGGAAATAATAAACTGTAACCAGAAAGACTATGCCTTATACAGTATATTGTTAGATCCAATGAGCTTTTATGGTAATGATGAAGGCAGGTTCTCTGTTCTACATACAAACAACAACTCAAATGGCAACTGTATATGCCATCACTAAAGATCACAGGTAAAGATGACTGCAAAAGAAGAATGCTCCTGGTATATAATTCTATCACTCACTCAAGGATAAGATAAAAATTAACATTTTTTTATTAAACACATGGTTAAAACCACCCATGCAAAGGTAGAGATGAATGAAACTGAGGTTTGGTGTTCGGTGTTCATACCAAACACAGATTTTACAAAAAAGAACAGAGTTCGGACTCTGAATTCGGGTGCATTACGTATGAACACCACTCTGCTTGGGTACGCTCGGTGCTCCGCCCAGTGTGAGCCGCTTGCACTGTTCGAACAGCTCACACCAGGGGTAATAACAGTGTGATTGGATGTAGTGTGTACACCCCCAAAAAAATTGGAAAAACCCCTCACACATACCCCGGAAGTGTTCTGTTTATGGCAGGCTGCATGTGGGTGGAGACCTGAACTACCCAATTAGTGACTTCCATTGGTGTTCAGTTCAAGTCCGAAACCGAACTTTAGCTAAAGTCTGGATGAAGCTGCCAAACTGAACTTGAATGGGTCTGCTGATCTCTAATCACAGGGGGTCTGTCCTGTGGGACCTCCATGAATCCTGAGACTTGGGGTGCTTTTACACTGTGTTTAGTTCCCCATTCAGTGGTCCTGTAAGGACATATGTCCAAACTGCCCGCAAAATGGGATTCAGATGTATGTGCCTACGGGGCCATTGACTATAACGGTGCAGATGGAGTCACCTTGTGCTCTGTCGCGCACCATTTTCGGGCATATACCCAGACGTCTAAGTGTCTGCCTCCAGTATGGGTATACCCCCAAAAATGGTGCACAACAGAGCACATGGTGACTGTGACACCCTGGCCAGCCAGGTAGTCACAGATAGGGCCCCGCACAACACCAGTCCCCTAACAAGGTGACAGCTGCCAAACACTAAAACCCTAGTCACCCCCCTCAGTGCTTGATGGACACACCAGGGGGGCAGAGCCACGCGGTTGGCCACGCCCACCGAGGAGTTCAGAGAGCCTGGGGCAGGAAAAGTAGTTAGATGAGTTTGAGAGTTCAGTGGAGGAGGTCAGGCCTTTGTGACAGGCCTGTAGCAGACTGACAGGTGCCAGGGTAGGAGCCCGGGCACCTTTGGCTAGGAGGCATACGGAGGCCTCTGCCTGCAGGAGCCTGGAAGATGGCTCGGTGGAACCATGGTGGACCGGGACAGGGTAGTGGCCCACCGGTACCGACCCGGGGAACCGACTCGGAAACCGCAGCACAAAGAGGGATACTCAAACCCTGAAGCTAGGTCCAGAAGCTACTGGGGGCTAGCTAATTAACTGATTGCGGCCAGGACTATAGGTCCTGTCCCACCCAAAGTCCCAACTGAAGACAACAGCCCAACGAGGGGGATAGAAAGCCATCGCCACGGCAGAGAGATGCCACGGCCCAGTGTCTGCGGGCAATGGGCTCTTCCGACATCTACAAGCCGGGGAGCGGACTCCTGACGTTGCAGGCGCAGGTAGTCCACCATCACACTAACAGGTGCAGGAGAAAGGCAGAGACCACCAACCGGGTGGGGGACCAGACTGCAGCCGGCTGCGGGCACCGACCACCATCACCTTGGTTTACCAGAGACTTATGTGTTACTAATCATGAGTACACCAGTGCCCTCCGGCCTCCCATCTCCCTGCACTGCCCAACTACACCCCCCGACGGGTCCCGGGGCCACCATCCCTACCCACGGAGGAGTTAACAACTTGCTGTGCAACATCTCCTCCGGGTGCCCTGTAACTGCAGCGGTGGTGTCCACCTTCACCACAACCCGTGGGTGGCGTCAGGAACTCAAACACGGCTCCAGCCGTACACCTACGTCCCCAAACCGCCAATCCCTTTTAGATCGGAGTGACCACGGACGCCTGGGTCCGGAGACCCTCGAGCCAACCACTGAAGGTCCGGGTCCGAGCGGCTCAGCTGCCGCCGGGCACGGGGTGGCACACACCGATTTTCCTGGCGTCACGAACAGGATACTTACCCATTCACTTACCTAGTGAAGTGCGCCTTGAAGTGAAATCAGCAGTGATCCGTTGTGAAATTTTCAAGATCCGCCATCTTGCCGCCATCTTTTGGCGCAAAGATTCCCGCCAGAGTCTTCTTCCCCGTGAAAAGAGCGCGAAAGCTGAAGCCCTGCCCCCTGGGAACACGGCAGTAAAGCAGAGCCGGAAGTCGAAAAGCGAAACTTACCGGCCGGAGAAGGGAGGGCGGCGAAAAGACCAAGGGGGGCGGGTGAAGAGTAGTGAGACATGTGACCGAGCAGATAAAGGGCAGGGACTCCAGGACCCTGCCACCCTTCTGGTTCCTAGACCCCGATAGAGCGACATGGCTGACCCGTCTAACAAGCCCGGAGCACCGGAGCCCTCACCCGGAACAGTGGCGTGGGTGGAAGCCCGGATGACGCAGATGTGTTGCCGTTTGCAGGCCCAGGTGCACTTCTTGATGGAGCGGTGGGTGGCCGAGATGGAGGAAGTGGCTGTAGCCGTGCGAGTACGTGAAGTGGAGGCAACTTTAGAGGAGCGGGTAAGCGACCCACGCCCCTATGTCCCCGAGGAACCGGCTGACACGGCTGAGGGACCCAGTCTGCCCCTGCCCTCTATATTGCCTCCCTCGCCACCTGTACTGGTTGCCGCTGCTCCCCTGCTCGGTCCGCCGCCACCAACACCGGCAGCGGAGCCCGATCCACCAACCCACGAGGACCTGCCTGCAGAAGCTGCCGGCGAACAGCCTATCGTCGCTCCAACACCGACACCAGCCCCAAGGAAGATTCACCTCCGGAGGATGCCCACTCCTGGTGTGGACCCGCCAGTCCCGGAAGCGATCGCACCCCAGGTGATCCAGGCCCTGGCAGTCCACCCGGCCAAGATGGAGGTGGCTGTAGACCGGAAGTCAGCCCAGCGGGTAAAGCTGGCCACTCCCAGGTTTCAAGCCTCGGCTGAGGCAACGCGGGGTTGCCGCTGTGAGGCAGCCGAGCAGGCCATGACACAGTGGGGTTCCCCCATACAGAAGGTGCCGGTCTTAGCCGGCACGGGGGAGCTCCGGCTGGGCCCGACCCCGTGCAGAGCAAACCGGAGCAGGAGGACGCTCCGAATTGGAAGCGGCAGCAGCGCCAGCTGGGCCGGGAGATTGCGGCCCGAGAAAAGCGGAGGTGCTGGCCCGGACCATCCAGGAGAAAGACAACCTCAGGAACGCCACCTTCCGGGTGCGAGGCCCGACCTTTGAAGGCCAAGTTCGGCATTTTGACCCCCAAAGAGGATGTGGATTCATCTTTGAGCCGGGCCTGGAGGCGGAGATTTTTGTATCCCGGAGGGACGTTTATCCCCACCTGCCAATGGTTCACCCAGACCGGGACCTGGAACCCGGTGAGTTGGTCACGTATAACCGGCACTGCAGAGAGAGGGGGTGGTTTGCCCTGAGTGTCCGGAGAAGGGCATACATGGTCGCTCAGCTGCACGTCCGCCCCTCTCCGCCACCCTCTGACCATGAAGATGAAGAAGAGTATTAAAAGGTAGCAGTTTCCGGCTACCATCCTGCCCGTCCCCGTTGGGACTCTGTTAAACTCCCCCTTTTCAGTTTTACCCCATTTTAAATAAAGACACGGCCGAGAACTAACAGACCACCCAAAAACTTTTGGGCCTTGTAAATAGTCCCCGACCACCCTTTTCATGTCCTACAGTCTCCGGAGAGGCTGGTTGGAGGAAGGGCCTGCGGCAGAGGAGGCCGGGGTCCCGTCACCAAGGACACCGGTGACTACGCTCTGGGTCAGGGGTCCCATGGACGTGGGGCCTCTGAGAGACTGCCGGGTAAGGAACTTATTACCCGGCCCATGTGGGCAACACCCGGACCCGAACCCGTTTCCTGGACTGGGGGTGCTGACCTGTTTTTAGAGGCAGCATCAAGGTTTAGGTTTGCTTGGGTGGGCAAAATGGAAGGGACCCGGTCCCGTCCCGTTCCCGGTTAATAAAAATGTTTGCAACGTTTAAGCGACATGCCTCCCGCAAGGGAAGAGAACCACATATGCTTGAAAATTGTATAAATGTTATTATATTTGTAAATATGTTCTTCTATCTTTTTCCAGTTACAAAACAAAATAAACGGTGGTGGTCGGACAGCCCGCAGACGGTCTGTGGTTAACCAAGGGGGAGTGTGATGCCCTGGCCAGCCAGGTAGTCACAGATATGGCCCCGCACAACACCAGTCCCCTAACAAGGTAACAGCTGCCAAACACTGAAACCCTAGTCACCCCCCTCAGTGCAAGTCCCGACTGAAGACAACAGCCCAACGAGGGGGATAGAAAGCCATCGCCATGGCAGAGAGATGCCACGGCCCAGTGTCTGCGGGCAAAGGGTTCTCCCGACATCTACAAGCCGGGGAGTGGACTCCTGACGTTGCAGGCGCAGGTAGTCCACCATCACACTAACAGGTGCAAGAGAAAGGCAGAGACCACCAACCGGGTGGGGGACCAGACTGCAGCCGGCTGCGGGCACCGACCACCATCACCTTGGTTTACCAGAGACTTGTGTGTTACTAATAGTGAGTACACCAGTACCCTCTGGCCGCCCATCTCCCTGCACTGCCCAACTACACCCCCCGATGGGTCCCTGGGTCACCATCCCTACCCACGGAGGGGTTAACAACTTGCTGTGCAACATCTCCCCCGGGTGCCCCGTAACTGCAGCGGTGGTGTCCACCTTCACCACAACCCATGGGTGGCGTCACAAACTCAAACACGGCTCCGGCCGTACACCTACGTCCCCAAACCGCCAATCCCTTTTAGAGCGGAGTGACCGTGGAGCCCCGGGTCCGGAGACCCTCGAACCACCCATTGAGGGTCCGGATCCGAGCGGCTCGGCTGCCGCCGAGCACGGGGCGGTACATGACTCTACCTGCACCATTATAGTCAATGGCCCCATCAGTGCATATGTCCAAATCCCGTTGTGCGAGAGGTTCAGACATAAGCCTCAACGGGACCACTGATTGTGGGGAAAAACGCAATGTGAAAGCTCCCTGAGAGACTTGCAGCAAAACTTCAGCAATGCTTCTCCTTCATAGATCTCTGGACAAAGACATTCCCAGCCAAGAAAAACTGTGAAGGGGATGCAGTGTTGTGGCCTCTTCTTTCCCATGATGAGGGGAGGTCACAGAGGTTGGACCGCAGAGATCATGAAGTGATGATGGCATATCCTGGTGATGAGATTACACCTTTAATCTAATATATAAAGCTGAATGTGTGTATGTATGTGTGTGTGTGTGTGTGTGTGTGTGTGTGTGTGTATGTCCGGGATTGGCATCTGCACCGTCGCAGTTACAGCCACAAAATAGGCTATGTTGTGAGGTGAAATTTTAACCCCGCGCGTTCCAATTTACCAATCAATTTTGCCCTTATCTACATAATGGGGAAAAAGTGAAACGAAAAGTGTATCCGCACCGTCGCATTTACAATCACGAAATTTTGCAGACACCTCATGTGACCCAGGGAACGTCGTAGACTATGTTTTGACAGGAATATTTAACCCCGCGCTTTACAGTTAAGGCCGCTTTACATGCTGCGATATTGGTACTGATATCGCTAGCGTGGGTACCCGCCCCCATCTGTTGTGCGACACGAGCAAATCGCTGCCCGTGCCGCACAACATCGTCCAGACCCGTCACACTACTTACCTGTCCGGCGACGTCGCTGTGACCGGCAAACCGCCTCCTTTCTAAGGGGGCGGTTCGTTCAGCGTCACACCTACGTCACTGAACCACCACCCAATAGAAGCGGAGGGGCGGAGATGAGCGGGACTTAACATCCCGCCCACCTCCCTCCTTCCGCATAGCGGCCGGGAGGCAGGTAAGAAGAGCTTCCTCGTTCCTGCGGTCACACGGAGAGATGTGTGCTGCCGCAGGAACGAGGAACAACTTCGTTACTGCTGCAGTAACGATTTTTGAGAATGGACCCCCATGTCACCAATGAGCGATTTTGCACGTTTTTGCAACAATGCAAAATCGCTCATAGCTGTCACATGCAACGGCATCGCTAATGCGGCCGGATGTGCGTCACCAATTCCGTGACCCCAACGAGTTCGCATTAGCGATGTCGTAGCGTGTAAAGCCCCCTTTACTCTCCAAAAACATGCCTCCATTAAAGTATATGGAGCCTGGAACTACAGGTTATTAGTAGGAGCTGTGATTGGTTGCTATAGGAACAAAAGACATTCATAGTATAAGAAGCTTATGTGTGAGGTAATAAGATGTCGGTGGGGAGACGGATAGAGAGAGACAGACAGAGAGGCAGACAGAGACGCAGACAGGGAAAGAGACAGAGAGATAGAGACAGACGGGGAAAGAGACAGAGACAGACGGGGAAAGAGACAGACAGACAGACGGGGAAAGAGACAGACAGATGGGGAAAGAGACAGACAGAGACAGACGGGTAAAGAGACAGATGGGGAAAGAAACAGAGAGATAGAGACAGAAAAAAAAGAGACAAACAGAGACAGGCAGACGGGGAAAGAGACAGAGGGGGAAAGAGACAGACCTGGAAAGGAGACAGACCTGGAAAGAGACAGACCTGGAAAGAGACAGACCTGGAAAGAGACAGATGGAGCACATTACTTGGCCAATTTAGTTAAATCTCTGTGGAATATCTGTGGTGTTGAAATATATGTTGTGAAATGCTTCTATTAGTTTTTGCCTTTTAATATATTACATTTCTATCTATTTGTTTTGTGGTTTTTGTGTGCAGAATACATTTTTGTAAATACAATCTATTTTCTTAACAACAGTTATTAACCCGGGCGAAGCCGGGTAGTACAGCTAGTTACTTTATAAATCAGATCTATCTTCTTTATTTTTAAAATCTTTACCCACTGAGATTGAATGGAAGTATTTTTGGTGATATCCGGATCATAAAAATCAGCACATCTAACTATTTGTCACAATTATATAGTACAGTTGAATCCAAAAGTTTACATACACTAGCTACAAAGGCACATATGCATGTTTTTCTCACTATCTGAAATCAAATTAGAATATTCAAATTATCTCTCCAGGAATGGAGACAAACTCTAGCGCAGCGCCACCTATTGGAAGTAGCGATCCTAAAAGTCAAATGTGGATTTTTAACAATCCTTTGCATATGACTTAGGATATATATGCCAGATCAGAATCCCAATTTGCAGACACGGTGTTTCGGGGTGCTTGCCCCTCGTCAGTGCAAAGTATGGGGTGTCTGATCTGGCTGATAAGAAGCTTTGTGGGGACCACGGGGAACACAAGGAGACTTTGCAAGCCAGTCTGGCTGCCAGTAAGGGGACTTATAGCTGCCACGCCCCGCTGGGAAATATTCAAATTATCTCTCCAGGAATGGAGACAAACTCTAGCGCAGCGCCACCTATTGGAAGTAGCGATCCTAAATTAGAATGAACATTTCTCATTTTAGGTCAATTAGGAACCAAAATTATTTATATTTGCCAAATGCCAGAATAATGAGAGAGAGAATGTTTTAAGGCATTTTTATTACTTTCTGCAAAGTAAAAAGTTTACATACACTATGTTACGGGGGGACCGGCAGATTAGGACCAGGGGGTATATATCCTAATCGCCAGTCGGGGCCCACCGTGCTCCAGATGACAAAGGAGCTGCTGGCACCTGAGGGTTAGGCGGAGACTATAGAGCTGGATGGCTCTGAGATAACCCAGGAACTCTGGGAACCAGTCACGTGTGTTGGGACACGTCAGACCGGAAGACAACCCGATTAGCGTTTTGGTGCACCTAGCGCTACACCAACCACATGTGCAGGAAACACGTCAGGCCGGGTGGTAACCAGGTAGCGTTGACCGGAAGACCGCCACGAAAGCGCCCTGTCGGCCACGTGTGTAGGACACGTCAGGCGGAGCGGTCCTCCGATTAGCATTTCTGGCCACCTCTCGACTGGCCACGTGTGTGTAGGACACGTCAGGCCAGATGGGTACACCAGTAGCGTTGACCGGGAAGCCGAGGAGGATAAGGAACACCCTGTTAACTCCACAGGGGTCCTGGGGTACGCTGTACGTGCGCGTAGGGGGCACAACCGGACAGGTGGCGCAGCAGGTGCGTTGTCCGTGTGCGTAGGGGGCACAATCGGACAGGTGGCGCAGCAGGTGCGTTGTCCGTATGCGTAGGAGGCACAATCGGACAGGTGGCGCAGCAGGTGCGTTTTCCGTGTGCGTAGGGGGCACAATCGGACAGGAAGCACAGCAGCCGCAGCCCAGTTAACGCCACTGGGCTGCTATAGCAAGACTGGAACGGCAGGAGGGAAGCACGGCGCCTGACCCTGATGTGCCGAGCCACGAATCTTGGCGTGACAGGCACCGTTCGCCTAACCCTACCTACCGCTTCCCAACATAGGCTTATGCCGCAATGAGGCTCTAACATGGAGGTGTGCTCTGACTGAGCAAAAGTGAAGACTGCGCCCCTCCATGTTGTCTCCAGCCCCTTTTATAACCTGGGTCCGCCTCAAACCCAGGGTGGAACCACCAAGGTCCAATAGCAGAGTGCCATGTCATCAGTGACGTCACATGCGACCTATCCGGAACCGCCACGTCATTGATGACCTCATGGCAGCCACGCCCCAAACACTTCATCAGTCATCGTCTGACGACCAATACTGAGGTGCCAGATCATAGGGGCGGGCCTCTGCGAGCCAGTCCGGAGTTGCCACGTCATCAGGACACCTGACACCCTCTGCCCTATCAGGACCTGCCACCTCACGGACATGCTCAGTGAGGTCTTTACCGGACCTAGCCTCTGATGCACTAAGTGCCTGAGAATGCTCAGTAGCCTGAGCCACAGGCTTAGAAAGCAGACTATCAGTTTGAGCATGCTCAGTAGCCTGAACTGAGGACTTAGTCTCAGACATAACACAAACAGGCTGAGCATGCTCACTATGCACAACACCGGGCTTAAACTGTGGCTGGGGTAAATCGGTGCACGCATGCGCACTAGCCGCCTCTCCACACTTAGACGTGGTGGAAGGAACAGCCAACTGGATGACCCGAGGCACGGCCAAGAACGGCAGCCGGCGCCTGGGCGCAACAGGAACCGCAGCAGGCTGCTTGCGGCTATGGCGGCACCAGTTCGTAACACACTAAGAGTACTATGCCTTTAAACAATGGGGCAGCCCATGTGATGATGTCATGTCTTTGGAAGCTTCTGTTTTTTTGTCAACATCTGAGTTAATTAGAGACACATCTGTGGATGTATTTTAATGCACACCTGAAACACACTGCGTCTTTGTGTAGCATCATGGGAAAGTCAAAAGAAATCTGTCAAGGTCTCAGGAAGAGAATTGTATACTTACACAAGTCTGGTTCATCCTTGGGTGCAATTTCCAACAACCTGAAGGTGCCTTATCCATCTGTACAAATAATTATATGCAAGTACAAATAATATGGAAATGTCCAGCCATCATACCGCTCAGAAAAGAGACAAGTTCTATGTCATATGAGATGAATATGCTTTGGTCAGAGATGTGTATATCAACTCAAGAACAAAAGCAAAGACCTTGTGAAGATGCTGGCAGAAGCTGGTAAGATTGTGTCATTATCCACAGTGAAACAAGTACTGCATCAACATGGGCTGTAAGGCCACTCTGCCAGGAAGAAGCCATTACTCCAAAAGAAACATAAAAAAGCCAGATTAATATTTGCAAATGCACACAGAAACAAAGACCTTAATTTTTGGAGACATGTCCGGTGATCTGACAAAACTAAAATTCAACTGTTTAGCCATAATGACCATCAGTTTAGAGGAAAAAAGAGAGGAGCTTTGAAGCCAAAAAAACCAACCCAACTGTGAAACTCGGGGGTGGCAGCAGCATGTTGAGGGGTTGTTTTGGTGTAGGAAAGACTGGTGCACTTCACAAAATAGATGGCATCGTGAGGAAAGAAGATTATGTGGCAATACTGAAGAAACATCTCAAGACATTAGCCACGAATGTAATGCTTGAGCAGAAATGGGTCTTCCAAATGGACAACTGTGCCGCCCCGGCGCAAACCGGGGTGCTCGGATCTGGGGTGGTCGTGGCTTGAAGGGTCCGGACCCGGGCTCGGCTAACACTCCGATCCTTGAAAAGGGGATATTTACAGGGGAGAAGTTCGTGACGCCACCTGCGGGTTGCGGTAAGGGGAGTACCACCGCTGCTGATGGGAGTACCAGGGCAGATGGGGTGGGGCAGCAAGGTATCAGTCCCTCCGCAGGTAGGGAAGGCCCCGGCCTCTGGGATTTTAGTGGGATTATTGGGAGCGCTGGGTGCAGAGGAACAAAGTACTCACTGTCAGTAGTCGTGGTGCTGGATGGAGATATAAAGCAGACACTCACACTGTAGATAAACCAGTCACTTCAGGGGAGCCCGTCCAGGTGTCCGCTCCCACCGGTGTCGTTTGATAGCCCGGACCTTTACCTCCGTGCACAATTTTTAGTGTCCGTTGTGGCCCCTTGGCGGGAAGCTGTTCGGGTCCCGCTACCCATCTGTATGGCAGCTGTGCTCTTGATGGCTGGCACTTGGGATTTCAGTTGGGTTGTTTTTCTGGAAAACCCTATCCTCCGCATTGTGCTGATGCCTTCAATCTCTGAGCTCTTGGGGAAAGTTCATAAAGAGACTATCCTCCACAGGTTAATTATCAAGGCGCCTGAAGCTCTTCCCTGATCTAGGGTCCTTTACCCCACCGTGCTCGGTACTGGTCAGTTCTTTTGGGGTTCTGATGCCGACAGTCCTCCTAGACTATGTCCATCGCACCCTCTACAATGTCACTGCCACCGGTCCCTGACTCCTGTGGTCCCAGACCACCGTCTGCGACCCAACCTTGGTCTCGCTCCCTGGGAGCTACAACTCCCAGCTCCTCACTCTTTGAGGGCTACTCTCAACTCCTCTCACCTTGAGAGCTGACTCTACTCTGACTTCCTCCCTCCCACCAGTCTGTCTGACCCCTAGGTAGGTGGCCCTTTTCCAGCTTAGCCAATCCCACTGGTGTGTCTGACAGGTTTGATGTGAGGTGTGATTGGGATTTGTGATGCTGATGGTGCGACACCGGTTATTGGGAACCTGGAACCATGGGGGGTAGGCCCTGCACCCTGGGTAAGGATTGCAGTACCCTGTGGCACCCTAAGATATTCAGGGGTGCCACACAATGACCCGAAGCATACTGCCAAACCGGTAACAAAGTGGCTTAAGGATAACAAAGTCAATGATTTGGAGTGGTAAAGCTGAAATGGCAAGTGTGAGCAAGGCGGCCTACAAACTCAGTTACACCAGTCCTGTCAGGAGGAATGGGCTCAAATTCCTACATATTATTGTGAGATGTTTGTGGAAGGATATCCAAAACATTTGACCCAAGTCATACAGTTTAAGGACAATGGTATCGAATACTAATGAAATGTATATAAACTTTTGACTTTGCAGAAAGTAATAAAAATGCCTTAAAAAATGATCTCTCATTATTCTGGCATTTGGCAAATATAAATATTTTTGTTAATCCTAAAATGGGAGAGGATTATTGTGATTTCATGTCAGATAGTGAGAAAAACCTACAGATGTGTCTTTTTAGATAGTGTATGTAAACATCTGATTTCAACTGTATGTAGGCAATACATTGGTGAGTTAATGGCATCATCAGCACAAATCTATCTTCAAGTCAGATGGAGAACCTGTCAACACATTCACACAGCCCTAACCTTGGGCATATAGTGACAGTTACTCTGATGTGCATTGTTGTCAAGAAGTGATAGCTGTAATAAGTACTAGGCTTGGGAAGAAATATCTGCTGGGAGTTCCCATGCAGTCTCCTTCAGCTTGAGCGACAAGTTACTGACTAAACACAAATTAGATAAAACCTGTCAGTCAAGCTGATCCAGTTGGCGAGAGGCGCAGTGGACACGTCTCACATAGCCTGGCATTGAACACTAGAATCAAGCCAGTGTTAGGCTATGTGCGCACGTTGCGTAGTGTTCATGCTGAAAAAGCTGCAGCGATTTGAAGTGCACATGCACTGCCAAATGGATGCAGTGTGTCTGCAGAATAGATGCCGATTTCATGCGCTCTGGATGCTGCCTCTCCCATAGACAGAGTGGGAGCAGCGTCCAAAGTGCACCAAATAAGTGACATGTTGCTTTTTTGAGCACAGCGATTTGGATCAAAATTTCAACATGCAATTCGCTGCGCTCTCATACGCAATGTGCGGATGGATTATGCACAATCTTCATAGATTATGCTGGGGACGCGGGACGCATGCCTTTACGTTGCAGTGCAATATGCAGCGTAAAACCATGCATTTCACCAGCAAACCTAAGCAGCCAAAACCTGTAGCAAATATCAGTAAAAGCCATGAGATGATCAAACCATTTGAAATGCAAATTAGTTAGCTCCACCAAATTTTCCCCAAAATGTTATTCTCAATCCTGCAAAACTCCTAATTGCCTGGGTTGTCAACCACCAGAAATTCCAGGACAGTCCGTAAAAATAGTGCATTTTTTGCTCTCTTCGTTAGCAAAATTGAAGACGTCTGTTATTTTTTTGAGGCCATAGAAATTTATACAGATGAGTTGCATCTTGATTATCATTATTTTATAGTTTACAGTGAATGCAGCTTATGTCTCCGTATCAGAATTATAGGCTGTAGACATAGATCACCTATAATCATTGTGATTTATTACGGTTTTCCAATGTGTCTGTAAAAACTATTGTCTGTTCGTGATTTTTTGATAACCTGTCCAGAAAACAAAAAGCCAAGTTGACATTTGCCCTGAAAATAGGAGTATAAAACTCAGATTGTTTGTCAGACTGTATTGAACTCCTTATAATCTATTTAATGCAAACACAGCCATATTTATGTCCAGGAGACATTAACCCTCCAGGCACGGGGAAAACGGGTGGTAATCAAAAGCTGGATTCAAGTGGTGTGTATGGGTCTAATATTGGACTACTGCAGCCAAGAAATGTGCAAAACAATGACCATTTTAAAACACATACAATTTATGAGGTAGACAGTTGATTTAAAAAGTTTCTTGATTCTCGATATTTGTGATTTGTGTTAAAAAAAGTATGACTTTCCTTCCTGTGGCACACAAGCCTAGGTTTCAAGATTCTTATTTACTAGCAAAATTAGGGTTCATTTGAATTAAGCTGCCCTCTTGGTTTGTAATGGCAGTGTGGGAAAATGAAGAAAAAGCTGTTTTTAAGGGGCTGTTATGGCAGTATAACACAAATCTATGCATTTACAGTCACACTTACTATGCAACTACATCACTTATGCACTTGGAAACTTTTAAACTGTACTAATAAATTGATGAAGCTTTATACCTAAACAGCTAGACACCTTAGTTTCCTTTGGCAGCACTTCCCTATCTCACTTGAATCTTTTGAATATTAATTATAGACTGACTACTAATCCCATTTTCAATATGCTTCACCACTAGTGCAGTTGTGCAACATAATCCAATTTTGGTCTTTTTCTTTTCCTGTGAAGAATGGGTTGTGCACTATGACCACCTATCTCTACATTGTAAAAGCATAATATGGTGCTCTATGACTGGCATTCATCTTTTATACTGGCTGTGATAGTTACCCCTGATTTGCTGGCTAAACCATATGATGTGGTAACTGCAGGCCATTATGAGGAAGCCCACGTGGCCACGCCTGCTATCATTAGCATAATCTGTGACACTTCAGCAGTGTATAAAATGTTGCTTTTTTTTGTTGATCTGTGTAAACTGTATTACAAAGTGTTTGAATTTGCAAGGATCTGTGAATTTTAGGAAATTTCACTCAAAGTTGATTCTCCATGTATCAATTCCATCATCTCGGCCAGTAATCACATGCTACACTACCACCACATGTGAACACATCTTAATGAAAATGTATATTTGTTGATGCCCATCGCTTCTTATTTAGTACTTTTAGAAAATATTGTAATAATACAAGTGCGTTGGAGAAACTGATAAGAGGGTAAGTGAGAGAAGAATGGTCCAAAAGTAGAAATAAAAGAGCTAGGTTTGCTTTTGTTGAATTGGAATGGTATTGTAACACATTCATATTATTAATCTATTTAACTGGTAACATTATGACATTTATTTTAGATGATCGTCCTGCACTCGGCCACTCACTGCAAGGAGATTTTGGATCTATTCAAGAATACACAGCAGAGGAAGAGAGAGCTGATAATAAGCTATGGAGAACAGTCATTATTGGCGATCAAGAACAACGAATTGATATGAAAGTGATTGAACCGTACAAGAAAGTGATATCGCATGGAGGTATGGCTAAGTCCTAAAATACAATGCCTGACTAGATTATTACTTTAATCTCCTTTTAGATAAGTATTCACCATTAACCCTCGTCAGGATGCATAATTTTACAACGTTAACAGCGACCCCTTATCTCGGAAGGGGGTGGAGATATTTTATTGAAATTTGGCCAATATATTCTGGACCAAAACTGCAGAGATGTCACGAAATTTCAGTCCTCTATGGCTTTTGGAAAAAAAAAATGTATTGCAATTTTAAAACAGAATAGTGACAATTGTACCTACTCAGCCGGACAAGGGTTAAATGAGATCTCTCCCTTATTAAGCAAATCGATCTGACCTTAAATATTATTATTCATCTGTCATGCTAGATTAGTGGAACATAGTCTGTACACCAAAGAAGCTCTTCTACAATTAACTGGACAAAAAAACTGATTTCGTAATTTGCCATAATAGAGTCATGCGCTATATACAAATTCACATTTTTGTAAATATTTTATTATATCTTTTCATGGGACAACACTGATGATATAACACTTTGATACAATGTAAAGTAGTCAGTGTATAGCTTGTGTGGCCTCTAAATAACTCAACACACAGCCATTAATGTCTAAACCACCTGCAACAAAAGTGAGTACACCCCTAGGTGAGAATGGCCAAATTGTGCCCAAAGTGATTTAGTGTGACAACCATTATTTTCAAACACTGCCTTAAGTCTCATGGGCATGGAGTTCACTAGTACTTCACAGGAGCCACTGTAATCCTTTTCCACTCCTCCATGATGATATCACAGAGCTGGTGGATGTTATAGACTTTGCGCTCCTCCACCTTCAGTTTAGGAGGTCCCACAGATGCTCTGTAGTGTTTATGTCTGGAGACATGCTAGGCCAGTACAGATCCTTTACCCTCAGTTTCTTTAGCAAGGCAGTGGTCATCTTGGATGTGTGTTTGGGGTCATATGATGTTGGAATACAAGGAGGATCATGCTCTGCTTCATATGTCACAGTGCATGTTGACATTCATGGTTCCCTCAATGAACTGTAGCTCCCCATGGCCAACAGGATTCATGCAGTCCCAAACCATGACACTCCCACCACCATGCCTGACTGAAGGTAAAACATACTTGTCTTTGTACTCCTCACCTGGGTGATTCCAAACATCGTGGACACCATCTGAACCAAATAAGTTTATTTATTCTCATTCAGACTACAGGACATGGTTTCAGTAATTCATGTCCTTTGTCTACTTGTCCTGAGCAAACTGTTTCCATCATCTTTAGAAGAGTCTTCCTTCTGGGATGACAGCCATGCAGACCAATTGGATGCAGTGTGCAGCATATGGTCTGAGCACTAACAGGCGGACTGACCCACTACACTCCTTTAACCTCTTCTGCAATGCTGACAGAACTCATACATCTACTTTGAATAGGCAATCTTTGGATATGACGCTGAGCATGTGCACTCAAGTTCATTGGTCGACCATGGTGAGGTCTGTTTTGGGTGGAACCTGTCTTGTTAAACCAATGTAGGGTCTTGGGCACCGTGCTGTAGTTTCAGGATGTTGACAAGCTTCTTATAACCTAGGCCATTTTTATGTAGCGCAACAATTGTTTTTTTCGGATCCTCAGAGAGTTCTTTGCCATGAGGTGCCATGTTGAACTTCCAATGAGTAATAACACAAAATTGAACACACCTGCTAACCCATCTTATAACACTAATGAGTCACATGACACCACGGAAACAAAATGGCTAATTGGGCACAATTTGACCATTTTCACCTAGAAGTTTACTCATTTTTGCTACCCATGGTTTTGAAATTAATGGCTGTTGTGTTGAGTTACACCAAATGTGTTCTATTATACAAGCTGTACACTGCTTTGCATTATATCAAAGTGTCATATCTCTAGTATTGTCCCATGAAAAGATATAATAAAATATTTACAAAAATGTGAGCAGTGCACTCACTTTTGTGATATACTGTAAATATGAAGAATATTTTTCCAGCATTTTCTTTTTTTTTTCCTCTCCACCCTGTGCTTTGCTTTTGCAGTATGGATTCTCATTGATACATTGAGAAAAATATGACTTTTTATCACTTTTTACTCCCTCCACTATTTGGGAGACAAAAGGAACAAAATTGGGTTTTTTTGCTCTTAGGCTTCTTTTTAAGCTATAAATCTATTACCATATATAATGTTAGATAAATAAAGCAGTTTTATTTGGGAAAGATCTTCAATTTGTCTTTGAGGTTTTTCTTTCTTAAGGCTATGTGCACACGCTGCGTTTTTTTGACGCTGCGTTTTTGTGCGTTTTTGGCCGCGAAAAACGCACCTGCGTCAAAAAAACGCGGCAAAAAACGCACGCGTTTTGCCGCGATTTGGTGCGTTTTTGCTCACTGCGTCTTTATGCGTTTTTTATCAGTGAACAAAAAAAAAAAAGGTCTGATGTCATTTCCTTCTTCAATGTGTTCTTCATTCTCCACTAGTGTATGCAGAAGAGCAGACAGCTGCAGAACTACAAGTCTCAGCATCCTCGATCCAATAGTGTATGCAGGAGAGCAGACAGCAGCTGTCGAACTACAAGGCTCAGCATATGCAGAAGAGCAGACAGCTGCAGAACTACAAGTCTCAGCATCCTCGATCCAATAGTGTATGCAGGAGAGCAGACAGCAGCTGTCGAACTACAAGGCTCAGCATCCTCCATCCAATAGTGTATGCAGGAGAGCAGACAGCAGCTGTCGAACTACAAGGCTCAGCATCCTCCTTCCAGGACTGTATGCAGGATTTCTTTGCCCCCCCCAAAAAAAAAATGACATGGGCTTCGCCATATTTTTGTATGCTAGCCGGGTACAGCAGGCAGGTACGGGCTGCCCCCAACCCCCAGCTGCCTATTTGTACCCAGCTGGGAACCAAAAATATAGGGAAGCCCTTTTTTTTTAAATTATTTCATGAATTTCATGAAATAATTTAAAAAAAAAATGACGTGGGCTTCGCCCAATTTTTGAGTCCAGCCAGGTACAACTAGGCAGCTGGGGATTGGAATCCACAGTGCAGGGTGCCCATGCTTTCTGGGCACCCCCACTGTGAATTGCAGTCCCGCAGCCACCCCAGAAAATGGCGCTTTCATAGAAGCGCCATCTTCTGGCGCTGTATCCAACTCTTCCGGCTGCCCTGGTGACGGGTGGCTAGCCGGGTAATAATGGAGTTAGGGTTAGCTGTATATTATCAGCTAGCCCTAAGCCCGAAATTCATGGTGTCACGCCAATATTAGACATGGCCACCATGAATTTCTAGTAAAGATAAAAAAAAAACACAACACACAGAAAAATATTTTTATTAGAAATAAAACACAACACAATTAGTGACTCCATCTTTATTGAAATAAAGAAGCCCCCCTCCGCAGTAATCCTGGGTCAGGGTCCCGCGCCGTCCAATCTGGATCCAATATCATCTGATCGGTTTGCTGGAAGGCAAAGCGATCAGATGATGTGTCAGGATCAAGTGCCTGAATCACATGACACAGCAGCTGATTGTATAAACGACTTTTATACAATCAGCTGATGCATCAGCGCAAAAAAAAAAAAAATAATAATAATACTCACTTATGTGCTGAATACCGGCAGCTCCTGCAGCGATGGGGCGGGAGTCTGATCCTGTCCGATCGCTGCAGTAGCTGCCGGTTATCAGGGATGAAGTCTCCTGACGCATCCGCTGATACCGGCTGGGCGCCCGCGTCATCGCGATACTTACGATCACCTGATGCGTCAGGTGACTGCATCAGGTGATCCATCGCCAGGTCCTGCATCCATCGGAGCCGGAGGTTTCCCGGCCGTCTGCACACAGCCGGAGCGGGGGTGGCGATACCGTGAGAGGAGCTGGGAGCGGGCATGGCACCGGGAGTCTGCAGACAGGTGAGTATAACTTTTTTTTTTTTTTTCTACTGTTAACTTTTGTTTTCGCAGCCGCTTCCATCTCCTGCCTGTACATGGCGCCGCACGGCAGCTGACATGCACAGGACGGGAGGTGGAAGCGACGGTGACGGTACCGGGAGGATTCACGCTTCTGTCTATACTGACAGAAGGAATCCTCTTCCTGTACACGTCACTTTACTACCCACCTCCTGCGTTTATAGCTGCGTTTTTGGTCTTAGAAACGCACCAAAACGCACCAAAACGCAGCTATTTGCGTTTCTCATTGCGTCTTTCAACATCCCATTGAACTCAATGGATGAAAAGCGCAGTGAAAAACGCGGGAATAATTGACATGCTGCGTTTTTGTGGTCACCACAAAAACGCAGCTGAAAAAAAACGCTGTGTGGGGACAGCAAAAATGAAAACTCATAGACTTTGCTGGGGAAGCAAAGTCATGCAGTTTTGAGGCCAAAAACGCACCCGAAAAATGCGCAAAAACGCCGCGAAAAACGCACCGTGTGCACATAGCCTAATTGTTAAACTTTTTTAAAACTGTTTTTTTGTTAAACTCTCAGTAGGGGAATAGACTATCCTTGTATAACACACTTTAATACTGCTCACAGTAGGCATAGAATTTATACATTTCTTAAGGGGAATATATCAGCAGGTTTTTTCTACCTCATCTGAAAGTAGCATAATGTAGAGAAAGAGACTCTGAATCCAAAGATGTGTCACTTAAGGCCCAGTCACACTAAACAACTTACCAGCGATCCCAACAACGATACAACCTGATAGGGATCGCTGGTAAGTTGCTAGGAGGTCGCTGGTGAGACGTCACACTAAGCGACGCTCCAGCAATCCCACCAGCAACCTGACCTGGCAGGGATCGCTGGAGCGTCACTACACGTTGAAGTGTGGTGCCCTGGACTAGTCAGGGGCCACAGAGAACAACACCTACACACCCCCAGCAGTTCACAGCAGACATCCCCAGTGAGACCTGGTTTCTTCCTCGGGCTCAGACAGACACACCAGGTGGGCGGAGTCAGGAGATGGTGATGACCACCGAGGAGTTTGGCTGGCCTGACGCAGGAAGCAGGTCCAGAGAAGTCCAAGCAGAGGAAGAGAGAGGAGGTCTGCAGGGAGACAGAAGCAGACATTGGCCTAGGTTGGAACCTAGGACCCTCGGGTAGAGAGTGAGGCAGACGGTAGTGGCCGTCTGTGGGAGCCGGGAAGACAGTTGGTGGAACCGTAGGTAGCCGGGGCTGGGCGGTGGCCCACCGGTACCGAACCGGGAAGCCAGCTGGAAACCGGAGCGCAGGAGGAGCGTGCACGGAGGCGAAAGAAAGGACTTACACTACCAACCAGGGTCAGGGGAAAAACTACCGCAGCCGTCTGTGGGACCCGTCCATCCAGCCATTTGTTTTACCGAGAACTGTGTCCTCATCATTGGCTGAGTGAGTACCACCGTGCCGTGCAGCACAGCGCTGCCCCCGCGACCCTGCACCTCACCAGGCCCCGTAGCCCGCCTGCAATCCATCCCTACTCCATCACCGGGCCCCGGGACAACTAACCCCCTACCCACGGAGGGGAGAACTAACAACAAAGCTGCTCCCTGTCACCGCCCCCGGGATCCCGGTCTAGAGCAGCGGTGGTGTCACCAATATCACCACAACCGTGGGTGGCGTCACGGACAATAATCAAAACCCCCACAATCAAAATCCCCCTTTTCACTCACGGGCGAGGAGCGCCGCTCGAGTCCCCGGGATCTGGCCCACCGCTCGAGCCACCACCGAGCAGATGCAGCAGCAGCGGCTGAACCCGAGCAGTGGGAGAGCGCAGCGTCCCTTGCTCCGCCCGCGACAACTTGGCATCACGAACAGGATCCTACCGTTCTACCGACTGGTGGAAGTGCGCCTTGTGTGACCGCCGGAGGTGTCCGGCCGGAAAATTTGTGAAGCCACCATCTTGGGCGCGAAGAATTCCCGCTCGAGCATCTTCCCCGAGCAGGAAAGGCGTGAAAGTGGAGCGCCGCCCCCTGAAGAAGGAAGTGCTAAAAAGAGACTAAGGGGGATGGGATGGCGTCCGCCGCATGTGAACCGTGGCTGTGGAAGCAGGGACGCCAGGACTCTGCCAGTGTTTGGTTCCTGGAACACCGCTGCACGAGATGTCCTGTCCGTCCGGCACTGTTGAAACCTCGGTGCCCGTGCCCGCGGCCAACGCCCCGACCGACCCGTTACCCCTGTCACCGGTAGCGGAGCTCGCAGCGTCTGTGAGGGAGGGCCCAGGCCTTACCATCGTTACCGCCCTGCCACCGGTCCCGGCTTCCATCCCAGCCGCACCGCCGATGACGACGGCCCCGGCAGTCCGCCCGGCTGCGACGGAGATGACGACGGCTCCGGCAGTCCGCCCGGCCGCAACGGCATCGAAGCACCCATCCCGTTAACTATCTGGGCAGCCTGGTTCTGGACTGGGGTCAAGGGGTGCTGCCCACTTCTTAGGGGCAGCATCAGGGCCAGGTTGTTTGGGTGGGTGACTGAAGGACCCGTTCCACTGTTATTATTAAAAGTGTTTGATTGTTGTTGCAACGTTAAAGTAATGTGCATCCCGTTCTGGGAAGATTGAAAATGCCTGTTAAATGTTTTATTCTTTTGCAGTTAAAAAAGAGGAAAATAAAACCGGTGATGGATGGGCAGCCCGCGGACGGTCTGCATTTAACTAAGGGGGAATGTGACGCCCTGAACAAGCCAGGGGCCACAGAGAACAACACTTACACACCCCCAGCAGTTCACAGCAGACATCCCCAGTGAGACCTGGTTTCTTCCTCGGGCTCAGACAGACACACCAGGTGGGCGGAGTCAGGAGATGGAGACGCCCACCGAGGAGTTTGGCTGGCCTGAGGCAGGAAGCAGGTCCAGACAAGTCCAGACAGAGGAAGAGAGAGGAGGTCTGCAGGGAGACAGAAGCAGACAGGGGCCTAAGTTGGAGCCTAGGACCCTCGGGTAGAGAGTGAGGCAGATGGTAGTGGCCATCTGTGGGAGCCGGGAAGACAGTTGGTGGAACCGTAGGTAGCTGGGGCTGGGCGGTGGCCCACCGGTACCGAACCGGGTAGCCAGCTGGAAACCGGAGCGCAGGAGGAGC
Organism: Anomaloglossus baeobatrachus; assembly: GCF_048569485.1. Classification (NCBI taxonomy): domain Eukaryota; kingdom Metazoa; phylum Chordata; class Amphibia; order Anura; family Aromobatidae; genus Anomaloglossus; species Anomaloglossus baeobatrachus. Next base: position 596,742,420 of record NC_134353.1, on the reverse strand, counting down.
GTGTACGGAGGCGAAAGAAAGGACTTACACTACCAACCAGGGTCAGGGGAAAAACTACCGCAGCCGTCTGTGGGACCCATCCATCCAGCCGTTTGTTTTACCAAGAATTGTGTCCTCATCATTGGCTGAGTGAGTACCACCGTGCCGTGCGGCACAGCCCTGCCCCCGCGACCCTGCACCTCACCAGGCCCCGTAGCCCGCCTGCAATCCATCCCTACTCCATCACCGGGCCCCGGGACAACTAACCCCCTACCCACGGAGGGGAGAACTAACAACAAAGCTGCTCCCTGTCACCGCCCCCGGGATCCCGGTCTAGAGCAGCGGTGGTGTCACCAATATCACCACAACCGTGGGTGGCGTCACGGACAATAATCAAAACCCCCACAATCAAAATCCCCCTTTTCACTCACGGGCGAGGAGCGCCGCTCGAGTCCCCGGGATCTGGCCCACCGCTCGAGCCACCACCGAGCAGACGCAGCAGCAGCGGCTGAACCCGAGCAGTGGGAGAGCGCAGCGTCCCTTGCTCCGCCCGCGACAACTTGGCATCACGAACAGGATCCTACCGTTCTACCGACTGGTGGAAGTGCGCCTTGTGTGACCGCCGGAGGTGTCCGGCCGGAAAATTTGTGAAGCCACCATCTTGGGCGCGAAGAATTCCCGCTCGAGCATCTTCCCCGAGCAGGAAAGGCGTGAAAGTGGAGCGCCGCCCCCTGAAGAAGGAAGTGCTAAAAAGAGACTAAGGGGGATGGGATGGCGTCCGCCGCATGTGAACCGTGGCTGTGGAAGCAGGGACGCCAGGACTCTGCCAGTGTTTGGTTCCTGGAACACCGCTGCACGAGATGTCCTGTCCGTCCGGCACTGCTGAAACCTCGGTGCCCGTGCCCGCGGCCAACGCCCCGACCGAACCGTTACCCCTGTCACCGGTAGCGGAGCTCGCAGCGTCTGTGAGGGAGGGCCCAGGCCTTACCATCGTTACCGCCCTGCCACCGGTCCCGGCTTCCATCCCAGCCGCACCGCCGATGACGACGGCCCCGGCAGTCCGCCCGGCTGCGACGGAGATGACGACGGCTCCGGCAGTCCGCCCGGCCGCAACGGCATCGAAGCACCCAACCCGTTAACTATCTGGGCAGCCTGGTTCTGGACTGGGGTCAAGGGGTGCTGCCCACTTCTTAGGGGCAGCATCAGGGCCAGGTTGTTTGGGTGGGTGACTGAAGGACCCGTTCCACTGTTATTATTAAAAGTGTTTGATTGTTGTTGCAACGTTAAAGTAATGTGCATCCCGTTGTGGGAAGATTGAAAATGCCTGTTAAATGTTTTATTCTTTTGCAGTTAAAAAAGAGGAAAATAAAACCGGTGATGGATGGGCAGCCCGCGGACGGTCTGCATTTAACTAAGGGGGAATGTGACGCCCTGGACAAGCCAGGGGCCACAGAGAACAACACTTACACACCCCCAGCAGTTCACAGCAGACATCCCCAGTGAGACCTGGTTTCTTCCTCGGGCTCAGACAGACACACCAGGTGGGCGGAGTCAGGAGATGGAGACGCCCACCGAGGAGTTTGGCTGGCCTGAGGCAGGAAGCAGGTCCAGACAAGTCCAGACAGAGGAAGAGAGAGGAGGTCTGCAGGGAGACAGAAGCAGACAGGGGCCTAAGTTGGAGCCTAGGACCCTCGGGTAGAGAGTGAGGCAGATGGTAGTGGCCATCTGTGGGAGCCGGGAAGACAGTTGGTGGAACCGTAGGTAGCTGGGGCTGGGCGGTGGCCCACCGGTACCGAACCGGGTAGCCAGCTGGAAACCGGAGCACAGGAGGAGCGTGTACGGAGGCGAAAGAAAGGACTTACACTACCAACCAGGGTCAGGGGAAAAACTACCGCAGCCGTCTGTGGGACCCATCCATCCAGCCGTTTGTTTTACCAAGAATTGTGTCCTCATCATTGGCTGAGTGAGTACCACCGTGCCGTGCGGCACAGCCCTGCCCCCGCGACCCTGCACCTCACCAGGCCCCGTAGCCCGCCTGCAATCCATCCCTACCCCATCACCGGGCCCCGGGACAACCAACCCCCTACCCACGGAGGGGAGAACTAACAACAAAGCTGCTCCCTGTCACCGCCCCCGGGATCCCTGTCTAGAGCAGCGGTGGTGTCACCAATATCACCACAACCGTGGGTGGCATCACGGACAATAATCAAAACCCCCACAATCAAAATCCCCTTTTCACTCACGGGCGAGGAGCGCCGCTCGAGTCCCCGGGATCCGGCCTACCGCTCGAGCCACCACTGAGCAGCCGCAGCAGCAGCGGCCGGACCCGAGCAGTGGGAGAGCGCAGTGTCCCCTGCTCCGCCCGCGACAGAAGTATGCTGCGCTTGGTAACTAAGGTAAATATCGGGTAACCAACCCGATATTTACCTTGGTTACCAGCGCACACCGCTTAGCGCTGGCTCCCTGCACACCTAGCCACAGTACACATTGGGTTAATTACCCGATGTGTACTCTGCTACGTGTGCAGGCAGCAGGGAGCCGGCTTCTACGGACGCTGGTAACCACGGTAAACATCGGGTAACCAAGAAGCCCTTCCCATGGTTACCCGATATTTACCTTCGTTACCAGCGTCCGCCGCTCTCAGCTGTCAGTGCCGGCTCCCTGTTTCCTGCACTCCTAGCCACAGTACACATCGGGTTAATTACCCGATGTGTAGTCTGGCTATGTGTGCAGGGAGCAGGGAGCCGGCACTGACAGCTGAGAGCGGCAGACGCTGGTAATGAAGGTAAATATCGGGTAACCAAGGGAAGGGCTTCTTGGTTACCCGATATTTACATTGGTTACCAGCGTCCGCAGAAGTTGGCTCTTGCTCACTGCACATTTAGTTGTTGCTATGTCGCTGTCACACACAGCGATGTGTGCTTCACAGCAACATCGCTAGCAAGTTGTGCCTCAGCAGCGATGTTGCTAGCGATGTTGCTTAGTGTGACGGTACCTTTAGTTTACTGCGTGCAGCAGTTGTGATACAAGATACAATCAGTGTTTTTGGATGTAGTAAGTAGCAGAAAGCTAACACTGCCCACACCCTTCATTAGTAGGCATATGGACAGAAAGTTGCAAATCAGTGCAGGTGGTGTGGTTGCATGCGGTCAGCTTGTCCTGTAGTAACAATATCCTGCCGATAAAACACTCATTGTATTGTTTAGATGTCTTACGAGCAGAATAAAATGCCTTGTTGTTTCATATGGAACTTATCACCTGCCGGAAGTGAAGTATTACATTTGCCTCCTGAGCAGCTTTCTCAAACAGTGAGATTCCACTTCTAAGCTTAAAATATGTCTTTCAGCATAACATTTTACATAGTAATAGGCTTCTTTTGTATGCCCGAGTGTCATGACTTTCTGAAGGTTTTTTTTTTTTCTTCTCACATTTGATCCGACATGATTCAAAAATAGCTTTCACACCATTATATTACATATGCCAATAATATATGACTCATTGTCTAAGAAAGAATGCAGGATTTAGAAACACACCTAGGATTTATAATACACTTATCCTAGAGGCGTATTTTGCAATTTAAATAGGAAGAGAAAAAAATGTGTAAAATTGATTACTGTGAAACAAACCTGTCGCATTGTGTATCTAATAAGGTGTGAGACAAAGAATGAAAAAGTCGGTATTCACGGTACTTACTACTGTTTGTTCTGCATTTTGCCCAGCACCTGCCCAATTCTTACTCATATCTGTTCTCCTAGCTTTTGTGTAGGAATACAATTCAGAAGTAGCTTGAAACATTTACAGCACCTGTTAGTAAAATATTACAGTTTTGACAAAACCAGTTGGACCGCTTCCCATCGTTGGAATACATCTTCACATTTCAGTAGCTTAATATAATACTTTACTGTGTGTAAGTCATAAGCAAAGTTCATAGCGTGTATGTGTCTGTCGGCAGGGTACTCGTCATTTTTTACGTAATTTTTACATCAGTTATAAATAGATACAAAAGAATTGCATTAAGTTACAACAACAAAAATGTATATACAATGTATTGACGTTTTGTGTGCGTTATTTTAGTTTCACAGAAGAAAAATAATATATTTGTGGTTTTTAACATAGTAGCATTTATGCTTTTGTTTTTAAAAACTTTCCTAGAGGCTGCCATATTTTTCTTATACTGTCTATATCAATAGACTAAGCCACTTCTGTATTTATCACACACACTCCTAGATTTGGCTAAGAAATACTGATGTAAAATACTGACCAAATACTGAACGTGTGAACATGATCTAATACTCTCTCCAGGAAGAGGTGGAATAGAGCCCTGATTCCTGAGACCAGAGAGTGAAATGGAAGATGTATTTAGATGTATTATGTGCATTTATTGTTTTATAGTGGCACTAATACATTAGTAACATTTTCTTCTCCCATACATAATAGCATCCAACTTTTACATCCAGTAGGAATGTTGAAAATTGTGACCCCCCATAAACAAATGAACTTATCAGGCCAAGTGGTTCAAACTGTGTCCCCACACATTAAAGTGAACCTGTCACCAGGTTTTTCCCTTATGAGCTGCGACCACCATCAGTAGGCTTTTATGTACAGTATTCCAGAATACTGTATATAAGAGCCCAGGCCGGTCTGTATAACCTAAAAAACACTTTTATAATACTCACCTAGGTCCGGTCCGATGTCTGTAGCTGCTCTCCGGTCCGGCATCTCCTCTCCGTAGCGATCTCCGTCCTCCATCTTTTGAGGCTCATGTGCATGACGTGTCCTACGCAGCTGCACTTTGATCTGCCCTCCTCACGGCAGATCAATGTATTGTAGTGCACATGCGCAGGTGGTCTTTAACCTTTTCTCGCCCCTACGCACTATAGTACTTTGATCTGCTCCTTCGCATTACAGTACTTTGATCTGTTCTCAGCAGGGCAGTTCAAAGTGGGACTACGCAGGACCGCAATGCTGACCTGGGGTGGATACAAGGAGGATGAAGATCGCCGCAGAGAGAAAGCGTCGGACCGGAAAGCAGTGAAACCCATTGGACCGCTCCCTAGGTGAGTATAATAAAAGTGTTTTTTATGTTCTACACAGCAGCCTGGGATCTTATATACAGGATGTTAGAATGCTGAATATAATAGCCCTCTTGTGGTGGCCGCAACTTATAGTTACCAAATCTAGTGACAGGCTCTCTTTAAGTCCCCTTTGTTGCCCAAAACGGTAATAATGTCCCCCACTCTGGTCCACATACAGCAATAATGCTGCCCATTCTGGCCCCTTTCACTAATAATGTCCTTCCATTGGCACCATACAGTATAATGCCCCCATTCTGGTCCCCATATAGTACTAATGTTCCCCATTCTAGCCCAATATAGTAATAATGTCTCTCATTCTGACCCCCATATAGTAACAATAATTTCTACAAAGTATAATGTCCTCCTTAGTGGCCACCATACAATATAAAGTTCACCTCTGGGCCTGCATACAGTATAGTGTCCCTCACTATGGCCACAATACATTGTAATGTCCCTCTTTGTGGCCCTTATGCAATACAGTATAATATCGTCCTCTGTGACCCTTAAAGAGTAATAATGTCCTTCATGTTTGCCCCCATACAGTGTAATGTTCCCTTCTGTTGTTCTCAACCATACAGTATAATGTCCTCCTCTGTGGTACTACACAGTATAAGGTCCTCCTTTGTTGCCCACCTGCAATGTAATGTCCCTCTTTGTGGCACCCAAACAGTATAATGTCCCCTTCTATTTCCCCCTTACATTATAATGTTGCCTACTTTAGTGTACCTCTGTGGTCTTTACTTGGAAATTAAAAAAAACAATTATATTTCTCACCTGCCCTACTCTCACGAAGACTATCTTCTTTTTCTTTCTCCTTCATCCGGGGCGGGCATTGCATTGCAGTGATGCCATTGTGCTGCCTGTGATGGCCATGCTGCTGTTGGCCTTTGAAAGCCAAGTGACATGTACAGTTATTGTGGGGCAGGGAGCCAGTGGTCTGTACTCTGCAATAGTTTTTAACTGGATGTGTGCCTAGAGAAGCATATCCAGATGAAACTAACACTGACACTGTCGGGGTTTCTAACATTCTAGGCTGGTTTCAGTCGAATCCTCTGCATATGTGATTGCTACTCCCCCAGTCTGAGCCTATAGGGGATTTACAACTCTGCACTAAAAGAGGGAAGAAGGATTAGGCATCTTGATTTGAATTTGTCTGATCCTATGTCTTCATATGGTATAAGCAGCTGTCAGAGGTGCCATGCAGCATATTATTCACGTCTTCCTATTTAACACATTGTGAGTTTGGAGGAATTGATGTCAGCCAAACACTTATCGCATATATCTCAGGTGTTTCTTTGGCTGCTTATTTCAATTTCCAGTGGTACAACAGAGCTATAATCTGTCATTAAATACCCGGCCCCTAATAATAATAAGATGACTGAGTTAACACAGTTTATCAAACTTGGGATTATTCATGTTTTGGTAAAATGTAGGCTTAGGGGCATGTACAATGAGGAGACAGTACAGAGCTCTCTCTAATGATTGTTTTTTACACCTTGACCTTCAACAGGAAGGCTGGGGCCACACGGGGATTACTGCGATCCCCTTGCATGACACTCGGCTCACACTGGCAATGCATCAGAGCCGAGTGTCATGCATGTGTCCTTGCTACTGAGGTCCGTTCATGCGTGCAGACCTCAGCTGCGGAGGGCGGGCCGGCACTCAGGAGGGGTGGGAGGGATTTCTCTACCTCTCTCCTCTGTAGCCGGCTATTGCCATTCTCGCTCTGCACTTGCGGTACACCGGTGTACTGCGAGTGCAGTGCGATTTTTCTCTCGCCCCTTTCACTTGAATGGGTGCGAGAGAAAGAGTCTCGCATTACACCTGCTGCATGCTGCAATTGTTTTCTCGGTCTGAATAGTGCTGAGAAAATAATCGCTCATGTGTTCTGACGCATAGGCTAATATTGGTCCAAGTGGAATGCGATGTTTTATTGCACTCCACTCGCACCGTTTTTCTCGCCGTGTGGCTTAGACCTAACAAACGGCATCCGCTAGAACTAGAGGAAAGAAGGTTTAATCATAATCACAGACACAGATTCTTTACTGTAAGAGTAGTGAGGCTATGGAACGCTCTGCCACATAATTTTGGAATGGTTAGTTCACTAAACTTGTACAAGGAGGGCCTGGATCGGTTTCTTAAAAAATATAATATTATAAGTTATGGGTGGTAAAGTCTGTGATGGGAAATTGATCCAGGGAACTAGTCTGTCGTATGTCGGGTTGGGAAGGAAATTTTAGCCTGATTTGAGACAATTAGTATCTGCCTCTAGTAATTTTCTGCCTTCTTATAGATCAATATAATAGGTTATAAATTAACTCTATGAACTTGTGTCTTCTTTCAACCTTAAAACTATGAAATTATTATATGAATAGTAATGAAAAAATAATTAAAAATATATTTCCAATTAAACCTAGATTAAATAATTTGTAACTTTATTAAACATTGTCTTAATGTATACTTAAATTCTATAAATATAGGCGGTAGCACACAGATACCAAAATATTCATTTATGGTTAGACTTTTGCACTAAATAATTAATTTAAAGAAAAAAATCTTCAATGTCTCCTGAAAAGAAGGATGAAAATGACATGTTTATTATTTTGATAGAATTTTGAAAGGATCCACCTATAAAAATTATATCAAAGGTCTACAGTTGAATCCAGCAGTTTTTAGTAAACATTTCTTGAATCTATCAAAAGACATCCAGGGGCATAACGACAGGACCCTGCCAACACCTGTAGCTATTAATGTTAAAATGTATTGTGAGCTAAAATATATTGTGGCGCTAAGACCCACAGGTACTGCAATACACGCAGTGACATTATAAAAGGAAGGGGCCCAGGATGGAGACATTATACCAGGATGAGGAACATTATTAGAGGAAAGAGGGGCCAGTATGGAGCACATTATTATAGGAAAGGGGCACAGGATGGGGGACATTATTACAGGAAGGGACCAGGATGAAGGACATTATTACAGGAAAGGGTCACAGGAAGGAGAACATTATTACTGTAAGGACTGTAAGGGCCTCAAGAAGAGGGACATTATTACAGGGAGAGGCCAGGATGAAGGATATTATTGCAGGAAAGGGGCACAGGATTGGGGACATTATTACGGTGAGGGGACCAAGAAGAGGGACAATAGTATAGGGAGGGGCGAAAGATGGAGATATTATACTAGGAAGGGGCCAGTATGGGGGACATTATTACAGGGAAGGGGCACAGGATTGTGGACATTATTACAGGAAAGGGGCACAGGATGATGGACATTACAGGAAAGGGGCACAGGATGGGGACATTATTAGTGTAAGGAGCCCAAGAAGAGAGATATTACTGGGAGGGGCAAGGATGGAGGACATTATTACAGGAAGGGGCCAGGATAGGGGACATTATTACAGGAAAGGAGCACAGGATGGGGGACATTATTACAGGAAAGATGCACAGGATGGGGACATTATTAGTGTAAGGATCCCAAGAAGAGAGATTATTATTACTGGGAGGGGCAAGGATGGAGGACATTATTACAGGAAGGGGCCAGGATGGGGGACATTATTACAGGAAAGGGGCACAGGATGGGGACATTATTAGTGTAAGGAGCTCAAGAAGAGAGATATTATTACTGGGAGGGGCCAGGATGGGGGACATTATTACAGCATGGTGGACAGTGTTACATGAGTGTGAACACATTTCTCTAGAAGATCTGGAATGATGCAAAGGCCCATACATTTGACGAACATACAATTGGGGGCCAAGGTCCAAATCTTACACCAGGGCCCATCTATTAAATGTCTAAAATTGGGCACAAAAGTGAATATATGTAACACTGCAAACAGGGCATTCTGCCGCATGTTACATCTTGCCAATTTTATCTCCACAATTCACAGTACATTATAGCCCTACAGTAAAATGCGTATGTATTTCTTGCCAGTTTATTTTCTCTTCCAATCCTTTTAATTAAATTTCACAAAGTTCAGCATACAAATGAGTAATTGAAATTCCTCTGATAACTTTATTTAACCATAATTAAAGTGTTTCTTAATCCAAATGTTTTTTTCCATTGGAATAAGCAATCAATATTGTAATCTCCTTGGCAAGTAGTGAAAAGGCTTGTAGTTTGTGCTATTGTGTGAAAGTTGATCTGTCATTAGGTAGTCCACATTTATTTAGAGACATGAAAGTTTTTCAAATATTTAGAACTAAAAGCACCTAATATGCCCCCACAAAATGCTCTTATTTCCATCAACCTGTACACACAGAAAAAGAAAATGTATAGACTACGTAGGCCCCCTAGAACTCATTTAGATGTCCGTCTTTCACATATGAGTTCTTTTTGTGTTTTCCAGTGGTAAATTACATGCCCTTTATAGTCCGTGGTGATCGTAATGTTCACATCTGCAGGTTTTTTGCTGACTGAGTGTACTACAGAAAAACAAAAAAACTCAGACATGTCCGTTTTTTAAACTCTAAACTTGTCCATTCAAGTTTAGGGGGTGGATGAAAAACATGGACAACAGACGGATAGTATTCTAGTTCCATCCATGAGCAGTCAGTTTTTCATGTATGTTTAATAGAAACTCGGGAAACAAAGAAAAACTGATGAAACACTGATCAAACACTAATGAAACTCTGGTCCAAACCACTGATGGAAACTAGTCCCTTTTTTAGTCACTGATAGCCTTTTTTACAACTCCTATAGAAGAAGTAATATACAGATAAAGAGGTATACTGCAATTTTCTAAGGGTTTATGGTCTAGTAAAAGGGCTTGGTCTGCCTCTTCACAAATAATTTATGATGATATATGCTAGGAAACTGGCATATTTTATAGGTAAAATCTATAACCGATCATTATCGGTATATATTTTACATTCTGTAATACAGGCAACCCAAAAGATGCGTGTCTTAATAGATTTGCCAAACCTAACTCCAGTGATCTATAGCTTCAAGAATTAGTAAAAAAATTTCATAATGTTTTGCAATCTCAAACCTGTAATTGAAATAAATAATAATAATAATAATAATTATTCATTTATATAGCGCTGTTAATTCCACAGCACTTTACATACATTGGCATCACTGTCCCCATTGGGGCTCACAATCTAAATTCCCTATCTGTATGTTTTTGGACTGTGGGAGGAAACCGGAATACCCGGAGGAAACCCACGCAAACACGGGGAGAACATACAAACTCCTTGTAGATGTTGTCCTTGGTGGGAATTGAACCCAGGACCCCAGCGCTGCAAGACTGCAGTGCTAACCACTGAGCCACCGTGCCGCCCGTGACACCGTGAGGGTCTTAAATTATTTTTTTTGGGTTGTGAAATCATGGATGCATGACATTACATGCAGTCCAGAAGTATACATTGCATGTTATGTTACACTGCTGTTTTACGGGCATGTCGGATAATAACAAACGTTTTGCCGAGCCCTGATCTAATGGTTATAGCGCAGTTATTTTTTTCAGCATAGGCTTCACTTTTAAGACCATGGAATGTTTCCTTCAGAAAACTATATTAACTACTGAAAGTCAACCCTCAAGGCTACATTAATTCTTTGGAACGCATAACATGTAGCTGTATGTGGCATGCCAGTTGGCAATATTCCACAGGTAACTTCAAGACTGTTCCAATATTTCCAAGACAATACTTGTACAGTAGTTTAATAGCTCATTTACTTTGGAGTGTAATATCATTCAAAAACTCATATTACGTTTTTCTTTCAATAATTTTATAATACTTAGGAAAAATAAAATTATTTTTTTTATTTAGAAATATAGAAATAGTGCCCCTTTTTTTGTAAGTCTGTGTCTTGTATTGCGAATGAGAAACAAGGCACTCTCAAATGGTGATACAAATGAAGAATTTATTCCATAAGTCTTAAAGCAACATGTGACGTTTCGGCCAGTTGGCCTTCATCAAACAACTTGTTATTAAGACTGCCAGGGTAGTAGTAAAGGCAATGGTATCCACCACTATGCTGCATTGCATTGCGGATTTTGAGGATTTTAGTGATGGTTATTATAGCAGACAGCGTGACGACAGTGACGAACATGAAATTGACTGTATCACACTTTATATTAAGGTATTAGCACCAAGATATCACTGTATATAATTGTATTTCTCTGCCGCAATAGAACAAAAGTGTGTGATTGAAATTGCTCATTATCAGAAAAACAAGTGTCTGCAACAGCCCTTTGAGATATGTGTGAACACACGTACAATATGCATGATACTAGTGCAATGTAATAAGAAATGGTTTGGAACTGTTTTCTACATTTCTTTATAGCTTTATCGATATGTAACTTGAGTGCTGTGATTAATCATGCATAGGTGATGGTTTCTATTCATGATCATTTATTTGTCATTAGTAATAAAGCTGTTTTCTTGGCAGGTTACTACAGCGAGGGTGTTAATGCCATCATTGTGTTTGCTGCCTGTTTTCTGCCTGACAGCAGTCGTTCTGACTACAATTATGTCATGGAAAATCTTTTCCTGTGAGTACTTCCCATAAACACGGTCACACTCTTTATTGTGACAGTATGCAATATGTTGGCAAAACCCTTATGAAAACATATGGTTTCAGTTTATTTGGACAAAGAATACATGTTTTTTTCTGCTAAGCAGTAGAAGCAAAAATTTAGATGTGGGTAATAGGGAGATTTGCATGTAGATAGTTTGTAGAAAAGAAAAGTATCAAAATAATTGTGTTATAAATGGTGATGGCCGAACCCGCAGATATTCGGGATCAGCAGGTCCAACCAGATTTAAAAAAAAAAAAAACCCTGTTCAGGACCGTAATTAATGCTGGATGTTTGCTTTGACACCAATCCCCTTATAAGTCTATGGGGACCCAAATCATGCACTTTAAAATGAGGGTAAAAAGGGCTAGGGGGATTAGAGCAGACACGTAATACTTACAGTCTCCTCTGTGGCCGCTCATTAACCTCGTACATATGCACTGCTTTCCCCGCCTATTGGCAGTCCCAGCATCTCTGATTAGTTGCAGTCAGACCATGCCATACCCAGAGTGTCTGATTTCTTGGAATCACAGACGCTGTGTGCGTCTCTATCATGGTGTAACAATAAATAAATTTAAAAAATGGCGTATGGTCCCCCAATATTATGATACCCAGCACAGATAAAGCATACGGCTACAGGCTGCATCCCCGAGCCATGTGCTTATCTTGGCTGTGTATCAAGATAAGAGGTACCTCATGCGTCTTTTTTAAAAATTATTTAAATAAATAATTTTTTTTTAAAAAAAACGGCATGCGGTCCTCCCCAATTTTGATACCCAGCCATGGTAAAGCACACAGCTGGTGGCTTGTGTTCTCAGGCTGCAGAGACCCATGGTTATTAGGCCCTCCACAGCTTAAAAATAGCAGCTTGCAGCCACCCAGAATTTTTGCATCCATTAGATGCGACAATCCCGGCATTTTACATGGCTCATCCCGATTGCCCTAGTGCGATTCCAAGCAGTCAAACATGCTGTCACACAGGATGGGGGTGCGGTCTGACTGCAGCCAATCACAGATGCTAGGATTGCCGGCGGGCAGGATTAGCAGTGACTATGTTATGCATGAGGGTAATGGGCAAACCCGGAAGTAGCATTACAGCCGTCCAGGAGACTCAGTAAGTCTAACACTCTTGCTTTATTCCTATTTTCTTTTTCCTTTCTTTTTTCTTTTTTTAATTACCCAGTTGGCCGGATCCGGCTAGTTACCCAGAGTTCCCTGAGAACTCCGGGGTCGGTGCACAGATACTAGTTAAAATGAAATATGTGTCCAATCATAGCTAAGATTAAGGGCAGTTCTATGCTCAAAACATGTTAGCCATTGCTAACTTTTTAATGATGAAATAAACTTGATGATTTTATTCAAGAAGAATTTTCCTGCCTGCTACTTATTATGAACTATATGCGGAAGATGGACACCACTCTTTTGTTCTGATTGTTATCTACACCTGAGAGCCGAACCAGAAATGCCGGTACACCGCACCTTTTGGTTGAAGTGCAAATATACCTTATGAACTAGTGAGCTGATATACACATTTTATACTATTGCATGGATGCTAGGTATCATGCGCAGATTCAGACTTATACAGTCTGACCTCGCCCATCACTAGTTATAAACAAACTCCTGCAGAAACATGTTACAGAACTACACATTCCAACAACTTACTATTATCTTGTGGTAAAAGGATCAGTAGTGGTTGTAGATTTTGGTAATTATTTAGTGCAGATCGTGTAGGTTAGGTGTGGATTCTGACTGCTGGTATTCTGTCACACCGCTCCAACACAGGAGATAAGGGAGGATCCAGCAAATATGACACTTTTGCACACAGTAGCAATAAAGACATAAAAGCAGAAAAGATGACATGCAATACAAATTTAGTAAGCTAAGTGCCCCAGAATACTGGTCAAGCTAGATAAAAGCTGGGGTACATGCTTTCTCCAGATTTATTATGTTTTACACTTTTTGTGTCACATTAGATGAGGGGGCAGGACTTATATATAGGGGCGTGATTTAAAATATACCAAGCTAAAAATGGCCTATTATAAGCCAATGTGTTTTTCCCACATCTAAGTTTACCGTAGAGCATGAGCGTCTATGACAAATTTCTAGCCTAGTTCTGCTGTCTAAATGTAAGATCATATACAGTAGTATTAATACATTTCCCAATATGTGATTTCCTTGTTTATAGCATCAATAAGAGCCATTTATCAATAGTTCCATGTTTTCAGCAAACATTTATTGATACAGAGTACCCTGAATCTACAGTATAGTTATGAACATGCATTAGGGGCAGTTACAAAAATTTTGAACCTTATCCGAAAGAAAAGTTTGCATGACAGGTATACATATTTTTATTACATATGTTTCTGCATATCCCTATTGGTTAATCTACTTTAAAATTGTTGATGGATTATCTCACGATAGGTTGAAGTTAGTGAATATAGTATATTAACCATTCAGAAAATATTTGAATGTATGTCTCTTTTATATTTTCTCTTAGTGTATCTGTATGTACTTGTGCTTATGTTCTATAACAATTAGAGGGAATATGATGCCTAGGGTGACCCCCCTGTACAAGGTGTTTATTAGCACAAGTCATAAATCTGTGTGATTCTAGATAAGGCTAGCGTCCTTACACCTGGATATCCATTGTCTAATATAAGACAAAATTCACAATGTACTTTCCAGAAGAGCTCAGTCACCTGGAAAAACACTATGAAAACCCCCTTGTTAGGCTTCATGCAAAGACAAAGCGACTCTTTATATTCTGCCATACTCAGATGACATGAGAGGTCAGAATCACATGTGTTGGAGGACGAGACCTGAAATTAGCAGATCAGTTGCTATACTGCGCAGTATAAAATGATAGCAATATACTTCCTATTTGTTACATTACCTACATCTGGAGCAGTGAAGAAGGGCTTTGTATGACAACCCATCTTTATATACTGAAGAACGTGCACTATGTTCCTATGCACATGTCAATAGGTGCAAAAATAAAATACTGATATGAATTAACCATCTATGAACACATTACCAGAATGATGGGGAATTTTACACTTGACAAATCTGTAATAAAAATGTTAATATTACAGCAGGTTATTTGCATTTCAACTGCCTTACTGGAACCATTAAGGCTATGTGCGCACACTGCGGATTTACCGCGGATTTTACCACGGACTTGCTGCAGAAAATGTGTCTAATATTTCTGCAGTCATTCCCCAGCAAAATATATGGGTATAAAAAAATGCTGTGCGCACACTGCGTTTTTTTATACCTGCAGATTTACCCGCGGATTTTCGGCTGCGGAATTAATGTTCATGAGTATTCAGACCCTTTGCTCATTTTTGAGTAGAAACACCCTTTTGAGTTAGTACAGCCATGAGTCTTCTTGGGAATGATGCAACAAGTTTTGCACACCTGGGTTTAGGTCAGGCCTTTGGCTGGGCCAATCAATAATTGTCACAGAGTTGTTCTGAAGCCACTCCATTGCTATTTTAGCTGTGTGCTTAGGATCATTGTCTTGTTGAAAGGTGAACCTTCGGCCACATTCATCAACCTTTGGCCGCATTCATCTTTCCTTCAATTTCAACCTGTTGTTCTGTCCCTGTATTTGAAAAACACTCCCATAGCATGATGCTGCCACCACCACGTTTCACTGTTGAGATTATATTGGCCAGGTGATGAGCAGTGCCTTGTTTTCTCCACACATACCGCTTAGAATTATCACCAAAAAGTTCTATCTTCATCTCATCAGACCAGAGAATCTTATTTATCATGGTCTGGGAGTCCTTCATGTGTTTTATTGCAAACTCTATGCGGGCTTTCATATGTCTTGCACTGAGGAGAGGCTTCTGTCGTGCCACGCTGCCATAAAGGCCCAACTGGTGGAGGGCTGCAGTGATAGTTGACTTTGTGAAACTTTCTCCCATTTCCCTACTGCATCTCTGGAGCTCAGCCACAGTGATCTTGGGGTTCTTCTTTACCTCTCTCACCAAGGCTCTTCTCCTTGCTCAGTTTGGCTGGATGTCCAGGTCTAGAAAGAGTTCTGGTGGACTCAAACTTCTTCCATTTAAGGATTATGGAGGCCACTGTGCTGTTAGGAACCTTGAGTACTTCAGAAATTCTTTTGTAACCTTGGCCAGATCTGTGCCTTGCCACGATTCTGTCTCTGAGCTCCTTGGGTAGTTCCTTTGACCTCATGATTCTCATTTAGTCTGACATGCACTGTGAGCTGTGAGGTCTTATGCTGGGTTCACACATAGCGACGCAGCAGCGATCACGACGGGCGACCTGACCTTATCAGGATCTCTACTGCGTCGTTATATGGTCGCTGGTGAGCTGTCAAACAGGCAGATCTCACCAGCGACCAGTGACCAGCCCCCAGCCAGCAGCGACGGGTGGAAGCGATGCTGTGCTTGGTAGCTAAGGTAAATATCGGGTAACCAAGGGCTTGGTTACCCGATATTTACATTGGTTACCAGCGCACACCGCTTAGCGCTGGCTCCCTGCACACCAGAGTACACATCGGGTTAATAAGCAAACCCTCGCTTATTTACCCGATGTGTACTCTGGCGTGCAGGGAGCAGGGAGCCGGCAGCACAGGCAGCGTGAGAGCGGCGGACGCTGGTAACGAAGGTAAATATCGAGTAACCAAGGAAAGGGCTTCCCTTGGTTACCCGATGTTTACCTTGGTTACAGCTTACCGCAGGGTGCCAGAAGCTGGGGCCCTGCTCCCTTCAGTTTGTCGCTCTCTTGCTGTCACACAGAGCGATGTGTGCTTCACAGTGGGAGAGCAACAAGCAACAAATGAAGCCGGACAGTCAGCAACGAGTGGCGACCTCACAGCAGGGGCCAGCTCATTGCTGGATGTCACACACAGCAACAGCGACGGGACGTCGCTGCTACGTCACAGAAAATGGTGACGTAGCAGCGACGTCGTTGTCGCCGTCGCTGTGTGTGACACCACCTTTATATAGACAGCTGTGTGCCTTTCCAAATCAAGTCCTATCAGCTTAATTAAACATAGCTGGACTCCAATGAAGGAGTAGAACTATCTCATAGAGGATCACAAGGAAATGGACAGCATGTGACTTAAATATGCGTGTCTGAGCAAAGGGTCTGAATACTTATGACCATGTGATATTTCAGTTTCTCTTGTTTAATACATTTGCAAAAATTTCTATATTTCTGTTGTTTTTCTGTCAAGATGGGGTGCAGAGGGTACATTAATGAGAAAAAAAATGAATTTATCAAATGGCTACAATGAAACAAAGTGAAAAATTTAAAAGGGTATGAATACTTTCTGTACCCACTGTATATACAGCAATGTCATAGCATTGCTGCATATAATGCATATAGGGATCATTACAGTTTTCTTTGAAGCCACCGGCAAGTTTCAAAGTAGCTTTAAAATGACAAGGACTGAGGTCTTTAGCAGACTCCCTGCTGTTATTACAAGTATAACCCATCGGTGACCAATGACCATGTCACAGACGCACCGATGTGAGCTTAAAATGCTGCGTCCCCATGTCGTTGTTTGTTAAACCCTGCTGTCAGATTTTGACAGAGGGCGTAAACAGGTTAACAATTGTTAGTAGGAAGGCCTGGCGGTAATACACAGCCATTATCTGCCATGAGTCTGCTCCATACACCCACTTCTGACTTGTACGGCGCATGTTGTTAAAGGATTAACTTGGTGCCAGTGCAATCTGATTTTTTTTCGGATTGCACTTGTCGTATTTATATGTAGGGATAAAGCGAATCCTAAAAGTTAGATTCTGATCCTCTCTGTTCGCTACATGGCCACACGTGGAAAGCGTGGTCACAGTGACATTTGACCTTAATATTAGTTAGGTGGTCCCAAACTACATCATCTCCACATTCTAGTGCACCAAGACTTATTTTTGCAATCCGTTTAAGCTAAGTTCACACATTGAAGTTAGTGCAGTTTTTGAAAAACATTTTTATGGCAAATGAAGGAGTGGATGCTAAAGACAACATGCCTCATACATTTTGGATTCTCCTCTGGTTTTGGCCACAGAAACACAAAAGTGCATTTAAATAAGGAATTAAATAGTTGCCCTCATAATAACTAATGCTTTCCATAAGTCCTTTAAGGGCATATGACCATTATTATGGGCCTCCCCCTCAATGACACATACATCAGAGCTTCTTACAAAAAACAAGCTTTAATTCTGGGAAATCTAGCTTGCTCGTTATTTAGCTGGCCATGGCTTCTGAGTACCTGATATTGTCATGGGTTTCAAGATGTATACTTAAATATTGTATGCTGCTGTATTTTCTCTTTTATTTTAGCTATGTGATAAGTACATTGGAGCTCATGGTAGCTGAGGACTACATGATTGTCTACCTAAATGGAGCCACGCCAAGAAGAAAAATGCCAGGATTTGGATGGATGAAGAAGTGTTATCAAATGATAGATAGACGGTGGGTAACTGAAGACAATTTCCAACATTAAAGGGAACCTGTCAGCAGAAATTTCCCCTAAAACCTAACAGATTCCCCCTCTGCAGCTCGTGGGCTGCATTCTAGAAAGGTCCCTGTTATTATTGGGCCCACTTTCTGACCAAAAAAAAGAGTTTATAAAGAGGTACCTTTTTGGCTTCGGATTCTATAAATCAGACACGGGGGCGGGCAGCCTGATGGCCGTTATTCTGCCCCCTGGTCCTGTATGCTGCCCCCATCGCTGATTTCCATACTTTTGGACGCCGCCCACTGCTCCAGCCATCCCCGCGCATGCCCAGTGCCAGTCTCACGGGACTGAGCACTGTGACTGCTGGTGACGTGTGCGCAGGCAAGTGATTATGGGCGGGACTGTGACTGTTATCAGCAAGTACCCGCCCATAATCTCGTGAGCGCGCAAACCTCTCCAGCGTCACACTGTGCTCAGTGTAGATGCTAGACTGTATGGGCTGCTTCCAGGGATGACGTCCCTTTGTCACGTGATAGGGGCGTGTTCAAAATACTATCACGTGACAAAGGGACGTCATCCCTGGAAGCAGCCCATACAGTCTAGCATCTACACTGAGCACAGTGTGACGCTGGAGAGGTTTGCGCGCTCACGAGATTATGGGCGGGTACTTGCTGATAACAGTCACAGTCCCGCCCATAATCACTTGCCTGCGCACACGTCACCAGCAGTCACAGTGCTCAGTCCCGTGAGACTGGCACTGGGCATGCGCGGGGATGGCTGGAGCAGTGGGCGGCGTCCAGAAGTATGGAAATCAGCGATGGGGGCGGCATACAGGACCAGGGGGGCAGAATAACGGCCATCAGGCAGCCCGCCCCCGTGTCTGATTTATAGAATCCGAAGCCAAAAAGGTACCTCTTTATAAACTCTTTTTTTTGGTCAGAAAGGGGGCACAATAATAACAGGGACCTTTCTAGAATGCAGCCCACGAGCTGCAGAGGGGGAATCTGTTAGGTTTTAGGGGAAATTTCTGCTGACAGGTTCCCTTTAAGGAGGTTGTCTGGTGAAAACAACTTATCACCAATCCCAGGTTAGATGATATCTTGCAGATTGGTGGGGGTTCAACGAGCACTGTGGTCAAGTTTTTCCATGAGTCCCATTGAGAATGAGTGGAGTGGTGATCAGGCGTCCAATCTACTGCAATATTTTGTAACAGGGATAAAAGTTCTCCATCGGGAATTTAAGTTTTCTGTTCTAATGATTGTTGTGGATCCTGGCAGTAAAGGCCCCGTTACACGTAACGACGTATCTAACGATATATCGCCGGGGTCACAGATTCCGTGACACACATCCGGCATCATTAGCGACGTCGTTGCGTGTGACACCAACGAACGGCTGTTAACGATCAAAAATACTCACCTTATCGTTGATCGTTGACACGTCATTCATTTTCAAAAAATCGTTGATTGTTGCAGGACGGAGGTTGGCTGTCGTTCCCGAGGCAGCACACATCGGGAACGACAAACTACAGCTTACCTGCGGCCGCCGGCAATGAGGAAGGAAGGAGGTGGGCGTGATGTTACAGCCGCTCATCTCCGCCCCTCCGCTTCTATTGGGCGGCCGCTTAGTGACGCCACTGTGACTCTGCACAAACTGCCCCCTTAGAAAGGAGGTGGTTCGCTGGCAACAGCGACATCACTAGGCAGGTAAGTCTGTGTGACGGCTTCTAACGATTTTGTGCGCCATGGGCAGCGATTTGAGCGTGACGCATAAACGACAGAGGCGGGTGCTTTCACCAGCAATATCGCTAGCGATATCACTGCGTGTAAAGCCCCCTTTAGACAACCATTGATCAGGAAGTTATCACCTATCCTTCAAAAGGTAACAACTTGTTTTCACTTGACAACCCCTATAAGTCAGTTTTACTATCTACATGCTCTATGAAAGGTGTTACTAAGGCTAAGTTCACACTTCCGTTGTTTTGTATCAGTCACATGCGTCGCTTGACGCATGTGACTGATGCACTGTACAACGCTGTACAACGGATGACAAAGAACAGAATTCTTTGTCGGATTCCGTTGTGTGCGGGGGGCGGAGTTCGGGGGGGGCGGGGCCGTGGCACTGAGGACGTCAGTGCCGCAGGGACTGCAGGACAGGTGTGTGTGTGTGTGTATACACATGCTGAATGCGGGAGGGGGCGGAGCCAAGCAGGGGGCGGGGCCAGGCGCTGAGGATGTCAGTGGCAGTGCTGCGGTCTGCATGGCTGGGGACAGGTGAGTGTATGTGTGAGTGTGAGTGTGTGTGTGTACATGCGGAGTGCGGGAGGGGCGGAGCCGAGCGGGGGGCGGGGCCAGACGAGGGTGTCAGTGTCAGTGCTTGTCTGCATGGCTGGGGACAGGTGTGTGTGTGAGTGTGTGTGTGTACATACATGTGCGGAGTGCGGGAGGGGGCGGGGCCGAGCGGGGAAGTGTCGGCCTCCCTGCACACGTAACCAGACTAAATATCGGGTAACAGCAAAGCACCCGATGTTTACCTTGGTTACCCGATATTTACCTTGGTTACGGGCCTACACCGCTTAGCGCTGGCTCCTTGCACCGTAACCAGGGTAAATATCGGGTAACCAACCAAAGCTGGTGACGTGTGCAGGGAGCCAGAGAGCATGCGCAGCGAAATCCGACGGATCTTGCTGCTCAAAAAACGTTACATGCTGCGTTCCTCCCGCCCGGCGGTCAGTCGTTCCACGACTGATCAGTCGGGCGGAGGGTGCAACGCAGCATCATCAGTCACAATCCGCCGCTCATACAAGTCTATGGGAGCAACGGAATCCGCTAAACGGATTCCGTTGTTTACAAGAGCAGCGGATTGTGACTGATACATTTTAGCGGAAATGTGAACTTAGCCTAACTCAATCTCATTTTCTTAAGATCGCGTAAGCTGCTATAGCTGTCTGACACCAATGTTTCTATTGCAAACATATCTTAGATGGCTGACATGCACTAATGACTTTACTTCTTATCACAGGCTAAGGAAGAATCTAAAGTCATTCATTATTGTTCATCCATCTTGGTTTATCAGAACTATATTAGCTGTAACACGTCCTTTTATAAGGTAAATATGAATTATACTGCAGTTATATCACTCTTATCTGTTATATGCATTATTTATAATCTAGTGCACTGAACCACAAGTCTTATTTACAGTATATATATATATATATATGTATATATATATATATAAGTCCAACAATGTAGACCAGCTCACTCCAGTGAATCACCTGGTTAACTCCGTTGTGCCCGGATCAGGACGTAGGAGTCCATCCATACAAATGTGAACAACAACAAGGCAAAATCCAGCAATAACGTGAGCAATCCAGGATGCTGTTAAAAAAATGTTTTCTTTCTTTTTATTCATAAATTCATTAAAATATAATCGTCCAAGCAATTCAGAACAGCATTATCGCAGGAAAATAGCGCAGATAGGACTACGCGTTTCAGCAGTAAAATCCGCCTTCTTCACGGTCCAGAATCTGCAGATGCTCACGTTATTGCTGGATTTTGCCTTGTTGTTGTTCATATATATATATATATATATATATATATATATATGTATATATAATTTTTAACATGACCATTAATCTCATGGAGAGGTATTTATTTTCCTCTATCCTGGAATAAAGTTGCCATGTATGCCCTGCCTTAAATTCTTTGGAAAATAAGGTTCTAGTTTTTGTAATAAATCCAATTTTATATTATTTGACACCCCTTGCATTAATTTAATTATACATTCCTATATCAAGCCAGGGAGGTTGTGGCTAAATGCAATTTCCTGTTGCTGCTTTGTATGACATGGTTGGGTAAGTTTGGTGTGTCGGAACTTGATTGTCCGACACATTAGGCCTGTTCTCTGGTTTTCCATCATTTTTAATTATCCAATCTGTTCGGAATCCCATCAAACACATTTGGGATGAACTAGAATGAAGATGGCAAATTAGGTCATCTCGTCCAACATCAGTGTTTGACCTCACAAATGCTTTTCAGGATGAATGGCCAAAAGTTCCTACAGTCACCCTCCAAAATCTTGTAGAAAGTCCTCCTAGAATGTTGGAAGCGGTTATATCTGCAAAGTGGAGACTGACTACTTATTAATGCAAATGGACAATGAATGGACAGTCTATCTTGATTTCCAAAACGGAAGGTTTCATATAATTGTAGTATAAAAAGGTATGATTGATATATACAGTGCCTACAAGTAGTATTCAACCCCCTGCAGATTTAGCAGGTTTACACATTCGGAATTAACTTGGCATTGTGACATTTGGACTGTAGATCAGCCTGGAAGTGTGAAATGCACTGCAGCAAAAAAGAATGTTATTTCTTTTTTTTTTTTTTTTTTTTTTAAATTGTGAAAAGTTTATTCAGAGGGTCATTTATTATTCAACCCCTCAAACCACCAGAATTCTGTTTGGTTCCCCTAAAGTATTAAGAAGTATTTCAGGCACAAAGAACAATGAGCTTCACATGTTTGGATTAATTATCTCTTTTTCCAGCCTTTTCTGACTAATTAAGACCCTCCCCAAACTTGTGGACAGCACTCATACTTGGTCAACATGGGAAAGACAAAGGAGCATTCCAAGGCCATCAGAGACAAGATCGTGGAGGGTCACAAGGCTGGCAAGGGGTACAAAACCCTTTCCAAGGAGTTGGGCCTACCTGTCTCCACTGTTGGGAGCATCATCCGGAAGTGGAAGGCTTATGGAACTACTGTTAGCCTTCCACGGCCTGGACAGCCTTTGAAAGTTTCCACCCGTGCTGAGGCCAGGCTTGTCCGAAGAGTCAAGGCTAACCCAAGGACAACAAGGAAGGAGCTCCGGGAAGATCTCATGGGGACATTAGTTTCAGTCAATACCATAAGTAACGTACTCCACCGCAATGGTCTCCGTTCCAGACGAGCCCGTAAGGTACCTTTACTTTCAAAGCGTCATGTCAAGGCTCGTCTACAGTTTGCTCATGATCACTTGGAGGACTCTGAGACAGACTGGTTCAAGGTTCTCTTGTCTGATGAGACCAAGATCGAGATCTTTGGTGCCAACCGCACACGTGACGTTTGGAGACTGGATGGCACTGCATACGACCCCAAAAATACCATCCCTACAGTCAAGCATGGTGGTGGCAGCATCATGCTGTGGGGCTGTTTCTCAGCCAAGGGGCCTGGCCATCTGGTCCGCATCCATGGGAAGATGGATAGCACGGCCTACCTGGAGATTTTGGCCAAGAACCTCCGCTCCTCCATCAAGTATCTTAAGATGGGTCGTCATTTCATCTTCCAACAAGACAACGACCCAAAGCACACAGCCAAGAAAACCAAGGCCTGGTTCAAGAGGGAAAAAATCAAGGTGTTGCAGTGGCCTAGTCAGTCTCCTGACCTTAACCCAATTGAAAACTTGTGGAAGGAGCTCAAGATTAAAGTCCACATGAGACACCCAAAGAACCTAGATAACTTGGAGAAGATCTGCATGGAGGAGTGGGCCAAGATAACTCCAGAGACCTGTGCCGGCCTGATCAGGTCTTATAAAAGATGATTATTAGCTGTAATTGCAAACAAGGGTTATTCCACAAAATATTAAACCTAGGGGTTGAATAATAATTGACCCACACTTTTATGTTGAAGATTTATTAAAATTTAACTGAGCAACATAACTTGTTGGTTTGTAAGATTTATGCATCTGTTAATAAATCCTGCTCTTGTTTGAAGTTTGCAGGCTCTAACTTATTTGCATCTTATCAAACCTGCTAAATCTGCAGGGGGTTGAAGACTACTTGTAGGCACTGTATATATCATACTTTTTCATACTACAATTATTATATACATACAGGGTCGGACTGATGTGCCAGGGGCCCACCAGGGAAATTGACTCTAGGGGTACACACTATGGCTACCATAGACGTTTTTAATACTTAATCATTTTCGGCTTCTCTCAGTATAACTTGCGCCTTTTAGCAAACTCTACAGTGCGCAGAAGAGACCTGTATTGTGCCCGGCATATATCTCAGGATTTCTTGAAGCATCCTATTTATTGTAGTTAATAATGGAATCTATTATTTACAATCAGTCGCAGTTTTTCTTACACACGGACATTCCTTGTCCTAGGAAAACCACCAAGTCCATCAGCCAAACAAAATTCACAGTGAAGCAAAATGTTATCCAGCATCTTCATATGGAAAAGATTACTAAAATTAATCCACTTCTGCCTCCATTTATCTGGGAAATCCCCTATAAGACTGCGTGCCCACGATCAGTGTTTGCAGCATGTTGGATGTAGGATGATTCAGCTGCATCCAAAACGCTGCGTTGTAAGTACAAGCACAGTGGATGGATTTCTAGAAATCCCGTGCCCAATGTGATTCTTTATTCCACAGTAAACACTGATCTGTGGAGCGTCTTTCCAGACTGCAGTATGTCAATTGTTTGCTGCGGAATCGCATGCTCCTCCGTAGGGAGAACACAATTAAAACTGACACTGGGGGGACAGGATAATACACTGACACTGGGGGTACAGGATAATAACACTGAAACTGGAGGTACAGGATAATGATACTGACACTCGGGGTACAGGATAATAACACTGAAACTGGAGGTACAGGATAATGATACTGACACTTGGGGTACAGGATAATAACACTGACACTGCGGGTACAGGATAATGATAATGGGGTACCGCACAGGATAATAACACTGACACTCGGGGTACTGGATACTGACACTGACACTCGGGGTACAGGATAATGACACTGACACTCGGGGTACTGGATACTGACACTGACACTCGGGGTACAGGATAATGACGCTGACACTGGGGGTACAGGATAATGACACTGACACTCGGGGTACAGGATAATGACACTGAAACTGGAGGTACAGGATAATGATACTGACACTCGGGGTACAGGATAATAACACCCATGATGTCAGAGAATAGGAAAGCTAGGAATTGGGGAGCTGAGGACAAGATGGATATCAGAACACTCAAAGGCTGGGTGATGAGGAAAAGAGCCTCTTTCTCTTAGCCCAGCACCCAGCTTTCCCATGATATCAGAGAGTGGGAAAGCTGGAAGCTGAGGACAAGATGGATATTGGAACATAGAAAGGCGGGGTGATTAGGAAAAGAGCCTTTTTCTTGTTGCTCAGCACCCAGCTTTCCCAATCCCATCACATGCTCTGACTGCTGCTGTCCTTCTTTCCCTAATCCTTACTGATATATGGTTACTGTATGGACTGCACTCATGTCACGCAGCAGGGAATGGTGCACACACCCAGCATCCCCAAATCTCACACACCCTGCACCCCCCAAATCACACACACCCAGCACCCTCATGCCCTGCATATCTCAGACAGACTGGCTGTACCCCAAATTACCCCTCTCTCAAACACACTGAAACCCCATGTACTACACACAGTATCCCTTAAAACCCCTTTCTCGCAGTCTAGACCCCTCATATGCCACTCACCCTGCACCCCTTCCCCTATCATCCCTCAATATCGTGCTCATATCTTCCTCGGTCGGCAGATCCTCGCCCGGCTCCTCCCACACGATCACATGATCATGACATCACCGCAGGTCCTTCTGATCCACCACTGAATGCATTTTATTCCTCTCAGAAGCAGCTTGTGTTCTGCCCCTGCTGCGCTGCAGCTCATAAACTCCGGGCGCCCTTCCAGGTCAGGACCGCGTCCCCCGTAGCTACTGGCGCTGTCATACTCTGACTGCTGCCTGCAGTGCATACAGTGTCATAACCTGCGGCAGCGGCCCGACGGTCTAAGGAGCTGCGGCTGCAGGTGATGTTAATACACCCGGCGGGGGTCCCTGCAGGGTGCCAGTCACAGCTTAGTTTGACGAAGAGGTCGAGGACTACCGGGGGTTTCCCCGCTACCCCGCCACGCCAGATATATATATATATATATATATAGATATAGATATATATAGTTCTAATTTCATTGATTTACTATTATTGATTCATTCAGTCAGTCATATTATGAAGTTTTCACTCTATTTGTAATGCCTTATAATTAGTTTTGTCTCTTTTCTGACCATGTAGTTTAGAACAATTAAGCTTTACAATTAGTTATTAATTCAAACATGTAGCAAATTCTTGTGGACTAGGTGTCACTGTCTCGCTGAACGCCATCTTGATCTCAGAATTCAAAATACCTATTTTTACTGCTTTTACCATTTGTAATGTAATGTACAGTATTTTAATTATGATATTATTGTCATTGTAGATTTGTGTGGCACAGTCCTGTACTTGCTCTGGTGTCAATATATTAGCATCAGGCTGAAAATATTACTCTTAAAGGCTATCATAGTTACATAGTTACTTGGGTTGAAAAAAGACCTAGGTCCATCTAGTTCATCCTTCCTCCACCAATTCTACATTTGGTCACTAAGTCATTTATAACCAACAATGTTGTGTGTACTGAGGAAATAATCCAGCCCTTTTTTAAAAGCTATATCATATACAAAATTATTCAATTTTGGTGAAAAATAAACAGAGATTTTAATCTGTATTATCCTATGCCTTCCTCTAGTGTTAGGGTCGTGACCGACCCATTTTAGGTTTTAAATGCATACAAGTTCTACATACATTTGTTTATTGCATCAAGACTTTTTGACTTTTCCTGGAACTTATTTGTAAACAAAATACAATAAAATAAAACTATTTTACTAAATTGTAAAATGCTCTTATTAAAATTATAACATTTGTGTTGTTGGGGTCAATTTCGACCCAGGTCTAATATAAGAGTAAAAAAACAATAATAAGTCCCAAAACTGAACTCATAAACACAATATAAACCAACAGCCCACAGCCAGCTCTACCTCCAACAACTTGAGTTAGGGACATGTCCAGGCATGTATGGCTAAATCAGCTTACAGTTGGTACTTTGCAGAGTATACATCTTCAGTTTACACCATGCAACAATGAGGAGAAGATTAGATGCAAGCCAAATTCTGGATTATATCTTGGATGATAATGAATCAGAGGACACACAGCAGCAAACTGATACAGATGAACAGGTTTCTGAGGAGGAAGATGATGTGGAGTATCAACCGGACGACACAGACAGTTCTGATCAGTCTGATGAGGAGGTCACCGGTGCTGAAGCTGCTCCCGCTGAAAGATTAAAATCCAAAAGTGGCAAGATCAGTTGGAGTTCAGTACCTCCAGATGTACATGGCAGGGCAGATGCTGCAAATGTCATAAAAATGACCCCTGGGATCACAAGGTTTGCTGTGACAAGAGTAAGTGACATCAAGACATGTTTTGATCTGTTTATGCCATTGTCAATAAAAAAAGTCATTAATGCTATGACAAACCTTTCAGGAAAAAAAGTCCACAGCAACATGTGGAACGACCTTCATGATGATGACCTGGATACCTACATTGGTGTTCTTCTCATTGCTGGAGTGTACAAATCCTGCAATGAGGCCACTGATAGTCTCTGGGACACATCGACAGGCAGGAATATTTTCCGGGCAACAATGTCAATTCAAAAGTTTCAAATGATATCAAGAGTCCTCAGATTTGACAACAGAGACACCAGAACAAAATCTGAAAAACTTGCTCACATCAGGGATGTTTGGGAGAAATGGGTGCAGCTCCTTCCACTGATGTTCACCCCAGGGCGACAGTAGACGAACGTTTTCTCCCTTTCCGCGGAAAATGCCCCTTCCGGCAATACATGCCAAGTAAGCCAGGCAAATACAGCATAAAAATCTGGGCAGCCTGTGATGCAAAAACTAGCTATGCATGGAATCTACAGATTTACACAGGCAAGTCTGCAAGCGGCATCCCAAGGAAAACCAAGGAAAACGTGTAATCCTCGATATGACTACTGGACTGCAGGGTCACAACATTACTTGTGACAATTTTTTTACCAGCTGTGACCTTGGACAAGAACTTCT
Organism: Anomaloglossus baeobatrachus; assembly: GCF_048569485.1. Lineage (NCBI taxonomy): Eukaryota > Metazoa > Chordata > Amphibia > Anura > Aromobatidae > Anomaloglossus > Anomaloglossus baeobatrachus. The sequence goes on along the minus strand of NC_134353.1, from coordinate 596,714,461 downwards.
CAGGAGGAAAATCACCATGGTGGGCACAGTGAAAAAAACAAACCTGAGCTGCTCGCTGAATTGTTGCAGATGAAGGACAGGGCTCCACTTTCCTCAAAGTTTGTTTTTACAGACACCACCATTGCTGTTTCATACTGCCCCAAAAAACGACGGAATGTGGTACTGATGTCCACACTTCACAAAGATGCAGCTGTGTCATCAGGAAGTGACAAAAAGCCCAGAATCATCCTGGACTATAACAAAAACAAAGGAGGAGTGGACAACCTGGACAAGCTGACTGCCACCTACACTTGCCAGCGAATGACTAGGAGATGGCCAATAATTGTATTTTCAAACATCCTTGATGTGTCAGCATACAATGCATTTGTGTTGTGGACCCACATTCACCAAGGATGGAATTCAAAGAAAAAAAACAAGCGGAGGATGTTTCTTGAGGAACTAGAAAGATCCCTTGTCAAGGCGCACATTGACCAAAGGGAACGAGTGCCCCGAGACCCAGCCGCTGCAGCCTTGGTCCGACAACTCCAGAGCTCAACAAGTGCTTCGCCTACACCCACAGCAACACAAAGAGCATCATCACCAGCATCCTCCTCAACCAGCTCTGCCTCAACATCAACCACATATAAAAATATAACACTGCACTCTCAATGGGCAAGAATGAATAAAGATATCTCTTTTTCTCAATGCTAATAGATTTTTAATACAGAAGGCAAGATAGCAACAATTGAAAGACATGTGACACTTGCGACAATAACGTTTTGGTCCTCCAGGACCTTGATCACATTAGTCGCTAAATTACTATGAAAAAAGTGTTTTTGGGGGTTCTTTTAATGATTAACAGACAGTATCCTCCTTACTCATAGGCATATGTATAAAGACGTTCGTCCTGTCTGCAGAGGAATCCCGGCTGTTCCTCCAGGATCTGCGGTGCTCAGTGCCGGCTCCACCTCCTTCTCAGTGCCGGCTCCGCCTCCCTCTCAGTGCCGGCTCCGCCTCCCTCTCTAGTCTCAGTGAATCCCTCCTGCTGCACACGCTCCTGGCGCCTGTATAGAAGTGCAGGAAGATCCTTAAAGTAATTAATGCAGGTGTCTTATGAGTGGGCTCATAAAATGAGTTTGTGCTCCTAGACCCTCCGGGGTTAATTCTATATTTGTCTTTTGTATACACGTTAAAGCTGAATTGCAGTCTGCGTCCCCAGGAGTTGTGGCCATGTGAACCCCCAAAAACCACTTTTTTTCATAGTAATTTAGCGACTAATGTGATCAAGGTCCTGGAGGACCGAAACGTTATTGTCGCAAAATTGTTGCAAGTGTCACATGTCTTTCAATTGTTGCTATCTTGCCTTCTGTATTAAAAATCTATTAGCATTGAGAAAAAGAGTTATATCTTTATTCATTCTTGCCCATTGAGAGTGCAGTGTTATATTTATATATGATTTTTCAGGGATTTTTAATCCTTTTACATTAGCACCTCCCCCATACTTCTAATTCTAAGTGTGTGCACACTATTTTCTTATTTTTCAACATCAACCACAGCAGCCACAACCCCAGTGAGACCACCTGATTCTAAAAGAAAGAGGTGTCAGGTCTGCCCTAGCAATAAGGACAGAAAGACAAACACATCGGGCTTCGCCTGCAAAAAATACCTCTGCAAAGAACACACCCAAAGTGTCACTTTTTGCCACACATGCATCTAAATACTAATGCATCTAAAAACTAGTACTTGATTTCTGTTGATTTGATTTGCTTGATTGATTGTTGTTTGTTTGTTTGACCTAGAAAAGCTACTTTTTATTATTATTGCAATTAATGTTAATATAATTTTCATCTTTTATTTGTATTAAAGCTCTATAAAAAAAAAAAAAATCAGTTTTTTGCCTTTTTCATAAAGTAGTTAGATATGGGTCAAAATTGAACCGTAACACCATAGATGTTACTAGAGTTAATAATATAAAATATATATATGTATATTTTTTTACATTTAAGAAATGTGTTCTAAAACCCTTTAGTAATAGTCAGATAATATAACAAACTTTTTTAAGTTTATATTAATCTCTTGAGGTTCATTTGACAATATTTTTATATTGAAAATGAAGGGTATGCTCTCAAATGAAAGGCCTAGGGGGCCACAACAAAAATATTAAAATCAACCCTTCCATGGATGAGAAACCCTAACAAGGTAACTAAGAGGTAAGAAACAAATTGGATCATAAATAACTGTTTTTAGGGTATCCTAGGGGTGATTTAAGGCTATGTGCCCACGGGAGCCTGTTTGTGCGGATTTTGCCGCGGACAACCTGCGGATTTTTCTGGATTTTCCAGATAAATCCGCAGGTTTTAGCATTTGCAGGCACTCCCCATGTTATCCTATGGGACATGGGGAGTGCTGTGTCCACGCTGCAGAAAGTGCGGCTGCCGAACATGCTGCGGATGTAGGCATCCGCATGTATAATTGCATGTCAATTAATCATGCGGAATTACCTGCGGATGTCCCGGCCCTCCACTATGGAGATGAGAGGCCGAGACGTCCACAGGTAAGCCGCATGTATCTCCGCATGTTTCCCGCAGCTATTCCGCTGTAATCTAGCAGCTAAAAATAGCTGCGGACGCCGGCGGGCAGCTGCGGGAAACATGCGCTCGTACCTGCGGATACATCCGCAGGTACAAGCACCCGTGGGCACATAGCCTAAGATACGGGTCAAAACCAACCCGTTAAATAAGAAAGAGTAACAGAAAGCTAACACAAGAGGAAGGTTAAGAATTGCAATGTTTCCCTAAAATTTGGATGCTATATAGTTCATCCGTATGGAATCCAATATTTTTCTTGAGCAACCATCGACTTGAAAAAGTGTCACCTGAAATATGGAAAAGACTAGTACATGCTGCAATATTTTCATGCCGACTTTCGGTCTGTGTGAAAAAAAGCCATCTGAACAGATCTATTGAATAACATTGGGCCTACTGCTGTTCATGTAATGTCATGTGAATGTGCTCTCAGAGTCCGCTTATTGTTTTGATGCTTAAAGCATAACCATCGGTTTAATTTTCATTCCATAAATCAATAGTACACATGAAAATAAGAAACTTTGTAATATATCTCAACAGACAAATTTGCTTCTTTCTCTGCTAAAATGGATCAATTATTACTAAGATACGAGATGGCAGTTGGTGCTGATGATATTCTCTAATGATGGGAGGAGCTAGAGGGAGAGGGAGGAGCTAGTGAGAGCTCCACTTTCTCTTCCATCTACTTAGAATCTAATCAGTAACAACCGCCATCTCCTTTCTCAGAGTAATGGGAAAGTCTTCACTGAATACAGATGTTTATGATATAAAAATTAAACTGACGGTTACTCTTTAATACATTAATTTATTACGTAATATCATTTTTTTATCAGCGCCAAGTTCAGCAGCAAGATAAAGTACGTATCCAGTCTAGCTGAGCTCAGTGAATTGATCCCTATGGAATATGTGCAGATTCCAGAAAGCATTATCAAGTAAGTCATTGTGTTAGCTGTGCAATACATCAAAGACTGTAGAAACTATTTTGTCTGCTTTATTCTGCTATCAGACACAACGTTGCATTTTGAAAGTGTAGTTTTTATTTGCATGTGTCCCAAGCCTAATAGCGTAAAAGTGGTTATTTGCAGTACTTTGTCAAAACCTGCCAATTTTTTACATGACCAGCTGACCATCTAAGGTGTAATGAGATGTCCCGATTCTCCGACTATGACAAACGTCAGGAAAAAAAAAAAGGAAAGTGCTCACTAACACAGATGTAGATACATTTTTGAACAATATTTAAGAGAAAAAGTCCAAGTTCAGCTTATGAAAAATGGGAGCAAAAATGAGTGTTGTATTCATATTTTTGCTCAGTGTACAATGTTATTGGCTGTTAAAATTACTGATATTGAAAGCACTTTTTTAAGTTTTACATCCTCTGCACACATAAAAAAATATTTGTTTTTCACTTTCCACAAAACAAAACAAGAGCTGTTATATTTTTTTATTCCATGTCCATCGATGTAGCTTTTCGTTTGTTTATTGCCGGAGGAGTTGAAAATTTCATATGCACCATTTTGAGGTTTTGGGAACATTTTTGATCAGCTTCAAGTAGTATTTTATTTGGGAGATGAGATGAAAGAAAGGGTAATTCTGACATATATATATAGTCATATGAAAAAGTTTGGGCACCCCTATTAATGTTAACCTTTTTTCTTTATAACAATTTGGGTTTTTGCAACAGCTATTTCAGTTTCATATATCTAATAACTGATCGACCCAGAAATATTTCTGGATTGAAATGAGGTTTATTGTACTAACAGAAAATGTGCAATCCGCATTTAAACAAAATTTGACCGGTGCAAAAGTATGGCCACCCTTATGAATTTCTTGATTTGAACACTCCTAACTACTTTTTACTGACTTACTAAAGCACTAAATTGGTTTTGTAACCTCATTGAGCTTTGAACTTCATAGGCAGGTGTATCCAATCATGAGAAAAGGTATTTAAGGTGGCCACTTGCAAGTTGTTCTCCTATTTGAATCTCCTATGAAGAGTGGCATCATGGGCTCCTCAAAACAACTCTCAAATGATCTGAAAACAAAGATTATTCAACTTAGTTGTTCAGGGGAAGGATACAAAAAGTTGTCTCAGAGATTTAAACTGTCAGTTTCCACTGTGAGTAACATAGTAAGGAAATGGAAGAACACAGGTACAGTTCTTGTTAAGCACAGAAGGGGCAGGCTAAGAAAAATATCAGAAAGGCAGAGAAGAAGAATGGTGAGAACAGTCAAGGACAATCCACAGACCACCTCCAAATACCTGCAGCATCATCTTGCTGCAGATGGTGTCAATGTGCATCGGTCAACAATACAGCGCACGTTGCACAAGGAGAAGCTGTATGGGAGAGTGATGCGAAAGAAGCCGTTTCTGCAAGCACGCCACAAACAGAGTCGCCTGAGGTATGCAAAAGCACATTTGGACAAGCCAGTTACATTTTGGAAGAAGGTCCTGTGGACTGATGAAACAAAGATTGAGTTGTTTGGTCATACAAAAAGGCGTTATGCATGGAGGCAAAAAAACACAGCATTCCAAGAAAAACACTTGCTACCCACAGTAAAATTTGGTGGAGGTTCATGCTTTGGGGCTGTGTGGCCAATGCCGGCACCGGGAATCTTGTTAAAGTTGAGGGTCGCATGGATTCAACTCAGTATCAGCAGATTTTTGACAATAATGTGCAAGAATCAGTGACGAAGTTGAAGTTACGCAGGGGATGGATATTTCAGCAAGACAGTGATCCAAAACACCCCTTCAAATCTACTCAGGCATTCATGCAGAGGAACAATTACAATATTCTGGAATGGCCATCCCAGTCCCCAGACCTGAATATCATTGCAAATCTGTGGGATGATTTGAAGCGTGCTGTCCATGCTCGGCGACCATCAAACTTAACTGAACTGGAATTGTTTTGTAAACAGGAATGGTCAAATATACCTTCATCCAGGATCCAGGAACTCATTAAAAGCTGCAGGAAGCGACTAGAGGCTGTTACTTTTGCAAAAGGAGGATCTACAAAATATTAATGTCACTTTTATGTTGAGGTGCCCATACTTTTGCACCGGTCAAATTTTGTTTAAATGCGGATTGCACATTTTCTGTTAGTACAATAAACCTCATTTCAATCCAGAAATATTACTCAGTCCATCAGTTATTAGATATATGAAACTAAAATAGCTGTTGCACAAACCCAAATTGTTATAAAGAAAAAAGGTTAACATTAATAGGGGTGCCCAAACTTTTTCATATGACTGTGGATATATATAACAAACAAAGGAATAAGTTCCAGCATAGACGTCAGAACTTCAGGGTGCTGTTTAAAATTCTTCAGGTGTATTTCCATTCTTAAAATACAGAGGTCCAAACGACTCAGGTACAAAAGGTAAATGCAGGAAACAAAACGCAGATGGACTACGTGTTTTTGCGGTGTTGTCTGCCTTCGTCATGGTCCACGGTTTACCTTTTGTACCTGAGTCGTTTGGACCTCCGTATTTTGAGAATGGAAATAAACCTGAAGAATTTTAAACAGCACCCTGAAGTTCTGACGTCTATGCTGGATCTTATTCCTTTGTTGCTCACATTATATGGGTGGATATATATATATACAGTGCCTACAAGTAGTATTCAACCCCCTGTAGATTTAGCAGGTTTGATAAGATGCAAATAAGTTAGAGCCTGCAAACTTCAAACAAGAGCAGGATTTATTAACAGATGCATAAATCTTACAAACCAACAAGTTATGTTGCTCAGTTAAATTTTAATAAATTTTCAACATAAAAGTGTGGGTCAATTATTATTCAACCCCTAGGTTTAATGTTTTGTGGAATAACTCTTGTTTGCAATTACAGCTAATAATCGTCTTTTAGAAGACCTGATCAGGCCGGCACAGGTCTCTGGAGTTATCTTGGCCCACTCCTCCATGCAGATCTTCTCCAAGTTATCTAGGTTCTTTGGGTGTCTCATGTGGACTTTAATCTTGAGCTCCTTCCACAAGTTTTCAATTGGGTTAAGGTCAGGAGACTGACTAGGCCACTGCAACACCTTGATTTTTTCCCTCTTGAACCAGGCCTTGGTTTTCTTGGCTGTGTGCTTTGGGTCGTTGTCTTGTTGGAAGATGAAATGATGACCCATCTTAAGATCCTTGATGGAGGAGCGGAGGTTCTTGGCCAAAATCTCCAGGTAGGCCGTGCTATCCATCTTCCCATGGATGCGGACCAGATGGCCAGGCCCCTTGGCTGAGAAACAGCCCCACAGCATGATGCTGCCACCACCATGCTTGACTGTAGGGATGGTATTCTTGGGGTCGTATGTAGTGCCATCCAGTCTCCAAACGTCACGTTTATGGTTGGCACCAAAGATCTCGATCTTGGTCACATCAGACCAGAGAACCTTGAACCAGTCTGTCTCAGAGTCCTCCAAGTGATCATGAGCAAACTGTAGACGAGCCTTGACATGACGCTTTTAAAGTAAAGGTACCTTACGGGCTCGTCTGGAACGGAGACCATTGCGGTGGAGTACGTTACTTATGGTATTGACTGAAACCAATGTCCCCACTGCCATGAGATCTTTCCCGGAGCTCCTTCCTTGTTGTCCTTGGGTTAGCCTTGACTCTTCGGACAAGCCTGGCCTCGGCACGGGAGGAAACTTTCAAAGGCTGTCCAGGCCGTGGAAGGCTAACAGTAGTTCCATAAGCCTTCCACTTCCGGATGATGCTCCCAACAGTGGAGACAGGTAGGCCCAACTCTTTGGAAAGCGTTTTGTACCCCTTGCCAGCCTTGTGACCCTCCACGATCTTGTCTCTGATGGCCTTGGAATGCTTCTTTGTCTTTCCCATGTTGACCATGTATGAGTGCTGTTCACAAGTTTGGGGAGGGTCTTAATTAGTCAGAAAAGGCTGGGAAAAGAGATAATTAATCCAAACATGTGAAGCTCATTGTTCTTTGGGCCTGAAATACTTCTTAATACTTTAGGGGAACCAAACAGAATTCTGGTGGTTTGAGGGGTTGAATAATAAATGACCCTCTGAATAAACTTTTCTCAATTTAAAAAAAAAAATAAAAAAGAAATAACATTCTTTTTTGCTGCAGTGCATTTCACACTTCCAGGCTGATCTACAGTCCAAATGTCACAATGCCAAGTTAATTCCGAATGTGTAAACCTGCTAAATCTGCAGGGGGTTGAATACTACTTGTAGGCACTGTATATATATATATATATATATATATATATATATATACACATATATATATATATATATATATATATATATATATGTACACATATATATATATATATATATATATATAGTATTTATCCTGTGCAGTGAACTCTGCTATATATCCAAGTATAAAGTGCTTTGTGAAAGTATTCGGCTCTTTTGAATTTTTCAACCTTTTCCCACATTTCAGATTTCAAACATAAAGATGAAAATTTTAATGTTATGGTGAAGAATCAACGACAAGTGGGACACAATTGTGAAGTTGAACGAAATTTATTGCTTATTTTAACCTTTTTTAAAAAATAAATAATTGAAAAGTGGGGCGTGCAATATTATTCATCCCCTTTAAGTTAATACTTTGTAGCGCCACCTTTTGCTGCAATTACAGCTGCAAGTCGCTTGGGGTATGTGTCTATCAGTTTTGCAGATCGAGAGACTGAAATTCTTGCCCATTCTTCCTTTACAAATACAGTAGCTCGAGCTGAGTGAGGTTGGATGAAGTGTGTTTGTGAACAGCAGTTTTCAGCTCTTTCCAAAGATTCACAATTGGATTCAGGTCTGGACTTTGACTTGGCCATTCTAACACCTGGATACGTTTATTTGTGAACCATTCCATTGTAGATTTTGCTTTATGCTTGGGATCATTGTCTTGTTGGAAGACAAATCTCCTTCCCAGTCTCAGGTCTTTTGCAGACTCCAACAGGTTTTCTTCAAGAATGGTCTTGTATTTGGCTCCATCTTTCTTCCCATCAATTTTAACCATCTTCTCTGTCCCTGCTGAAGAAAAGCAGACCCAAACCATGATGCTGCTACCACCATGTTTGACAGTGGGGATGGTGTGTTCTGGGTGATGAGCTGTGTTGCTTTTACGCCAAACATATCATTTGGCTTTGTGCCCAAATAGTTTGATTTTGGTTTCATCTGACCAGAGCACCTTCTTCCACATGTTTGGTGTGTCTCCCAGGTGGCTTGTGGCAAACTTTATACAACACTTTTTATGGATATCTTTGAGAAATGGCTTTCTCCTTGCTACTCTTCCATAAAGGCCAGATTTGTGCTGTGTACAACTGATTGTTGTCCTATGGACAGACTCTCCCACCTCAGCTGTAGATCTCTGCAGCTCATCCAGAGTGATCAGGGGCCTCTTGGCTGCATTCCTGATCAGTCTTCTCCTTGTTTGAGATGAAAGTTTGGATGGATGGCCGGGTCTTGGTAGATTTGCAGTGGTATGATACTCCTTCCATTTCAATATGATCGCTTGCACAGTGCTCCTTGGGATGCTTAAAGATTTGGAAATCTTTTTGTAACCAAATCCAGCTTTAAACTTCTCCACAACAGTATAACGGACCTGCCTGTTGTGTTCCTTGGTCTTCATGATGCTATCTGCGCTTTAAACAGAACACTGAGACTATCACAGAGCAGGTACATTTATACGGAGACTTGATTACACACAGGTGGCTTATATTTACTGTATCATCATCAGTCATTTAGGACAACATTGGATCATTCAGAGATCCTCAATGAACTTCTGGAGTGAGTATGCTGCACTGAAAGTAAAGGGGATGAATAATATTGCACACCCCACTTTTCAGTTTTTTATTTTTTATAAAGTTTAAAATAAGCACTACATTTTGTTCAACTTCACAATTGTGTCCCACTTGTTGTTGATTCTTCACCATAACATTACAATTTTTATCTTTATGTTTGAAGCCTGAAATGTGGGAAAAGGTTGATAAATTCAAGTGAGCCGAATACTTTCGCAAGGCACTGTATGTAGTAGGGTTCACTGCACAGGATAAATATCATGATGGTTTTACAGTTTATGTCGATACAGATGCAGCATTAAGAATTATATTTAGATTTTTTTTTTTTGGAAGCATTTTTTATTAGGAAAATTTTGGTGGGTTTCTTATCGCTTCAGATTTTTTTCTCCATAAACACAATAGAACTTTTTTTTTTCTTATTTTATACTCCCATGCAATTTTACAATTGCTTCTAGATTACACAATACAGATCACCTGTATTCAGTAAGATAAGAAAAAGGTGCGGCGTTACCTGACTTCCTTCTGAAAACACTCGTATAATGCATTATACATCACATGTGCCCAACCCTCTGTTCTATCTCAGCCTCAGATACCAGGAGGTTACCCCTTTAGTTTTGATGTATATATGACATAAACAGTGCAAATGGAATTGAAGTGAGTTTTGCTGGATAGGTATTTAATATAGTGCAACAGTGCGCACGATAATTGTTTTGTAAATTCCTTTCATTTGTGATTTTGCTCTGCCTAGGAGCACAGACCAGCCATAGACCTTGCTGCTTTGTAGATTGCCATCTCCACTGAAGAAAAATGTAAAACATATTGTGATTCTATAGCTATAGTTCCAACACTAGCGAGGGAAACCTAGGAGCTTAGGAGACAGCACAAACCATGGTTAGTCCGATACAAGTTGAGATTGAAAACGTGAGAATAATATTATTAAATCACAAGAAAGGTGTTTCACAAATATAGGTTAGGGAACAGTAAGGCCACGTGCACACGTTGAGTATTTGATGAGTTTTTTACCTCAGAATCTGTAAGCCAAAACCAGGAGTAGAACAATCAAAGGAAAAGTATAATAGAAACACGGACACCACCTCTGTATTTATCACCCACTCCTGGTTTTGGCTTACAAATTCTGAGGAAAAAACTCACCAAATACTCCATGTGTGCACGTGGCCTCAATGGCTTATCAGTATGCTGTTTTAGGCAGCCACATGGACACATTGAGTATTTGGTGAGTTTTTTTACCTCAGTATTTGTAAGTCAAAATCAGGAGTGGAACAATCAGAGGAAAAGTATAATAGAATCATGGGCACCACTTCTGCACTTTATAACCCACTCCTGGCGTTGGCTTACAAATACTGAGGCAAAAAAAATATCACCAAATAATCAACGTGGGCACGTGACCTCATCGACTTATCGACAGCATGCTGTTTTAGGCCATGGGCACACGTTGACTATTGGGTGAGTTTTTGCCTCAGTATTTGTAAGACAAAACCAGGAGTGGGTGATAAATACAGAGATGGTGCCCATGTTTCTATTATACTTTTCCTCTAATTGTCCCACTCCTGGTTTTGGCTTACAAATACTGAGGTAAAAAACTCACCAAATACTGAACATGTGCATTTGGCCACCTAAAACAGCATACTGCCAATAAGCCAGTGAGGCCATGTACATAAGTTGAGTATTTGGTGAGTTTTTTACCTCAGTATTTGTAAACCAAAACTAGGATTGGGTAATAAAAATACATAAGTGGTGCCCATGTTGCTATCATACTTTTCCTCTGATTGTTCCACTCCTGGTTTTGGCTTACAGATGCTGAGGTAAAAAACTGACCAAATACTCAACGCGTGCACGTGGCCTTATAAATACTGAGGTAAAAAAACTCACCAAATACGCAACGTGTGCACAAGGCCTTACAAATACTGAGGTAAAAAACTCACCGAATACTCAACCCGTGCACGTGGTCTTGTTTTTGTGATCCTGTGAAATCTACAGACATACTATATCTAAGGGTGAAGCTGCACACCAGCATTTTACCCACTGGCTCCAACCTCCACACCTTATTACCTCCACTCAATCACTTTTCTCTTGGAAGGTATGAAGAAACAAGGTGTTTTCCAAGAAATGTGAGGTAAATTTTTCACACCCCATTCTCCTAACACTAACCAGCGCAAGAATGTGCATCTTTTTGGCTTGAGCTCCAGCAATAAGAATCAATACTTGCATGTGTAAGGAGGCCTTGCACTGCAAGGTACGGATTTTAAAATTTGCGTTCAGTACTAATAACTAAAATAACAGCAAAATGTAACTTTCTTTTGGGCTGCAGCTTGCTTTATGGTAACACGATATGTTGCTTTCTATGCAGTTGGCATGTATTCTCCTTGCCTGTTTCTTTCTGCTTGGCCCCTTCTGCTGAACCAGGCTTGGGGACTGCACGTTTCCAGTGAAGCCATTTGCAAATATAATCCTTATTATGTTGACACAGAGTTGTGAAACATTTTATATTTGATCCTCTACAGATTTGGACTTGGATACATTTTAATTCGCTGCAGATTTCCTGACATTTATTACATTGCTCCTAATTGAAAAAGTGTGATTGCCATATTAAAAGTACACACAATTCCGTACATCACATTAATGATAATTAACTAAAGAAGAATCTACACAATGTACAACTACTGTTATATTGGCCCTATCACCTCCAACTAATAGCATGTATGTCCAGGGGGCTTTAAGATTAGAGATGAGCGAGTATGCTTGTTACTACTCGGTACTCGCACGAGTATCACTGTACTCGGGCTACTCGGCGGGGACCGAGTAATCTCGCGATACTCGTGCTGTACTCGTGGTCTTCATGTTGGCGCTCTTTTTAGAGCCAGCCCTTATGCAGGGATTGGCTGGCAGACCAATGCAATGCCACAGCCCTGTTGTGGAATTGCAGTGATTGGCCGGCACTCACAGAATGACCGTGCCTTTAGCCCGACACTTCCCCGCTCGGCTACGGCCCCTCCCGCACTCCACTCCGCGTGTATATTTATATGCACGCTTACACACACACGTACGTTTTTTTATTTAATTTACAGTTTTATGGTTTCTACATGCTGCCGGTGGTCATTTCACAAAAATACTCGGGTCTCCCATAGGATAACATTGGGCTCGGTGCTCGGGCCGAGTACACGAGTATCTTGGGAGGCTCGGCCCGAGCCTCGAGCACCCGAGCTTTTTAGTACTCGCTCATCACTATTTAAGATTGCTAAAATTCATACCTTGAATGTAGAAAGCGTTTCTCAGCAATCATACATTGAAATCTTATACAAATGAGCAGCAAGTGCTTTGGGGTGGGTCAGTGAAGTTGCAGATCTCCTGCGCTCCATCACTTCTCTCTGTCCACCACCTTCTTTCCGGCTCTGACTGACAGGTGACTCTTATTTCAGTGACCTGCCTACACTGACCAAGAGAGCCATCAATGCCCAGAGTGGTGCTCTTGACAATGTCCAAAGATATTGTCCATATTACTAGTCAAGAATCTTGATTTGCTGTATTATCTCTTATTGTCATTTACTTGTGCTAGTAATAGTTCACATTAATGACACGTAACAAAACAATGAACAAAACAGATCATTGGGTTCTAACAGATCCAATTGACTACTAGGGTCCCTCAGCATATGTGATAAATTGCTGATCACTGCTGGGTTGGGTCCACTGGAACACCACTGATCCTTAAATTTGGGCCCTGAAATGCCCAATTGGAAAGTAGCACTACCGAATGCATGCCACTACTCTATTCATTGTGTGAGATAGTCAAGCACTGTACTTGGTTATCTCAATCAGTCCCATATACAATAAACTCTTTCCATTAATTAATATATATTGCAAAGGATTGTTGAAAATCCACTTGTGACTTTTAGGATCGCTACTTCCAATAGGTGGCACTGTGCTAGAGTTTGTCTCCTTTACTGGAGAGACAATTTGAACATTAATTAATAGTGTTTCGAAGTGGCTTTGAATGAACTTGATCCACTTATCTTAAAGGGATTGTCCACTACTCGGACAACTTCTCAATTACTGTATTATTTCATGGAAAATGAAAACAGTCTGTACTTACCTGCCGTGTCTCCAGGTGCTCACATAACATTATGTCTCGGGAGCCCTGCAGCCTATCAGCGTCCGCTGAGAGCCGCTTCACTGTCACTTCCTTTCAACCTAACTGACATCCAGAAGTCATAGAGCAGCAAAAGCTCTCTCTTTTTCAAAATCTCAGTTTCATCTGAAGGACATAAGAGTCAAGCCACCATCAGCGGACGCTAATTGGCTGCAGGGCTCATATAGCGCCAGAGGTGAGTACAGGCTGTTTTCATTTCACATGGGGAATATAGTAATTGAGAGGGGGCTTGTCTGAAAAGTAAATAACTAATTTAAAGATGATGGTATCTTACAAAGCAAATCTATGCATGGATATTACATATACATGCTGCAGGTAGTTATGCCTGAGATCTGCATCTGGGTTACAGAAAGCCTATAATAGAACAGGCCCCATTAGTTGTTTTCTCATTAAAATCTATACTATTAACTATAGAAACCTTTAAACTCCAATAAAATGACATTTTCTTTTGAAATCATGTCCAAATGGTTCAAGTCACAGAACAATTGCTACTTCGTATAGGCCAGTCACAAGGTCTCTAATGATAAACATTCAAAGAGCCATCCAGACAATCTAAGTTTAGAAATATCTAAAGTGATGAGGATGTTTCCGTAGATAAGCTGGAAACCAAGATGTGCTGCCAATCCATGTGGAAAATTCACTAGAAGTAACAGTGCCTAGATTATTCATCTTCATTCCCTACAGCACAAGACAATCTGAACTGCAAATGACTAACACAAGGTTTTTGTGTTTTTTGTATGTTTTCTTGCTTGGTTGCAAGTTGGGGGCGCAGCCCTCCTAGTACTGAGACTGAACAGCTGATTGCGTCTCACTTTGCTGTGTATTTTATCTGGGACACAGCTAACCACTTGCCACCATCCATATTGGAGTTCTGACATGACACAAGTCAGGTATTGATAATGTTTTTAACTTCAGTAGGTTAGGGACTGTCTCAGATGGGTACACCGTGACGAGGTGAGACAGCTTTTTACCTTTTTGCAAAAATGTATACACTAAGTACCCTGTTATTAAGCACTTGCAATTTATTTTATATTCAGGGTATTTTTCATACAATTTTTCTCCTTGGTTTTTTCTAGTCTTAACCCCTTAACGACCGCGGGCCGTAAAATTACGTCCTAAATGACATAATCTTACTGCCCGCGGTCCTCCGGCGGCAGCATGCCGCGATCGGCACACATCTCAGCTGATTTTCACAGCTGAGATGTGTGCCTGCTAGGCACGAGCAGAATCGTTATCTGCTCGTGCCGATTAACCCCTTATAATGGCGCTGTCAATACATGACAGCGCCATTATAAGCGCAATCGCGGTAAAGTTTTACTTACCGCCGAAACCGGAAGTCACGTGACGCGATCACGTGACTCCCGATAGTTGCCATGGTAGTACAGGGTCATGTGATGACTCCTGTACTACACATGAATTGGTTTCACTTTCGCTGTGCCCGGAGCACAGCAAAAGAGAAAGACAGCGTATCTGCTGTTTACAGCCTTCCAGCTGTGATCAGCAGATACTGCAGAGCGATCGGAATGCTGATCGCAATAGCCCCCTAGGGGGACTAGTAAAATAAAAAAAAAAAGTAAAAAAATAAGTTTTAAAAAATTAAAAAAAAACAAAAAAACCTAAAAGTTCAAATCACCCCCCATTCGCCCCATTAAAAATTAAAGGGTTAAAAAAATAAAAAATATACACACATTTGGTATCGCCGCGTTCAGAAACGCCCGATCTATCAAAATATAAAATCAATTAATCTGATCAGTAAACGGCGTAGCGGCAAAAAAATTCCAAACGCCAAAACGACGTTTTTTTGTCGCCACAACTTTTGCGCAAAATGCAATAAGAGGCGATCAAAACGTAGCATCTGCGCAAAAATGGTACCGTTAAAAACGTCAGCTCGAGACGCAAAAAATAAGCCGTCATTGAGCCTAAGATCCCGAAAAATGAGAACGCTACGGGTCACGGAATATGGCGTAAAATGTGCGCCACTTTTTTCGGACAAACTTCCGATTTTTTTTTAACCCCTTATATAAAAGTAAACCTATACATGTTTGGTGTCTACGAACTCGCACTGACCTGAGGCATCACACCCACACATCAGTTTTACCATATAGTGAACACAGTGAATAAAATATCTCAAAAACCATAGTGCTATCGCACTTTTTTTGCAATTTTTCAGCATTTGGAATTTTTTTGCCATTTTCTAGTACATAATATGGTAAAACTGATGGTTTCATTTAAAAGTACAGCTCGTTCCGCAAAAAATGAGCCCTCACATGACCATATTGACTGAAAAATAAAAAAGTTACGTCTCTCAGAAAAAGAATGGCGAAAAAAAAAAACGGAAAGCGAAAAATCGGCCGGTCGTGAAAGGGTTAAGGCTGCAATTCACATGCTTAATGTTGCATGTTTACTGAACATTGTTTCAGCTCAGGTTTTTGTGTTTTTTTAAATGACTAACACAGCCTTAAAAATATCTATGACTGCCCTCAAATCTGGCTTTGCTTTGCTTATGTTATGCTTGCTTCTTTCCCCTTTTTTTTCTTTTGTTTTCCTTTTCCATTACCTCAAAAAATGATTACTGATGCAGACTGGATGAAGAATTGAAAGAAACTGAAGCAGCGAAGTAAGAAATCGCTTGCCTACATGGCAGTGGGGTTGTTCTATGTATAGTATGTGTTTGTGTTTTCATATTGAAGATAGAATGTAATGAAGGGCTTTTACAAGATGCAAAAATGTGGTTATTGATCCACACATATATGTAGACACCTGTCCCAAAAAGCATGTCTAGAACTTAATCAGTAATTGGAAACAAGGGCAATTTCTATGAGCTTCTTATCTTTGGGTGGTAATAATTAAAAAAAATGTATTCATGTCACATAGCATTGGTTTACAGATGTGACCAAGTCTAACTGGTAACACACAGTCATGGCCAAAAGTTTTGACACCCTTCAAATTGTTCCAGAAAATGAAGTATTTCTCACAGAACATTATTGCAATTACACGTTTTGTCTGAACTTGTATATTTTCTTTGGGTGTATTGGAACAACAACAACAACAACAACAAAAAAGGACATAATTCTATACAAAACTCCAAAATTGGCCTGACAAAATTGTTGGCACCTTTCCAAAATTGTAGGTAAACACCTTTGTTTCAACTTTGATGCTCATTCAAACTCTCCTGTGGCAAATAACGTGTGTGGACAGTATGAAAATCACACCTGAAACCAGATAGAAATGGGAGAAGTTGACTCAATCTTTGCATTGTGTGTCTCTGTGTGCCACACTAAGCATGAGGAACAGAAATAGAAGAGAACTGTCTGAGGACTTGAGAACCAAAATTGCTGAGACATATCAACAATCTCAAAGTTACAAGTTCATCGCCAGAGATGTTGATGTTCCTTCATCCACGGTGCTCAACATAATCAAGAAGTTTACAACCCAGGTCACTGTAGCTAATCTCCTTGAACGTGAACTGCAGAGGAAAATTGATGAAAGGTTGTAACGCAGGTTAGTCCACATGGTAGATAAGCAGTTCCAATTAGGGGTACTTCACACACAGCGAGATCGCTACTGAGATCGCTGCTGAGTCATGTTTTTTTGTGACCTCATTAGCGATCTCGCTGTGTGTGACACTGAGCAGTGATCTGGCCCCTGCTGTGATATCGCTGCTCGTTACACACAGTGCTGGTTTGTTTTTTTATTGTTGCTCTCCCGCTGATAAGCACACATCGCTGTGTGTGACAGCGAGAGAGCAACAATCCTGAATGTGAAGGGAGCAGGAGCCGGCGTCTGACAGCCTGCGGTAAGCTGTAACCAAGGTAAACATCGGGTAACCAAGGTGGTTACCCGATATTTACCTTCGTTACCAGCCTCCGCAGCTCTCACGCTGCCAGTGCCGGCTCCTGCTCCCTGCACACGCTAAGTTAAGCGGTGTGAGCTGGTAACTAAGGTAAACATCGGGTAATCATACCCGATGTTTACCTTAGTTACCAGTGTCCGCAGCTTCCAGACGCCGGCTCCATGCATGCGCAGCGTCGCTTGCACGTCGCTGCTGGCTGGGGGCTGGTCACTGGTCGCTGGTGAGATCTGCCTGTTTGACAGCTCACCAGCGACCATGTAGCGATGCAGCAGCGATCCTGACCAGGTCAGATCGCTGGTCGGATCGCTGCTGCATCGCTAAAGTGTGAAGGTACCCTTAAGTTCCAAAGAAATTCAAGCTATCCTGCAGGCTCCATAGCTATTTGAATTAAATGACATGTTATGGCAGGAGAAACAGGAGGAACCCACTGCTGATTCAGAGAAATAAATAATCTAGACTACAGTTTGCCAAAACTTAAGTAAGTAAGCTAAAATTCTTCTGGGAAAGCATTTGTGGACAGATGAGACCAAGACTGAGCTTTTTGGTAAAGGACATCATTCTACTGTTTACAGAAAATGGAATGAGGCCTACAAATAAAACAATACAATCAAATATGTTGGAGGTTCAATGTCTTGGGGTTGTTTTGCTGCCTCTGGCACTGGGTGCCTTGACTGTGTGCAAGACATCATGAGATCTGGAAATCGCAATATAGTACCCAGTGTCAGAAA
The DNA here is from genome assembly GCF_048569485.1 of Anomaloglossus baeobatrachus. Taxonomy (NCBI): domain Eukaryota; kingdom Metazoa; phylum Chordata; class Amphibia; order Anura; family Aromobatidae; genus Anomaloglossus; species Anomaloglossus baeobatrachus. The sequence continues at coordinate 596,696,394 of NC_134353.1, read as the reverse complement.
GCTGGGTTAGCATCTTAGGTCATGGAACTTCCACTAGGACAATGACCCCAAACATACTTCAAGAAGCACCCAGAAATGGATGGAAACAAAGCTCTGGAGAGTTCTGAAGTGGCAGCAATGAGTCGGGATCTAAATCCCATTGAACCACTGTGGAGAGATCTTTAAATTGCTATTAGGAGAAGGTGCCCTTCAAATATGAGGGACCTGGAGCAGTTTACAAAAAAAGAAGAATGGTCCAAAATTCCAGATGAGAGGTGTAAGAAGCTTGTTAATGGTTATAGGAAGTAATTGATTACAGTTTTTTATTCCAAAGGGTGTGCAATCAAATATTAAGTTGAGGGTGTCAACAATTTTGTCCTGCCAGTTTTGGAGGTTTTGTGTGAAATTATGTCCAATTTGCCCTTTTTCTCTGTTGTTTTGTATTGTTCCAGTACACACAAAGGAAATAAACATGTGTATAACAAAACATGTGTAATGGCAATAATTATATGCAATATTTAAATTTTCTGGAATGATTTCAAGGGTGCCACCACTTTTGGCCATGAATGTATTTGTGAATAAGGCTCTAGGCTGGAACCTCATAGATCTGTATATGGACTAGTTACATTTACTTTAGCTCAGCAGTTTATGTAAAGCTGTTCTTTTGATGTAATAGATTTAATCTTCGACCATCACTGATGTCTATAATGAAAATCATTAAAAATATCTTTATGATAGTCAACTTTGTATTTTTATTGTTTTATTATTATGCTTATGTAGCACCATCATATTCCTTTTTTAGCATACCAGTAAAGGTAAATCTCTTCCAAGATTGCCTATAATGAAGAACTACTGTACATAAAGCACATTTTTGCTGGCTTGTAGATGACTTTCTGTGTGTAAGGGTAAAGTTTTGTCTTTGACTCTCTCCTCCAATAAGTAGATACAAGCTGTCATTGTAACTATTAATGCAAACTGATGGTTCATTTTTCAATGTTTCTACATGCATTTGTATTTGGCACATGCCACGTTACATTGTTTCGCTCCATCATATGTCATAGTTCTCTATTATAAAATGTAGCATATTAAGTGGTAACAATGGTTAAGAATGTGAAGGGGTTTTCGGAGAAAAAAAGTATTGCATACTGAATACTAAACTCTCATTTGTGTGAATATATTTTATGTTATCTAGGAGCCAATTTATTCTTGTAGGCCCCATGTCGGCAGTAATCAGAATTTATTACAATGGCTCCCATTACATAGAGCACAGTAATTCTCTATGATCGCTCTTGAGAGAGCTGTAGACTTGGTTTAGACAACCTGGTCATTGTACTTAGTTGCCTCAGTTGGTGGCCACAATAAATCAACTGCCCTAAGATCCAAGCAGCTGCAGATTTGCCTATTTATATATTTAGCGACCTAACATTTTTTTCTTTATCCCCATCAGTCACAAACTGCTAAATATTCTAATGTATTCTATTTTTCCTCCAAAAAAAGAGTATGTATTTAGAAATACATATTGAAGAAAAAGGTAACAATAACTTTATTCACAACAGCATGAAGAACTTTTTGGTTTACATAACAGTTCTCAGTGCCAGTAACTAACCTCTTAACCAGCATAGGCGATTCATTTGGCATGTGTAACTGAAGCCACTAACATATTGTACAGTAACACTCCCTGTCTAGTGGATGACTAGTGCCTTCTCCACCCTGCTGTTGCTTGTTCCAAGTCATTTATTGTCAGTAATCCACATAGTCCGTTTTTAGACACAGTACACATGCTCTATACTGTACGCTCTTTTTCCAGAATTATGTCATACTTGTGTTAAAAGGGAAATTAATTATGGTCACCATTGCCAGTAACAATAGCTTCATTATTCTATGCAATGATTTAATTAAAACATAAGAATAATATAGACTATACTTTCCTTAGACGTACGCCATTTATTATGAATCCAGTATGACCATATTCTTGCTGTGAATAGGGCACTGAAATAAATTCAAGTTTGCTAGAACACTCTCAGTCTCTCATTTAAAAAGTTTTGACAGTGTAGAGCGTGAATTTCATTTGTTATGTATGGGAAACAACAAGAAAAATAATATTTATTTTGTTAATGTAATGACTAAACCTACAGATTTGTTCTCAAGGTCAAAAAGTTTATACAGACAGAAATTATTTAAAGGGTTGAAATGCAAAAACTTTTAATGCCCACAGCCATAAATATAAATATATATATATATGTATATATATATATATATATATATATATATATATATATAAACATACACATACAGTTAAGTCCAGAAATATTTGGACAGTGACACAATTTTCGCGAGTTGGGCTCTGCATGCCACCACATTGGATTTGAAATGAAATCTCTACAACAGAATTCAAGTGCAGATTGTAACGTTTAATTTGAAGGTTTGAACAAAAATATCTGATAGAAATTGTAGGAATTGTACACATTTCTTTACAAACACTCCACATTTTAGGAGGTCAAAAGTAATTGGACAAATAAACCAAACCCAAACAAAATATTTTTATTTTCAATATTTTGTTGTGAATCCTTTGGAGGCAATCACTGCCTTAAGTCTGGAACCCATGGACATCACCAAACGCTGGGTTTCCTCCTTCTTAATGCTTTGCCAGGCCTTTACAGCCACAGCCTTCAGGTCTTGCTTGTTTGTGGGTCTTTCCGTCTTAAGTCTGGATTTGAGCAAGTGAAATGCATGCTCAATTGGGTTAAGATCTGGTGATTGACTTGGCCATTGCAGAATGTTCCACTTTTTTGCACTCATGAACTCCTGGGTAGCTTTGGCTGTATGCTTGGGGTCATTGTCCATCTGTACTATGAAGCGCCGTCCGATCAACTTTGCGGCATTTGGATGAATATGGGCTGAAAGTATATCCCAGTACACTTCAGAATTCATCCGGCTACTCTTGTCTGCTGTTATGTCATCAATAAACACAAGTGACCCAGTGCCATTGAAAGCCATGCATGCTCATGCCATCACGTTGCCTCCACCATGTTTTCCAGAGGATGTGGTGTGCCTTGGATCATGTGCCATTCCCTTTCTTCTCCAAACTTTTTTCTTCCCATCATTCTGGTACAGGTTGATCTTTGTCTCATCTGTCCATAGAATACTTTTCCAGAACTGAGCTGGCTTCATGAGGTGTTTTTCAGCAAATTTAACTCTGGCCTGTCTATTTTTGGAATTGATGAATGGTTTGCATCTAGATGTGAACCCTTTGTATTTACTTTCATGGAGTCTTCTCTTTACTGTTGACTTAGAGACAGATACACCTACTTCACTGAGAGTGTTCTGGACTTCAGTTGATGTTGTGAACGGGTTCTTCTTCACCAAAGAAAGTATGCGGCGATCATCCACCACTGTTGTCATCCGTGGACGCCCAGGCCTTTTTGAGTTCCCAAGCTCACCAGTCAATTCCTTTTTTCTCAGAATGTACACGACTGTTGATTTTGCTACTCCAAGCATGTCTGCTATCTCTCTGATGGATTTTTTCTTTTTTTTCAGCCTCAGGATGTTCTGCTTCACCTCAATTGAGAGTTCCTTAGACCGCATGTTGTCTGGTCACAGCAACTGCTTCCAAATGCAAAACCACACACCTGTAATCAACCCCAGACCTTTTAACTACTTCATTGATTACAGGTTTATGAGGGAGACGCCTTTAGAGTTAATTGCAGCCCTTAGAGTTCCTTGTCCAATTACTTTTGGTCCCTTGAAAAAGAGGAGGCTATGCATTACAGTGCTATGATTCCTAAACCCTTTCTCCGATTTGGATGTGAAAACTCTCATATTGCAGCTGGGAGTGTGCACTTTCAGCCCATATTATATACATAATTGTATTTCTGAACATGTTTTTGTAAACAGCTAAAATAACAAAACTTGTGTCACTGTCCAAATATTTCTGGACCTAACTGTATATAGATATATATATATATATATATATATATATATATATATATATGTGTATATAGAGAGAGAGATATATATATAGAAAGATATATATAACTATATATATATATATATATATATATATATATATATATCTATATATATATTAAAAATATATATATCTATATAAATACAGTGCCTACAAGTAGTATTCAACCCCCTGCAGATTTAGCAGGTTTACACATTCGGAATTAACTTGGCATTGTGACATTTGGACTGTAGATCAGCCTGGAAGTGTGAAATGCACTGCAGCAAAAAAGAATGTTATTTCTTTTTTTTTTTTTTTTTTTTTTTTTTTTAAAATTGTGAAAAGTTTATTCAGAGGGTCATTTATTATTCAACCCCTCAAACCACCAGAATTCTGTTTGGTTCCCCTAAAGTATTAAGAAGTATTTCAGGCACAAAGAACAATGAGCTTCACATGTTTGGATTAATTATCTCTTTTTCCAGCCTTTTCTGACTAATTAAGACCCTCCCCAAACTTGTGAACAGCACTCATACTTGGTCAACATAGGAAAGACAAAGGAGCATTCCAAGGCCATCAGAGACAAGATCGTGGAGGGTCACAAGGCTGGCAAGGGGTACCAAACCCTTTCCAAGGAGTTGGGCCTACCTGTCTCCACTGTTGGAAGCATCATCCGGAAGTGGAAGGCTTATAGAACTACTGTTAGCCTTCCACGGCCTGGACAGCCTTTGAAAGTTTCCACCCGTGCCGAGGCCAGGCTTGTCCGAAGAGTCAAGGCTAACCCAAGGACAACAAGGAAGGAGCTCCGGGAAGATCTCATGGCAGTGGGGACATTGGTTTCAGTCAATACCATAAGTAACGTACTCCACCGCAATGGTCTCCGTTCCAGACGAGCCCGTAAGGTACCTTTACTTTCAAAGCGTCATGTCAAGGCTCGTCTACAGTTTGCTCATGATCACTTGGAGGACTCTGAGACAGACTGGTTCAAGGTTCTCTGGTCTGATGAGACCAAGATCGAGATCTTTGGTGCCAACCACACACGTGACGTTTGGAGACTGGATGGCACTGCATACGACCCCAAGAATACCATCCCTACAGTCAAGCATGGTGGTGGCAGCATTATGCTGTGGGGCTGTTTCTCAGCCAAGGGGCCTGGCCATCTGGTCCGCATCCATGGGAAGATGGATAGCACGGCCTACATTGAGATTTTGGCCAAGAACCTCCGCTCCTCCATCAAGGATCTTAAGATGGGTCGTCATTTCATCTTCCAACAAGACAACGACCCAAAGCACACAGCCAAGAAAACCAAGGCCTGGTTCAAGAGGGAAAAAATCAAGGTGTTGCAGTGGCCTAGTCAGTCTCCTGACCTGAACCCAATTGAAAACTTGTGGAAGGAGCTCAAGATTAAAGTCCACATGAGACACCCAAAGAACCTAGATAACTTGGAGAAGATCTGCATGGAGGAGTGGGCCAAGATAACTCCAGAGACCTGTGCTGGCCTGATCAGGTCTTATAAAAGACGATTATTAGCTGTAATTGCAAACAAGGGTTATTCCACAAAATATTAAACCTAGGGGTTGAATAATAATTGACCCACACTTTTATGTTGAAAATGTATTAAAATTTAACTGAGCAACATAACTTGTTGGTTTGTAAGAGTTATGCACCTGTTAATAAATCCTGCTCTTGTTTGAAGCTTGCAGGCTCTAACTTATATGCATCTTATCAAACCTGCTAAATCTGCAGGGGGTTGAATACTACTTGTAGGCACTGTATATATATATATATATATATATATATATGTATATATATATATATATATATATAATATATATATATACATACATATATATATATATATATATATATATATATATATATATATACAGTCATATGAAAAAGTTTGGGCACCCCTATTAATGTTAACCTTTTTTCTTTATAACAATTTGGGTTTTTGCAACAGCTTTTTCAGTTTCATATATCTAATAACTGATGGACTGAGTAATATTTCTGGATTGGAATGAGGTTTATTGTACTAACAGAAAATGTGCAATCCGCATTTAAACAAAATTTGACCGGTGCAAAAGTATGGGCACCTCAACATAAAAGTGACATTAATATTTTGTAGATCCTTTTGCAAAAATAACAGCCTCTAGTCGCTTCCTGTAGCTTTTAATGAGTTCCTCGATCCTGGATGAAGGTATATTTGACCATTCCTGTTTACAAAACAATTCCAGTTCAGTTAAGTTTGATGGTCGCCGAGCATGGACAGCACGCTTCAAATCATCCCACAGATGTTCAATGATATTCAGGTCTGGGGACTGGGATGGCCATTCCAGAACATTGTTATTGTTCCTCTGCATGAATGCCTGAGTAGATTTGGAGCGGTGTTTGGGATCATTGTCTTGCTGAAATATCCATCTCCTTGCGTAGCTTCAACTTCGTCACTGATTCTTGCACATTATTGTCAAGAATCTGCTGATACTGAGTTGAATCCATGCGACCCTCAACTTTAACAAGATTCCCGGTGTCGGCATTGGCCACACAGCCCCAAAGCATGATGGAACCTCCACCAAATTTTACTGTGGGTAGCAAGTGCTTTTCTTGGAATGCCGTGTTTTTTTGCCTCCATGCATAACGCCTTTTTGCATGACCAAACAACTCAATATTTGTTTCATCAGTCCACAGGACCTTCTTCCAAAATGTAACTGGCTTGTCCAAATGTGCTTTTGCATACCTCAGGCAACTCTGTTTGTGGCGTGCTTGCAGAAACGGCTTCTTTCGCATCACTCTCCCATACAGCTTCTCCTTGTGCAAAGTGCGCTGTATTGTTGACCGATGCACAGTGACATCATCTGCAGCAAGATGAAGCTGCAGGTCTTTGGAGGTGGTCTGTGGATTGTCCTTGACTGTTCTCACCATTCTTCTTCTCTGCTTTTCTGATATTTTTCTTGGCCTGCCACTTCTGGGCTTAACAAAAACTGTACTTGTGTTCTTCCATTTCCTTACTATGTTCCTCATAGTGGAAACTGACAGTTTAAATCTCTGAGACAATTTTTTTGTATCCTTCCCCTGAACAAATATGTTGAATAATCTTTGTTTTCAGATCATTTGAGAGTTGTTTTGAGGAGCCCATGATGCCACTCTTCATAGGAGATTCAAATAGGAGAACAACTTGCAAGTGGCCACCTTAAATACCTTTTCTCATGATTGGATACACCTGCCTATGAAGTTCAAAGCTTGATGAGGTTACAAAACCAATTTAGTGCTTCAGTAAGTCAGTAAAAAGTAGTTAGGAGTGTTCAAATCAAAAAATTGATAAGGGTGCCCATACTTATGCACCTGTCAAATTTTGTTTAAATTGCAGATTGCACATTTTCTGTTAGTACAATAAACCTCATTTCAATCCAGAAATATTACTCAGTCCATCAGTTATTAGATATATGAAACTGAAATAGCTGTTGCAAAAACCCAAATTGTTATAAAGAAAAAAGGTTAACATTAATAGGGGTGCCCTAACTTTTTCATATGACTGTATATATATATATATATATATATATATATATAATTGCCTTATTCTGTCTGTCTGTCTGCCTGTCTATCTGTCTGCCTGTCTGTCTGTCTTGCTCCAAAATTGTGTCCTAAAATTGTGTCCTCACGGTGACATAAAGCTGATTGGCCGCTGGGCTCGCCATGGCCCTGCCCCCCCGCACGGATTGGCCGCTCGCCCAGGCTGCGCCCCCACATGGATTGGCCGGCCGCTCGCCCAGGCTCCGCCCCCCCACAGATTGGCCTCTCGCCCCAGCACCCTGCAGGCATTGGCAACTCGGCCACGCCCCGCCCCCCCTCACGCAATGCACGCTAGCTCTGGCCCCGCCCCCCCACGCATTCCCCGAACCGAGACGGTCACTGAGCCACGACTACCAGGTGAGTACTGTACCCCTGGGAGCCCACATCAGCGTACGCCGCCATACCAGCCGACATATACCCTCGCATTGCTGGGGCTGGCCGGCGTATGCTGGTGTGGGCTCCCGTGCGAGCGGGGGACGAGATACGCTGGTAACCATGGTAGCATAGTTACCAGCGCATCAAGGTCCTGCAGCGGCGGAACATACACACACGCACACACATCAGATCACACTCACTCTCACACACACCTCACACACACATCACATCGCATCCACACACTCACTCTCACACACACATCACATCGCATCCACACACTCACAACATCATGGGATATCGCTTGCTTCTCGGCGGCGATACTGTGCTGTGAGCTTCCAGGACCTGCCGGAGGATCACATGGCCAGAAGCATGTGGTATCTCCGGATGTTGTGAGTATAAGCGCGTATGTGCAATATCGTCAATGTGTGTGTGTGTGAGTGTATGCGATCGGGTGTGTGTGAGTGTATGCGATCAGGTGTGTGTGAGTGTATGCGATCGGGTGTGTGTGAGTGTATGCGATCGGGTGTGTGTGGGTGTGTGTGAGTGTATGCGATCGGATCTGTGAGTGTCGGCAGAGGAGCACGGCATGCTGGAGGAGGCTGGGAGGAGAGAGGCTGATCCTGGGGAAGGCTGGGATGGGGAGGCTGAGAGAAGAGAGGCTGATGCTGGGGGAGGCTGAGGCTGGGGTAGGCTGTGAGGAGAGAGGCTGATGCTGGGGACCGAAAAGGCTGATGCTGGGAGGAGAGAGGCTGATGCTGGGAGGAGAGAGGCTGATGCTGGGGGAGGCTGAGGCTGGGGTAGGCTGGGAGGAGAGAGGCTGATGCTGGGAGGAGAGGCTGATGCTGGGAGGAGAGAGGCTGATGCTGGAGACAGAAAAGGCTGATGCTGGGAGGAGAGAGGCTGATGCTGGGGACAGAAAAGGCTGATGCTGGGAGGAGAGAGGCTGATGCTGGGATGAGAGAGGCTGATGCTGGGGACAGAGAGGCTGATGCTGGGGACAGAGAGGCTGATGCTGGGGACAGAGAGGCTGATGCTGGGAGGAGAGAGGCTGATGCTGCGGGTAGAGAGGCTGATGCTGGGAGGAGAGAGGCTGATGCTGCGGGCAGAGAGGCTGATGCTGCGGGCAGAGAGGCTGATGCTGCGGGTAGAGAGGCTGATGCTGGTGCAGCATGGGGGATGGAGCACGATGGGGGATGCGCAGCATGGCGGATGGAGCACGTTTGGGAGTGCGCAGCATGGCGGATGGAGCACGTTTGGGAATGCGCAGCATGGCGGATGGAGCACGTTTGGGAGTGCGCAGCATGGCGGATGGAGCACGTTTGGGAGTGCGCAGCATGGTGGATGGAGCACGTTTGGGAGTGCACAGCATGGCGGATGGAGCACGTTTGGGAGTGCGCAGCATGGGGGATGCAGCACGATGGGGAGTGCGGAGTATGGCGGATAAAGCACGTTTGGGAGTGCGCAGCATGGCGGATGGACCACGTTTGGGAGTGCGCAGCATGGCGGATGGAGCACGTTTGGGAGTGCGGAGTATGGCGGATGGAGCACGTTTGGGAGTGCGCAGCATAGGGGATGGAGCACGATGGGGAGTGCGCTGCATGGGGGATGGAGCACGATGGGGAGTGCGGAGTATGGCGGATGGAGCACGTTTGGGAGTGCGCAGCATGGCAGATGGAGCACGTTTGGGAGTGCGCAGCATGGTGGATGGAGCACGTTTGGGAGTGCGCAGCATGGCGGATGGAGCACGTTTGGGAGTGCACAGCATGGGAGATGGAGCACGATGGGGGGTGCGCAGCATAGGGGATGGAGCACGATGGGGAGTGCGCTGCATGGGGGATGGAGCACGATGGGAAGTGCACACCTCCCCCCAACACACGCGCGCGCACTGCACAACACACCACACCACACACACACACTGGGAACCACAAACAACTGCCCTACACAGACACCCACACACACAGACAACGCTGCACACACACAACACCCAACACACAAACACTGCGGCACACAAAAATATACGCACATACCGCACAACACACACATTGCACAAAACATACCTCCCCCCAAAACACACCACACACACACAAACCGCGCAACACACACACACACACGCAACGCTACAGACACACAGCGCTCCACAAACAACGCAACACACGCAACACACATACAACACCGCTCTCACCCCCCGCCACACCCAGACAACACCCAGAACATGTACAGCGCCCTACACAAACACTTGGTAACTACACACAACAACATCTATATATATATATATATATATATATATATATATATATATATATATATATATAACAAAAATCATACATGAACTACACAATACGTAAATTCTAGAATACCCGATGCGTAGAATCGGGCCACCTTCTAGTATATATATATGTGTGTATAAGGCGAAAACTGTTCCTTAGCACTACCAAGTTTTACATCCAGAATATCTTTAGTGCCCATGTATATACAGTGGCATGTAAAAGTTTAGGTACCCCTCATTAAAATTACTGTTATTGTGAACAGTTAAGCAAGTTGAAGATTGATTGATCTCTAAAAGGCATAAAATTAAAGATGAAACATTTACTTTGTATTTTAGACAAGCAAAAGATATTTTACATTTCAAAAATTACAAAAAGGAAAATGGGCCAATGCGAAGGTTTGGGCACCCTTGAAGATTTGTGTACTTTAGATAATTTTGACCAAAGTTCCAGACTTTAATTAGCCTGTAAGGCATGACTTGTTGACTAACTTCACTTCATCTCAAAAGAGAAAAACTGGTGCACTACAACCCGACTAATTAAAATGTAGTATTTTTGTTAATTAAAACAATGCTGACACACAAATAAAAAAGCAAGGTTTCCTGTGACAAGGACAGACCTCACAACCAGATAAATTCTATTACAGCTCACTATATAGTTACATGCGAAAGATAAAGTGTTGAAACGTCAATAAAATGCTACTCGATATTGTGATTAGGAATAAAAGGGTTTTTTTTATATCTTACATTAACATATTTATCATAGAATATTAAAAAATGATCACAATAGAAATGGTTAATGAAGATTTTAATATAGACAGCTGTGCTGATCAAAAAGTATTAAATCTTATACATGGCTGAGTATAAGTGTACCCTGCCTACCACAATAATGTGTATTATTAACAGCTTAAGCATTTTCATGCTACCCAGTACAACCCAAGCCAGTGGCCATTATTATAAGCTAATGTAGCATTTAATCTCCTATTGCAGGACACTGGAGATTGTGTTGTAATGCATGAAAACAATAACCTGTGCTCGCCCAGCACTATATATAGATATATATATATATACTAAATATATCATAACTAGTGATGAGCAGACTCGCAGATATCCGGGGCTGGCTGATCCCAGTGATCCAGTTTCTAAACTTTGGTTCCAGGCCAGATTCTGGTCCCCATATAAGTCTATGGGGACCAGAATCTAGAGACTAAAAATGCTGGTAGAAGGGATAGGTGTATTTGAGCAAGCACACTGTACTTACAGAGGCTCCGGCATGTTAGTGCACTGCTCCCAGACCGCCTATTCACTTCCTGTGCCATGGTTTAGACTTATTGAATATGCACTGCTTTCCTCACCCACCAGCACCTGTGATTGGTTGCACTCAGACACGCACCCACCCTGAGTGACAACATGTCTGACGCTTGCAATCACAGATGCTATGTGTATCTATCGTGGTATAAAAATAAATAAAACATTTGTTGTAGGGTCTCCCATATTATTATACCAGCACAGGTAAAGCATTCTGCTACAGGCTGCAGCCCCAGCCATGTATCAAAACCGAATACGGCTTTTTTAAAAATAAATAATTGTAAAAAACAGCATGTGGTCCCCCCAATATTGATACCCAGCCAAGATAAAGCCTGACAGCTGAGAGCTGATATTTTCAAACTGGAGAGACCCAGCCAAAAAATAGCAGGATGCAACCACCCGCAATTATCGCATCCATTAGATGCGACAAGCCTGGCACTTTACCCGTCTCTTCCCGATTGCCCCAGTGCGGTGGCAATCGGGGTAATATAAGAGTTTAATGGCAGCCCACAGCTGATACTAAGTCCTAGATTAGTAATGCGAAGCATCTATGAAACCCCTCATTACTAATCTGTAAGTGAAAATAAATAAACACAAACACAAAAAAATCCTTTATTTGAAATAAAATACAAAAAAACCCCATCCTCTTTCACCCCTTTTAACCCCAAACATCCATGTCTGACGTAATCCACACGAGGTCCCATGACAATCCCAGCTTTGCTACATACATATTAAAGTCACAGTGTGTGGGCATAGAACATGTCTGCATGCTGTGGGCTTCAGACAGACAGTGACTTTGCCACAGTGCTGAGCGGTAACATCACTCAGTTTATTTGCGGTCATAGCTGGAGGTTTTCACAGTACCCCACCTGTGACCGCAGGGAAGCTGACCTGAGGTGACCTCATTAAACTCAGTGACCTGACCTCAGGTAAGGTCACTGAGTTCACAGACCTGCATCTCCTAGCAGAAAACTGCTTTTTATTTTGACAATAGATGCAGATTTGGTGCTGAAATGTATACACCATATTCCAAACCAAATCTGCATCTCCTAGCAAAAAAATCACATCAAAATTGCATGTGTTTTATGATGCAGTTCTGATGCGATTTTTTTTGCCTGGAGATGCTCTTTCTACCACCATTTTAAAGTGCATGATTCGGGTCCCCATAGACTTACATGGGGATCGGCATCCAGACAGATATCTATAATTAAAGGCCTCGTCACACGCTACGATATATCTAACGATTAGTGATGAGCGAGTACTAAAAAGCTCGGGTGCTCGAAGCTCGGGCCGAGCCTCCCAAGATACTCGTGTACTCGGCCCGAGCAACGAGCCCAATGTTATCCTATGGGAGACCCGAGTATTTTTGTGAAATGACCCCCCGGCAGCATGTAGAAACCCTAAAAATGTCACAAAAGTCTCAGAAGAGTGCTCAAATGACATGGCAACAGCATGGGGAAGACCCCTTGAAGCATTTATCACTCAAAAGTCACAGCTGTGAACAATTTTGTCCGCGTTTCACGCCATTTTTACGGACTCACCAGAAAACCTTCCAAAATGACCCCAAAATGATTTTTCATGGCAGAAATGTTAAGGGCACATACCCAATAGTGAGATAGAGCTGGTGTATGTTACTTTTTGAGATTAATACATGAAAGATTTTACGTGAAAACATTGTGTGGCACTCCGATGTCCCTGAGAAGAGACGTACATGAAGGCCTCTTGAGTCTAATGTGCCCATTTTGAGGAAGTGAGTCTTTGTAGTATTTTCCTTTGCCAGGGCAGTCCAAAATTGTGAGGTTCACCAATGCCCCTGCATACAGACGTGCATGAGGGCCTGTAATCCTGAAGTGCCCATTGTAAGGAAGTGGGTCTATTGTAGTATAGCCCTTAGGCAGGGCAGCCAAAAATTGGGAGGCTCCACATTGTCCCTGGATAGAGACGTGCATGATGGCCTGTAAACCTGAAGTGCCCATTGGAAGGAAGTGGGTCTATTGTAGTATAGCCCTTAGGCAGGGCAGCCAAAAATTGGGAGGCTCCACGTTGTCCCTGGATAGAGACGTGCATGAGGGCCTGTAAACCTGAAGTGCCCATTGGAAGGAAGTGGGTCTATTGTAGTATAGCCCTTAGGCAGGGCAGCCAAAAATTGGGAGGCTCCACGTTGTCCCTGGATAGAGACGTGCATGAGGGCCTGTAAACCTGAAGTGCCCATTGTCAGGAAGTGGGTGTATTATAGTATAGCCCTTAGGCAGGGCAGCCAAAAATTGGGAGGCTCCACATTGTCCCTGGATAGAGACGTGCATGATGGCCTGTAAACCTGAAGTGCCCATTGTAAGGAAGTGGGTCTATTGTAGTATAGCCCTTAGGCAGGGCAGCCAAAAATTGGGAGGCTCCACGTTGTCCCTGGATAGAGACGTGCATGAGGGCCTGTAAACCTGAAGTGCCCATTGGAAGGAAGTGGGTCTATTGTAGTATAGCCCTTAGGCAGGGCAGCCAAAAATTGGGAGGCTCCACGTTGTCCCTGGATAGAGACCTGTTAGGTTCTTAGTGCCTCCGTGCTTGCATTTAAAAACCGCACGTGTGTGCCTGTTGGTGGCAGCTTTCCGCTGCATTTGTGTGAGTTTTGCAAAAACTTGGATATAACGCACAAGTCTAGTGAATACACATCAGCACAGCATTGCAAAATGCGCAAGGGCGTTGTCAACGAACAAGGAAGTGGACGTGATGGTGGTGCAGGCAGAGACCGAGGCTGTGTGCAAGCTCTAATTTCGCCACAACAAAGGGCCACATCTAGTCGCTCGCACGTCCTGTCCCAAATTCTTGGGGACCGCAGCAGTACACCGCTCTTGAACCAAGACCAGTGTCAACAGGTTGTTAGTTGGATAGCGGATAATGCTTCCAGTCAGATTGGCACACCACAAACACTCTGTCTTCCACACGGTCAAGTGTCAGTAGCCGTGATACTGCACCGCACATTTCAGAACCTGATCCTCCTTCCTACCACCAGGCCGAGTACATGTCCACGGACATTACTGATCCCACACTTGGACACTCGGAAGAGCTGTTCGTTCACGTTTCCATTCACAAATTCTGGCCTCTCGCCAGCTCCTGTTGAAGTGGGCCATGACGAGATTGTATGTACAGATGCCCAAATATTTGAGCAGCCACGTTCTCACGAAGTTGGCAACGTGTCTCAACAAGGGGTGGACGATGATGAGACACAATTGTCAGGAAGTCAGGAGGAGGAGCAGGGTTGCGGAAGAGGAAGACGACGTGGTGGATGATCCAGTAACTGACCCAACCTGGCAGGAGGATATGCAGAGCGAGGACAGCAGTGCACAGGGGGAGGGAGGCGTAGCATCCCAACAGGCAGTAAGAAGCAGAGTGGTGGCCCCAGGCAGACGTCAGGCAACTGTTCCCCGGAACAACACGACACAAGGTGCCTGTACAAATGTTAGGTCTTCCCGAGTCTGGCTGTAATACTATTGTATGTATTGAGGATTTCGATTGCGTTAGGGCAATGACAACCAGAGACGAGTTCTTGGTGCAAGACGTTTATAATATGCAACCAGCAAATATGTACATAAACGGAACAAAAACACAGTAGAACATAAATACAGGAAATACCTTCCAGGGACGGAGCGAAAGGGAATTCCCAGGACCGCGCACCGGACTCCCCCAGGGAGACCACCAAGAGCGAACCCCTATACAGGGACTGTCTGGCAATCACCCCAGAAGCCCTAAATGCGCAGCAGCCGGGACACAAAAGGGCAATAGGTAAGTCCAAAAATGTCCGTACGTGATGTGAGTCCAGAGTGGTATTAAACGGAAGGAACCGGGCAGAAGTGCCGACCAAAGACGGCAAACGGAGTCCGGGCACAGCTAGATGATACCAGATGAAGTCCAGAGTCGGTGTCGGTTGTTTTCCAAGAGGATCCGAATAACAATCAGGAACCAAAAGCAGCAGGGCAGGAGCACACAGGAAGCAGTATACTCAGGCACTGGACTAAGCTTTAGGGGCGGCTTTTTAACAGATGGACAGGAAGTAGGGCAACAGAACAGAAAACTCCATGTTAACAAAGGGCAAGCTCTTTCAAAAGAAAACTGGAAAACCCGGAACTCTGACACTGGCAGTTTTTTAAGTTGGCTCCAGATGATTCTAAAAAGGCCATTTGCAACACCTGCCATGCCAGCATCAGCAGGGGTACCAAAACTAGCAGCCTGACCACCACCAGCATGATCAGGCACATGTCAGCCAAGCACCCGACTTTGTGGGAAGTACAACAGAGTCGAGGAGCAGTGCTTGCTGATGTCACTGCTACGTCTTCGCTGGTTGTGCATGCGAGCCAATCCCCTGTCCATGCTGCCTGCGAACAAGCCTCCTCCACTCCTGCACCTGCAGTTGCCTACGCAGAAAGAACACCATCATCAAGCACGTCCTTGTCCCAGCGCAGCGTTCAGTTATCCATTCAGCAAACCTTTGAACGCAGGCGCAAATACACTGCCAACACCCCACATGCCACAGTTCTAAATGCTAACATTTCGCGACTGCTTGCGCTGGAAATGTTGCCTTTTAGGCTGGTTGAGACAGAAGCATTCCGCGACCTGATGGTGGCAGCTGTCCCACGTTACTCGGTCCACAGCCGCCACTATTTCTCCCGGTGTGCCGTCCCCGCATTGCATAACCACGTGTCACAAAACATCACACGTGCCTGAACAACGCTGTTTCAGCCAAAGTCCACCTAACCACAGACATGTGGACAAGTGCATGTGGGCAAGGCCGCTACATCTCGTTGACGTCACACTGGGTTAATATTGTGCAAGCTGGGACCCAGTCTGAGCGAGGGACGGAACACGTCCTTCACACACCAAGTTTTGCAGGCCCTACCTCAGTCAGGGTTTCACACACACTCTACAGCTCCGGAATGTCATGCTCCTCAGCCTCCTCCTCCTCCTGCGCATCCTGATCCACTTTACCCTCCACACCAGTCCCAAGCTGGAAGTGTCGCGGGCGGAGGAGGGGACGGTGCGCTCTCCCACTGCTCGGGTCCAGCTGACGCTGCTCTACGGCTGCTGCTGCTCGTTGGCTCGAGCGATGGCCGGATCCCGGGGACTCGAGCAGCGCTACTCGCCCGTGAGTGAAAAGGGGTGGTTTGGGTTTTGGGGATATTGTCCGTGACGCCACCCACGGTTGTGGTGATTGTGTGGACACCACCGCTGCTCTGGACGGGGATCCCGGGAGCCTGTGACAGGGAGCAGCTTTGTTGTTATTTCTCCCCTCTGTGGGTAGGGGGATTGGTTGTCCCGGGGCCTGGTGATGGGGTAGAGATGGATGACAGGCGGGTTGCGGGGCCTGATGAGGTGCAGGGTCGCAGGGGCAGCGCTGTGCCGCACGGCACGGAGGTACTCACTCAGCCCAATGATGATGACACAGTTCACGGTAAAACAAGTGGCTGGATGGACGGGTCACTCGGACGGCTGCGGTTGTTCCTCCCTGCAGGTTAGTGATGACTGTCTCTCCCTGCACCTAAGTTAAGTGTTGGTAGTGATGGTTTCCCAACGGTAACCCGCTCCCCGACCTGGATATGGGCCGGAGGAGCCCCTTTTGCCCACAGCCGCTGGCCCTGGGAGACGGTTGCCCTTGGCGGTGGCGGTGTCTCCCCTTCACGGTTGTACGGTTGCCTTCTATCTGGACTTGGCTGTTTGGAAACCCTGAGGTTCCCTTCACTAACGGATTTGGCAAATTCACGGCGACACCAAGCCTTGCCGGGATCCGAAAGTCCTCTGCCAATGGTGCTGGCTTCTCTTTGTATACCGGTCCGGTACGGCCGGGTCACCACCCGTCCACGGTCCTTACGGCAGACTCCAATCGGCCTCCACTGCAGACGGTCACCACATCCTGCCAACCTTGCTGTCCTGTCCGGGCCACACACCCGGACCAACTTCAGGCTCTTTGCTGTCACTTTTCTCCTCTCTACTACTTTCCTCCTTCCACTTCCTTAGCTTAACTCTCACTGCCTGTGTTTTCCCTCCTCCTCGGTGGGTGGAGACCAACCGCCTGGCTCCACACCCTGGTGTGGACAACAGCCCCTGGGGAAGGCAACAAGGATTTTGTGTTTTGACTATGATATGCCTGCAGGGAGTGTGGGGTGTTTAAGTGTTGTGCTCTGTGGCCCCTGGCTTGTCCAGGGCGACACAGAAGCACTGCAGCACTGCCTCGGCGAAGCGGCAACAGGCAGTGCTGAAGCTAATCTGCATAGGTGACAAACCCCACAATGCAGAAGAGGTGTGGACAGCTCTGAAACAGCAGGCAGATCACTGGCTCACAACTCTGAACCTAAAGCCAGGAAAGATCGTGTGTGACAATGGCCGGAACCTGGTGGCGGCTTTGAGGCGAGGCCAGCTGACACATGTTCCATGCGTGGCCCATGTGCTCAACCTCGTGGTTCAGCGGTTTCTAAAGTCATACTCAGAGCTGTCTGATCTGCTGGTAAAAGTTCGCCGCCTGTCTGCACATTTTCGAAAGTCACCTACTGCTTCAGCCGGCCTTGCCTGCTTAAGACGCCGTTTGCATCTTCCGGCACACAGACTGGTGTGTGATGTCCCCACGCGTTGGAATTCAACTCTGCACAAGTTGGTCAGGATATGTGAGCAGAAGAGGGCAGTTGTTGAGTACCTGCATCACCTAAGCCGTCGGGAAATGGGTCAAACTCCTCACATAACACCTGAGGAGTGGAGATGGATGTCCGACCTATGCACCATCCGCCAAAACTTTGAGGACTCCACCAAGATGGTGAGCGGCGATGACGACATTATTAGCGTCACCATACCGCTTCTCTGCCTTCTAAAATGGTCTCTGCTCAAAAAACAACCATGATGCATTGCAGGCGGAGCGCGATGAGTTTGAGCAAGAAACAGTAGTGGGTGTGGGTGATGATAACACACAGCCCAGCCTCGTCTCATCACAACGTGCAGTGGAGGACTATGACGAGGAGGAGGATGAAGACATGGAGCAACTCTCTGGCCAAATTGAGGATATGACATGCAGTCATATCCTCGGTTCAGCGTGGCTGGCCAGAGGACAGGGTAGATGATGAGGAGGAGGAGGAGGAGGACAGCATGTTCAGTCATCGTGTTGGTCAGAATACTGAAGTGATGGCTGTTAAGAGTCTGGCACACATGGCTGACTTTATGGTAAGCTGCCTGTCTCGTGACCCTCGCGTTAAGAACATCTTGGCCGACAATCATTACTGGTTGGTAACACTGTTAGACCCACGCTAAAAGGAGAACTTTATGTCTCTTATTCCCGAGGCGGAGAGGTCAGGCAAAATGCAGCAGTTCCAGAAGGCCATAGTCACGGAAGTAGGCAAAGCATTCCCCTCACAAAACGCTAGCGGCATAGGTCAGGAATCAGTGGACAACCAAGGCGTACAGCCGAGAGGGGCACAAGTCCAATCCGCCAGAGGTAGGGGAACAGTCTTTAAGATGTGGGACAGTTTTCTCAGCCCCTCACATACCACAGCCCTTGAGGTGAGGGGTAGTGCCACAAGAAATCCTAAGTTTGGCCAGATGCTCAAGGAGTACCTTGCAGATCAAACAACTGTACTCCGACATTCCTCTGTGCCTTACAATTAATGTGTATCCAAGCTGGACACGTGGCATGAATTGGCTCTCTACGCCTTGGAAGTCCTGGCCTGCCCTGCCGCTAGCGTTTTGTCAGAGCGTGTTTTTAGTGCCGCAGGTGGAATCATTACAGATAAACGCACCCGCCTGTCAACTGTAAATGCTGACAGGCTGACTCTGATCAAGATGAACAAGGGTTGGATTTGGCCAGACTTCACCACACACACCAACAGCAAATTACAGCGGAATTTAAAGTTTGTAACGGGAATTTGCCATGTACCTCCACTCACCCATGGTAACACACTTCTGGACTTTGGCTAATCGCTGGACTGCTCCTCCTTCTCCTCATGCGCCATCATGGTGACCGTTACAATAGTTAAGCCGTTGTTTCAGGTATACCCCCAGTGGTAAATTTTTTCGCCCATTCTTTCTGAATGGGCATTACAACGACAGGAGACCCGCTCCTTTGCAATGGGAACAATGTTTTGAGGCCCTCATGCACATCTCTATCCAGGGACAATGTGGAGCCTCCAAATTTTTGGCTGCCCTGCCTAAGGGCTATACTACAATAGACCCACTTCCTTACAATGGGCACTTCATGTTTACAGGCCATCATGCACGTCTCTATGCAGGGACAATATGGAGCCTGACGCTGCCACCGACTGCCACACACATGCTGTTTTTAAATGCAAGCACGGACGCAATAAGAACCTAACTGGTTTTTAGGAGCGACAATTACTGAGACGTCTGACACTATCAGACACTGCTGACTGACGTGTATTATACACTAGACTTGTGCGTTATATAATAGTTTGTGCAAAACGCGCACCTGTACGCTGCCACCGACAGACACACACGTGCTGTTTTTAAATGCAAGCACGGACGCAATAAGAACCTAACTAGTTTTTAGGAGCGACAATTACTGAGAAGTCTGACACTATCAGACACTGCTGACTGACGTGTATTATACACTAGACTTGTGCGTTATATAATAGTTTGTGCAAAACGCGCACCTGTATGCTGCCACCGACAGACACACACGTGCTGTTTTTAAATGCAAGCACGGACGCAATAAGAACCTAACTGGTTTTTAGGAGCGACAATTACTGAGAAGTCTGACACTATCAGACACTGCTGACTGACGTGTATTATACACTAGACTTGTGCGTTATATAATAGTTTGTGCAAAACGCGCACCTGTACGCTGCCACCAACAGACACACACGTGCTGTTTTTAAATGCAAGCACGGACGCAATAAGAACCTAACTGGTTTTTAGGAGCGACAATTACTGAGAAGTCTGACACTATCAGACACTGCTGACTGACGTGTATTATACACTAGACTTGTGCGTTATATAATAGTTTGTGCAAAACGCGCACCTGTACGCTGCCACCGACAGACACACACGTGCTGTTTTTAAATGCAAGCACGGACGCAATAAGAACCTAACTGGTTTTTAGGAGCGACAATTACTGAGAAGTCTGACACTATCAGACACTGCTGACTGACGTGTATTATACACTAGACTTGTGCGTTATATAATAGTTTGTGCAAAACGCGCACCTGTACGCTGCCACCGACAGACACACACGTGCTGTTTTTAAATGCAAGCACGGACGCAATAAGAACCTAACTGGTTTTTAGGAGCGACAATTACTGAGAAGTCTGACACTATCAGACACTGCTGACTGACGTGTATTATACACTAGACTTGTGCGTTATATAATAGTTTGTGCAAAACGCGCACCTGTACGCTGCCACCGACAGACACACACGTGCTGTTTTTAAATGCAAGCACGGACGCAATAAGAACCTAACTGGTTTTTAGGAGCGACAATTACTGAGAAGTCTGACACTATCAGACACTGCTGACTGACGTGTATTATACACTAGACTTGTGCGTTATATAATAGTTTGTGCAAAACGCGCACCTGTACCCTGCCACCGACTGCCACACACGTGCTGTTTTTAAATGCAAGCACGGACGTAATAAGAACCTAACTGGTTTTTAGGAGCGACAATTACTGAGAAGTCTGACACTATCTGGACTGTTTTAGACTGTGTACACCAGCCCCAGATATGATGAAGGCTGGTATACGGTCACCACTAGGAATGGCTATATACCCTGCCTGCCTGCCTGCCTGCCTGTATACTGCTACAATAGTCCTGACAAGGACTCTTCTGGTCACTAGCCTGTATTCCGACCTGGCTATACCCTGCCTGTATATAGCAACAATAGTCCTGAGAAGGACTCTGCTACTGTACTCCGACCTGGCTATACCCTGCCTGCCTGTATACAACTAGAATAGTCCTGAGAAGGACTTTTGGTCACACTGTTTGCAGCCCTGCAACTGAAAAAGCTATAAAGGGCCGCAAAGCTTTCCCTGAATCAGCGACACTCTCCCTGCACTGACTGTCTGGATAGCTGTGAGCAGAGCACAGCGCGCCGGCCGGTATAAAGGCTCGGTCACGCTGTGCAGGCCGGCCAATCACTGCAATTCCACAACTAACAGGGCTGTGGCATTGCAGTGGTCTGCCAGCCAATCCCTGCATGAGGGCTGGCTCTCAAAAGAGCGCCAACATGCAGAAATGAAGACCACGAGTACAGCACGAGTATCGCGAGATTACTCGGTCCCCGCCGAGCAGCCCGAGTACAGCGATACTCGTGCGAGTACCGAGTAGTTACAAGCATGCTCGCTCATCACTACTAACGATATGTCGTCGGGTCACGGTAATCGTGGTGCACATCCGGAATCGTTAGAGATGTCGTAGCGTATGACAGCTCCGAACGACTGTTAGCAAGCAAAAATACTCACCTTATCGTTGCTCGTTGACACGTCGTTCAATCTCATAATGTCATTCCTCCTTCTGTGTGCCGGTTGTTCATTGTTCCCGAGGCAGCACACATCGCTACGTGTAACACCCCGGGAATGACGAACACAGCTTACCTGTGTCCCGCCGGCAATGAGGAAGGAAGGAGGTGGGTGGGATGTTCTGGCCGCTCATCTCTGCCCTTCCACTTCTATTGGGCGGCCACTGTGTGACGTCGCTGTGACGCCGAACGTCCCTTTCAGGAAGAGGATGTTCGCCGCAACGTCGTTAGGGAGGTAAGTACGTGTGACGGGGGTTAAAGACATTGTGCGCCACGGGCAATGAATTGTCCGTGACACACAACTGACGGGGGCGGGTGCGATCGCTTATGCGATCGCCAAACTGGGTGTTTTTTTTTAAATCCGGTTGGACCCACTGATTATGGATATCTGCAGATTCCCCATCACTACTCATTACCATTACAGATTTTTGTGGTTTAATGAGATAACATTTTGTATTATACTGCTGATGGTCTATATAAGCTGTAAATGCAGCATCATAATAACATAAAGGGGTTTCTACAAAATAAGTTATAATGAACGATCAATAGAAAGGGAGTCTCAAACCTTTGTTCTGGAGGAGTTTGGACAGAGAGATGGTCACTTCTTTTCCAATACTGATGTGTTCGGTTTCTGTATGAATTATGGAGATTTTGCAGCGCTCTAGTGGGTGCTATGTACATTATAAACCAGGAACAAGTAAATTTATAGTGTCTCCCCACTATGGATAGAGTGCCACAAGCAGATGAAAGGCCACCACAGCCAACCAGTTTCAGTGTGCAGACTGCACTGAGAGAACTGTTGCTGTCATGCCAAAGAATCAACCTAGTTAAAAAAGACACTGCACAATCATATTGGATGCAAAAATGGGGAAAGGATGTGTTCCTTGAGTAATGTGTTAAAGGGATATATAAGTCAGAATACCGATTTTGAACATGCAGCCATATTCTAACGTTTCGGCCAGGGTGGCCTTGATCACAGAGTCGCTGTCATTGGTGATTCAAGATGGTAGCAGAAAGAGCAAGATCCGCGCTTTAATCTCTGTTAGGTACTGACTGCCGTCACTCTCATGCCTTGGCTCCCTCGATGTAGCCTATAAATAACCAACCTATACATAAGTGGATGGCGTGGTTGGGATCACCCAAGGATGTTATATTTTGTGAATATGATATACTGTTATGCTACAGTCTACAACATTCATGTGTAAGGTGTGGTAACCCTTAATGCCCAGAATACTATGAGAAAGTTTTCAAATAAAATCTAATTATTACATACAAATGAATTGGACTGTATGGCAGAATAGGCACATGCTAATAGCCTGATCACTGTGAAAGAAATAGCTATTCATATAGTATTTGTGTGCTCTTATATTTTCACTCACGTTTATATATTTCGTGCTTTTAACACTAGAAGTCCCAGAGAGGGGTCATTTAACATTTCTACCTTTGGAACCCAGAGATAATTCTAATGGCCTGAAGGATTTTAGCTAACATCCTATAATCACCGTCTTTTGTTCTGTAATTAAGGCCATAACTGTCGCACCACAGGAGGTTGTTGTTTTCCATTGAGTTTAGCCATTTAGTTTCTAGTTAGTTCTATTCAGTTCTATTCAGTTCATTTGACCCTCTTTCGGGACTTCAGGGGGAGCTCGAAAATTTCTGGGACTTCTAGTGTTAATACATAAGCTATTTAATTTTACTACATTTATTTAAGGGACAAAGTTCTCCAGCCTCTGTAACCCATATAAAATAGTAACTTACCCCTTAACTTAAGAACTTAAACTATTTTTAAGTTAATTTTTAGATTAATATTTAACTTTCCTGTGATAGATCTAACTACATGAGAAAATATTTTTTTTTCCTCAAACATTAATGAGTCTAGAAAGAGTTACAAATCCTTCCCATGGCTGTGGGATTCCAAAGTCTTTACATCCCAATGAACAATATTGTAATATTTGCAAATCTTCCCACAAGTGGCCAAACTGTAAAATGATTAATTCTCAGGAACAACACATCCAGGAAGTAAGAATTTCCCATGCTGACTACAAAGTCTTACCTATAATCATTGTTCATATAAAAAAGAAGGTAAACAATGATAGGATTATTGGGAAGGTAATAACACAAAAACCACTGATATCTAAAGTTGGAATCAATAAGTTTTTAACATTTGCAAAAAGACACTCAAAGGCGTTATTCATGTTTGAAATGAGAGCCTATAGGGTGTATATCGCATGCTGTGAAAATTCTCTGGTGCCGGTGGCAAGAGTGGGTGTCAACGTGACGTGACCCTAATTTTTTACTTTGCATACATCCGGCTATATTCTGACTAGACATGCATGACATCACTTAATACAAGTGAATTAAATGAGGTTGAGTAGATCTAGTCAGCATGTGAACAAATATATGAAAATTGCATACATGTGGTCATGTAACCGCCCACTCTCGCCACCGGCACAGACAGTCTTGACAGCATGCAATGTGCGCAATGTCATCATTCTGAATTCTCAAGTCACAAAGACTGACTGCAGACATTATTCACTAACCTGGAAAACCCCTTTAACAATCACCAAGTTGGCTGTGAAAATTAATTCCAACAGCACATATACTGTCGTTGCTGGCTTTAACCAAGTACAGTATGTCACAGTAAGAACGTAATAAAAATCCTTGAATAGTGTGGTAACATTCCTCAACAATGACAAAGAAAATTAATAATAAGAAAATTAATTCTACTGCTTTTAGCTATTAAAGGGAACCTGTCACTATTTTTTTCACTATGAAACCAAAAGTGTCATCTTCTGCAGCTCTTGGGCTGCGTTCTATGAAGGTGCACCTTGTGCCCTGACTCCCCTTGCAGACCCCTAATATAACTTTATAAAACCTGACCTTTAGGTATGCTAATGACCTGTGGGGCTCAGATGGGCGTGCTCCTGTTCCTCCTTGTGGCCTTCTTCGCCATCCTCCTTTCATGATTGACATGATGATGTCGTTGTTATCATGCACGCTGCTCGGCCAAATCTCGCGCTTGTTCAGTCATTCTCCCGGCTCGCGCAGGCGCAGTTCGCCCTCATAAGATTATATGAATAATCAGGTCCATGTTAAGACATTTATACCATAGAGAGTCACCACCAAACCAACATGTTCCTACAGAAGACCTCCATATTTTTATCTGTACTATCAATAAGCATAAACAACCAAATATATCGGTTTCCTAATAAATATGCTTTATTTCATAAAATTTTTAATTTTTCATATGATATCATAAGGATGCAAAAGGTGAACAAAGCAAGATACAAAGATGTGCACATGTTAAAACTGCAAACTGCAGGGGGGTGTGTCTGAATAAACAGCGTCTGAGGGAGACAGTCATATAACATTAATAATCATCACAACTCTCCATGGATGGAGTATGAGTACTCGTGTCAATATGTAAGCATGTCAATCACATGTGGGATTGGTTGTAAACATGGCAAATAGACAATCAACAAGTATAATATATGATTTCCAATGTCACATACATAAATGCACATATCAATTCCCAAACTTCAAATGACTGGAGCAAAACCACATTTGACAAATAGAGTACGTTCTAACAGACCGCACAATGCCAGGGTCTGTCTCACATGGAGGATTGCGGAACCACCTGGGACCACGTACAAGTATAATAACCTACCCAGGTGTCACCGCAGACACCGTGCAGACACACCACCCTGCACCTCGACGCGTTTCGCTATCGCTTCGTCGGGAGGGGTCAGCTTTTCTGCAGCTTTTGGGCTGCATTCTATGAAGGTGTACCTTGTGCCCTGACTCCCCTTGCAGACCCCTAATATAACTTTATAAAACCTGACCTTTAGGTATGCTAATGACCTGTGGGGCTCAGATGGGCGTGCTCCTGTTCCTCCTTGTGGCCTTCTTCGCCATCCTCCTTTCATGATTGACATGATGATGTCGTCATCATCATGCACGCTGCTCGGCCAAATCTCGCGCTTGTTCAGTCATTCTCCCGGCTCGCGCAGGCACAGTTCGCCCTCATGCAAGCAGGTGCAGTGTTTGCGCATGCGCGAGATTATGGCCAGGTACGAGGATGACGCAGAGAACATCATGCACATTGCCGACCATAATCTTGCGCAAGCGCAAACACCGCACCAGCTTGCGCGAGGGCAAACTGCTCCTGTGCAAGCTGGGGGAATGACTGAACAGTGAGCATGGATAGACTAGGGTTTATACACAGCTGCCAGAGGCAGAGCAGCAGAGGGAGGGAGAGCAGCCTTAACCAATTATGAGAGAGGAGGTATGTTTTACACTACTTCAAGCACTTATAGGCACTGTAATTAAACTGTATTCACATGCCACAACACTATCTAACTAAAGCTGAGCTAAAAAGCAAAATAATATAGCTAAAAATAAATAAAAGGTAATCATTATCTATAGAAATTTACCTTCAAAACTAGCTTTTCAAAGATTAGGACTGAATATATTTAGTGATATCAGTATGAAATAATTTTATTACTTGAAAATAATTAGTAGGATCAACTATCCTAAGCTGTCTATATAGGCAATAAGCTCATAGACAGTTGAATAAAATGATAACTTGATATCTGCAATCCAATGTCGTATTCCAAGGAAATGTATGTTTTTCTTATAAAACCACTCCCATGAAGATTCTTTTGTGTGTATATATGCATATAAGGTATTGTGTATGTATTAATATACTCACTTACCGCCACCTTCTCTAGCATAAAGAGCCATTCGGCCCCTCTTGTGAGTGATGTCACCGCTCTTCAAACTATCTGGCTCTGCATGTCCTACGTAAGTCTTTTTTACAATGCAAGCAAATGGAGCCACATTCTCTGGCTTCATAGGCTTATATTGTAAAAGCTATTTCCAGGTCATGCAGAATGCAGTATGACAAGGAGAGTCTGAAAAGCTATGACATCACTGAGAATAGGAGAAAAACAATACTGGGATCCAGGAGAAGGAGGTGGTACGTGATAATATCACACATAATATTATCACACACACACTACACTATAGACACACATCCCTCACTCTCTCTCTCTCTCTCTCTCTCTCTCTGCGCGTGTATATATATATATATATATATATATATATTACAGTATGCATATATTTTTTTCATGGGGTGCTTCTTTAATGAATTGTTAAGCACTATGGGCAGGACATATATCTCCCTCCATAGCTTATTTTACATGAGGGGGGTTATTATCATTGTGAGACATGTAATGACTGACAGTCTGCAGAGCTGAGTTTTGTCTCATTACAAATACATTTGCAGCTGTGCCACCCCTGTTCTGCTGTCAGCTCAGCAGCAGATCTGTGTGTGACTGCATCTAATTTTTCTTCAGCTTTTTAACTTACATGTCACACAGTCAATGTGGGTGAGAAAATGTATAGCAGGGCTGACAGCACTATGAGAACCACAACAGCAGATGTGTTTGTAATGAGACAAGGTTCTGCTGTTTTGCCCCTTTCCTCCATATTGGTTGCCTATTATATAGACGCTGAGAAAGTGTTAGTTGAAATAAGGCATAGCGGGAGTGAGAGGACCACTGCAGCTATAAATCTGTAGTGATATAAATACAAATATTAATTCTGCTGAGTTTGATTATAACTGTCAGTCATTACAAGTCTCACATTGGTAATGCTGCCTTTCATTTAAAATAAGCTCTGGAGGCAGATTCTCAGAGAGATCTGTTTAATTGCCAATACAGGGTCTTGCAAAAATATTCACCACGCTTGGCATTTTTTGTGTTTTGCTATCTCACAGCCTGGAATTTCGCTGTTTTTTTTTTAGGGTTTGCATCAACTCAGTTAAAGAACATGCCTACGACTATGAACATTTGTTTTCTTTTTATTTTGAAGCAAGCTATAAATAGGACAAAATAACTGAAAACTTCAGTGTGCATTACTATTCACCCCCTAAAGTCAATACTTTATAGAGCCTATTTATTGCAATTACAGTTGAAAATCGCTTTGGATAAGTCTCTATAAACTTTACAGTGGGATTTTTGTCATTCTTCAAGGCAAAACTGCTCCAGCTCCTTCATGTTAGATGGTTTCCTCTGGTGAACAGCAATCTTCAAGCCTGACCACAGATTCTCAATTGGCTTAAGGCCTGGGCTTTGACTAGGCCACTGCAATACATTTACACATTTCCCCTTAAACTACTCAACTGTTGTTTTAGCAATGTGCTTTGGGTTATTGCCTTGTTGGAAGGTGAACCTATGTAGCAATGTCAAATTACTGGCAGACTGAAACAGGTTGTGCTCAATAATATCCCTGTATTTTACACCATCCATCTTCCCCTCAATTCAAACCATTTTCCCTGCCCCTACTGCCGAAAAACATCTCCACGGTATAAGGCTACCACCACTATGCTTCACTGTGGTGATAGAGTTCTTGGTGTGATGAGCTCTGTTGGTTTGGCGCCAGACATAATATTTACCTTGATGGCCAAAAAGTTAAATTTTTGTCTCATCTGACCACAGCACCTTCCTCCATACATTTATGGCGTCTTCCACATGTCTTTTGGCAAACAAAACGAGCCTATTAAGGTTTTTTTCTGGCCACTCTTCCATAAAAGTCAGCTCTATGGGGTGAACAGCTTATTATAATCTTATGGACAAGACTCCAGTCTCTGCTTGGGAACTCTGCAGCTTCTTCAGAGTTACCTTTGTTCCCTGTGCTGCCTCTCTGATTAATGCCCTCCTTGCCCGGGCTTTTGAGTTTTGGAGGGCAGCCTTCTCTTGGTAGGTTTGCTGTGGTACCATGTTTTTTCCATTTAATGATAATGGATTTAATGGTGGTCCAGGGGATCATCAGAGATTGAGATATTTTTTTAGAACCTGTACCCTGACTTGTACTTCTCAACAACTTTAGGGTGCTTTATACGCTGCAACATCGCTAACGATATATCGTCGGGGTCACGTCATTAGTGACTCACATCCGTGGTCGTTAGCGACATCGCAGCATGTGATACCTAGGAGCGACGATCAACGATCGCAAAAACGTCAAAAATCGTTGATCGTTGACATGTCGCTCCTTTTCATAATATCGTTGGTGGTGCATGCCGCTGGTTGTTCGTCGTTCCTGCGGCATCACACATCGCTATGTGTTACACCGCAGGAACGACGAACATCTCCTTCTCTGCGTCCACCGGCAATGAGGAAGGAAGGAGGTAGGCGACATGTTCCGGCCGCTCATCTCCGCCCCTCCTCTGCTATTGGGTGGCCGCTTAGTGACGCCGCTGTGACGCCGAACGAATCTCCACCTTAAAGGAGAGATTGTTCGGTGTCTCCAGCGACGTCGCTAAGCAGGTATGTGCGTTTGACGCTGCCGTAGTGATATTGTTCGCTGCGGCAGTGATCACCCCATGACAAAACAGCGACGTGGGCGGGTGCTATCGCACACGACATTGCTAGCTATCGCTAGCGATGTCACAGCGTGTAAACCACCCTTTTGTCTCTGACTTGTTTGGAGATTTCCTTGGTCTTCATGGTGTTGTTTGGTGCCTCTTGCTTAATGGTGTTGCAGCCTCAGTGACCTTTCAGGAAATGTGTGTATATATTGACAGACCACAGGCTCTATTAAATATTAGGAAAATTGTGGATTTCTCGGTAATAAGACATTGGATAGCAGATATCAAGGTATCATTTTATTTAACATTCAATGACCTACATGTTTATACAGATTTCTTAGGGAGGTTGATTCAACTGATAGATTTAATTTAAAAATAATATAGCTACAATTTCAAATTTCTGCTGTGTGTTTACAAATGTTCCTTATCTTATTTTTTTTTCTTTTTTGTTTAAAGGTCACATTACTTCTAATGTGAAACATATGGGAACTTTTCACAAACTTGCAGTATATACTGTAAGATATTGAACCAATTGTTTTTATCACAAGACTTAAGCCCCCTTTACACGCTGCAATATATCTTACAATGTGTCGGCGGGGTCACATCGTAAGTGACGTACATCCGGCATTGTAAGGTACATTGCAGTGTGTGACAGGTACGTGCGATTGCGATTGAACGGTAAAACGTTCATCGCAAACACATCGTACCTTTCTCTAGAATTGCACGTCAGATTGTTCATCGTAGCACACATCGCAGCGTGTGACACCCCGGGAACGATGAACAGATCTTACCTGCCTCCTGTGGCTCCCGGCCAGCTATGTGGAAGGAAGGAGGTGGGCGGGATGTTTACATCCCGCTCAGCTCTGCACCTTCACATCTATTGGCCGGCTGCCGCGTGACGTCGATGTGACGCCGAACGTCCCTCCCACTCCAGGAAGTGGACGTTCGCCGCCCACATCGAGGTCGTATGGACGGGTAAGTACGTGTAACGGGGAGTTACTCGTATGTGCGGCACGTTCAACAAATTGAATGTGCCGCACATACAATGGGGCATTGCAAATCGCATACAAGATTGTATGCGAAATTGCAACGTGTAAAGCAGGCTTAAGGGCCGCTTTACACGCTACGACATCGCTAGCAATTGCTAGCGATGTCGCGTGCGATAGCACCCGCCCCCGTCGTTGTAACGATTTGTGGTGATTGCTGGTAGCGAACATTATCGCTACGGCAGCGTCACATGCACATACCTGTGCAGCGACGTCGTTGTGACCAGCGAACCGCCTCCTTTCTAAGGGGGCGGTTCGTTCAGCATCACAGTGACGTCACAGCAGCGTCACTGAACCGCCGCCCAATAGAAAAGGAGGGGAGGAGATGAGCGGCCGGAACATGCCGCCCACCTTCTTCCTTCCTCCTTTTCCGGTGGACGCAGGTAAGGAGATGTTTGTCGTTTCAGCGGCATCACACATAGCGATGTGTGCTGCCGCAGGAATGACAAACAACATCGTTACTGCAGCAGCAACGATAATTGGGAAGAGGGGGGCATGTCACCGATGAGCGATTTTGAATATTTTTGCGACGATTCAAAATCGCTCATAGGTGTCACACGCAACGACATCGCTAAAGCGGCCGGATGTGCATCACAAAATCCGTGACCCCAACGAGATCGCTTTAGCGATCTCATAGCGTGTAAAGCCACCTTTACTGAACTTGGTTGAAAAGCTCATCAAAAGATATAATGTGACATCACACATTAATAACAGCTTTTGTATTTCTCATCACTTTCCTTGCTGTATATTCTGCATGGTTGCAGTATACAGTGGGGAAAATAAGTATTTGATACACTGCCAATTTTGAAAGTTTTCCAACTTACAATGAATAGAGAGGTCTGTAATTTTTATCTTAGGTACGCTTCAACTGTGACAGAATATAAAAAATATCCAGAAAATCATATTGTATGACTTTTAACCTCAGGACAATTTTCCGTTTTTCGTTTTCAATTTTTCCTCCCCTTCTTCCAAAAGCCATACATTTTTTATTTCTCCATTAATGTAGCCTAATGAGGGCTTGTTTTTTGTGGGACGAGTTGTACTTTTGAATGGCCTTATTTATTCTTCCCCATATTGTACTGGAAAACGGGAAAAAAATCCAAGTGCGTTGAAACTGCAAAATAAGGGCAATTCCACAATACTTTTTTGTGTTTTTTATTTTCCATGTTCACTATGTGGTAAAACTGACTTGGCATTATGGCTCCCCAGGTTAGTACGAGTTTGTAGATACCAAACATGTATAGTTTTACTTTTATCTAAGTGGTGAAAAAATCCCAGGAGTTTATAAAAAAAAAAAAAAGAATTGTGCTTTTTGTTCGATTTTCCGAGACTCGTAGCGTTCTCATTTTTCGGAATCTGGGCCTGGTAACTGCTTATTTTTTGTGCCCTGAGCTGGTGTTTTTAATTATACCATTTTTGGGTAGATACGATGTTTTGATCGAGGTAATGAGTTCAAACAGGGGCAATTAATGAGTTCAGAGTAGGAGGACTTCTTAATAAAAAAAATATCAGGTCTGTGAAAGCCAGAATTCTTGCTGGTTGGTAGGTGATCAAATACTTATTTCACGCGATAAAATGCAAATTAACCGCTTTAGGACTGCTGACGGTAAATATCAACGGTCTGCGGTCAGGAGGGGATCATGACCCCCTGCATGCTGCCATCACCAGGTTTCATCACCAAGATCTCATTAGATCAGGTCCTGGTGATGTTAACCCTTTGTGATCATCTATGTGCTGTGATCAATAGTGATCACATCACATAGAAGTTTCAGAAGTACAGAGAGCTGCTTCTCTTACCTCACGATCACGGAGGACCTGAGGGTTGTCATGGCAACAGGAGATCGCATGATGACCTCTGGTCTTTCATCTACAGTGGCCTGTCAGACCCAGCCTGCAGTAGGGTCTGATAGGTGATCTAAAATCTGACACTGCCTGTATAATGCATTACTAGGTTGGCGCTGCATGGCAATGCATTATACCAGTAATACAACTAAGAAAAGTTAAAGTCCCAAATAGGAACTAGTAGGGACTAGCTACAAAAGTTAACAAAAGTAAAAAAAAAAGTTGCATAATGAAAAAAAAAAATCACAAAAAAAGATACCCAAAAATACATTTATTTATATATATATATATATATATATATATATATATATATATATATATATATATATATATAAAAAAGTACACTTATTTGGTTTTGCCACATCTGGCCCGACCTCATCTATAAAACTGTCACACTATTTAACCCCTTTAGGAAACAGTTTAAAAAAATGCATAAAAAATTGATTTTTCATCATTCTGCAAAAAAAATTGAATAAAACGCAATCAAAAAGTTGCACATAAACAAAAATGATATTACTGACAACTACATCTTGTCCTGCAAAAAACAAGCTGCCACACAGCTGCATCAGCAGAAACATAAAAAAGATATAGCTCTGAGAATACAGCAATGAAATATAAAAAATGACATCAATGTGGTATCGCTCTAACCATACTGACCCGAAAAATAAACCTGCGTAGATATTTTTACCAAACAGTGAACGGCATAAAAAAAAAATCGCAATAATCAATTCCTGAATTGCTATCTCATGTTAATTCAACCCACCAAAAATGAGAATAAAAAAAGATCCAAAAATGTTATGTGCCGAAAATGGTACCAATCGAAAAGCTGACTCGTCTCCCAAAAAACAAGACCTCACATGGATGGTTTTCCAAACGCAATATGGCGTCCACAATGTATTACAGACAATTGTGGGCTCTAAAATTCAAATTGTTCTCCTTCCAATCCGAGCCCTTCCGTGCACTCAAATAGTAAAATTTCACTACATATGAGGTATCTGTGTATTCAAAATTAATTGCATAATAAATTTAATGGTGCATTTTTTCCTGTTACCCTTGTGAAAAAAAGCTACCTGGTTGAAGTAACAATTTTGTGGTGAAAATGTATTTTTCAAAATATCAAATGGCACTACTGCACTTCCGAGCCCTGCTGTGTGGCCAAACAGTTGATTTCTACCAAATATAAGGTATCTGCATACTCAGGAGAAATTTCACAATACATTTTATGGTGTACGTTCTCCTGTTACCCTTATGAAAATGCAAAATTTGAGGCTAAAGTGACATTTTTGTTGGAAAAAGTAAAATTTTCATTTTTTCCTTCCACATTGCATTGGTTCCTGTGAAGAACCTAAAGGGTTAATAAACTTCTTGAATGTGGTTTTGAGTAGTATGAGGGGTGTAGTTTTTAGAATGGTGTCACTTTTGTGTATCTTCTGTCATCTAGGCTCCTCAAAGTCACTTCAAATGTGATGTGATCCTTAATAAAATGGTTTTGTAAATTTTGCTGGAAAAATGAGAAATTGCAAAGTAGACACGTGGGAAATGTTATCTAGTAAGCATTTTATGTAACATAACTTTCTGGTTTACGGGCATAAAAATTAAAAATTGCAAAATTTTCAAAAATGTTGCCAAATTTTTCGATATTTTTAGAAATAAACACAAAAGATATCATCTTAATTTTACCCCTATCCTGAAGTACAACATGTCATGAAAAAACAATCTGAGAATCACCAGGATCCGTAGAAGCATTCCAGAGTTACAGTATTACCTGGCACAGTGACACTGGTCAGAAATGAAAAAATTGGCCTGGTCACGAAGGCAAATACAGGGTCTCGCGTGAAAGGGTTAATTATTTAAAAATCATACAGTGTAATTTTCTGGATTTTTTGGGGGGGATTCTGTCTTACAGTTGAAGTGTACCTACAATAAAAATGACAGACCTCTCCATTCTTTGTAGGTGGGAAAACTTGCACAATCAGTAGTGTATCAAATACTTTTTTTCCCCACTGTAGCTAGTAATTTCCTATTTATTCTACATGCTCATCCTGGCATTCTGTATGATTGTAAATGTTGTGCAATATATCATTCCTCACCTGAGGAATGGTTTCCTCTCTATGTTGGTTCTTGCAGTTTGTGTAGTGTACTGTTGTCTGAGTAAAGTTAATGTTTAGCTTCCATGCTCACATTAAAAAGAGTGCATGTTTATCTTTTCCCTAAATAACATTGTAAATGGATCACAAAACTTGTAAATTGTTCTGTTTTATTGCAACCAGAGCTGGATGCTTGCCAATGGAGCCGGAAATGTCTTCTCTGGATCAGGAGTAAGAGTCTTCTCAGATATAGTCATATATGTTTGCAATGTAAAGAAATGTGTATCATTCTACTATTAATTCCTACAAAATCCTCTAATACAAAATATTCCAAGATTATTGTAACATAGTACAGATTGCTTCCCTGTTTCAAAATATATAAAAAGCACATGGTTGATCAGTACCATCACGAGCATTAGAGGGGAAGGACTACAGTGCGAGATCACTCAGTTCACCCAGGGTCAGATGCTGCTGAGCAGTGTTTAGAGGGAAAGGACTCCAGCGCGAGATCACTCAGTTCACCCAGGTTCAGATGCTAATGATCAGTGATTGGGGTGTGTTTAGAGGGGAAGGACTACAGCACAAGATCACTCAGTTCACCCAGGTTCAGATGCTGTTGAGCGGTGATTGGGCAGTGTTTAGAGGGAATGGACTACAGCGTGAGATCACTCAGTTCACCAAGGTTCAGATGCTGCTGAGCAGTGAATGGGCAGTGTTTAAAGGGAATGGACTACAGCACGAGATCACTCTGTTCACCCAGGGTCAGATGCTGCTGAGCGGTCATTGGGGTGTGTTTAGAGGGGAAGGACTACAGCACAAGATGACTCAGTTCACCTAAGCTCAGATGCTGTGGAACAGTAATTGGGCAGTGTTTAGGGGGGAAGGACTACAGCACAAGATGACTCAGTTCACCCAAGTTCAGATGCTGTGGAACAGTAAATGGGCAGTGTTTAGGGGGGAAGGACTACAACATGAGATCACTCAGTTCATCCAGGGTCAGATGCTGCTGAGTGGTGATTGGGGAGTGTTTAGAGAGAAAGGACTACAGCACGAGATCACTCAGTTCACCCAGGGTCAGATGCTGCTGAGTGGTGATTGGGGAGTGTATAGAGAGAAAGGACTACAGCACAAGTCACTCATGTCACCCAGGGTCAGATGCTGCTGAGTGGTGATTGGGGAGTGTATACAGGGGAAAGACTACAGCACAAAATCACTCAGTTCACCCAGGTTAAGATGCTGCTGAGCAGTGATTGGGCAGCGCCAGGAGGAGGACTAGAAGTATAGAGGGATAACTTTTGTGAAACACCTTCTTGGGTCAATATGACAGTTGCAAGTTCCGGAAAGTACAGGAATTTTAGCAAGATAAACATTATTTTATTACATAATAATAATCATTTTTATTTATATAATGCCAACATATGCCACAGCACTTTACAATTGAAAGGGTACATGTACAGACAATATGAAACATTATATAGTTATACAATTCAACAGATACCAAGAGAAGTGATAGCCCTGCTCACAAGCTTACAATCTATGAGGAAATAGCGCTGCATGAACCGGTCACCAGCCGGTATCTGTTCAAGTACAGGTAAAGAGTGCTATTAAGTGCATGGAGAGTGTGGAAACAAATGATTAAAAGGACCAGATTTGGAAGAAGAATTTGAAAGGGAAAAATGGGAATAGTTAGATAAGTGAGGTGAGGTGATAGGCTAGTCTGAATAAATGCTTATTAGAGCACGCACAAAATTGTGGGAATTGTGAATTAAACAAATTGTTTTTAGAGAATTGGTGCAGCTCTCAAGAAGTCTTGGAGATGGAAGTGGATAGTTCAGATTATAGAGGATGTAAGTCTTAATCATTAGCAGAAAGGAGGCCACTGGTATGGTTATAGACAGAGATAAGGGAGAAGAGGTAGGGCAGTGCAGAACTGTTTGATAGATTTGTGGGTGAGAGTGCTAAGTTTATATTGGACTCTGTAGTTGCTGGGTAACCATTGCAATCACTTACAGTACACAGGTTAGAAGTGTAGCGCACACATCGGTGTAGCGCTTGGAGAGGAATATGATCCTGGATGCTGCATTCAGGATGGTTTGGAGAGGTGAGCGTTTAGTAAGAGGGAGACTGATTAGCAGAGAGTTGCAATAGTCCAGATGGCAATGAATAAGAACGATAGTGTTTTTGCAGAGTCGATGGTAAGAAAGGTTAAATTCTACAGATGTTTTTGAGGACTTTAGACAGTATTTTCCACGATTACAAATATTGTTGTCCTATCCCTGAGAACCCGGGAACAGCTGGTCAATAGGGATGTTTGCTTCCAGACTCTTACTAATCTGATATTGATGTCCTATCATAAGTCATCAATATCGCAGTCCTAAACAACCTTTTTAAATGGCTGAATAACAGTTTACTTACATTATTTTTATAGGCTTCAATAGCAGGAAATTCTAAAATCTGCCCACCTAAAGTACCCAGGCATTGTGTTTGATAATTGTCATTTGCAAATAGCCAGAAATCAATGACATGACATAGGTGCATGATACCTACTGGCTATGCTTGTGTCCTGGCATGCAACTCTCGATAAGATGTAAGCGTCACCAGAGCAACCCTTTAATTCCAATAAACAAAGCATAAAGTACTGAAGACACATATTGATACTTCAAAAACATACATAGGAGAGCTAAGTTTAAAAAATTCATTTCTTGTGTTCTTCATGACAACCCATTAATTATTACTCAGCACATTTACCATCTTGGTCAATCATAAATGCTGTATAGTCTAATAATAGGAAGAATTAACCAAACAACAAGGTCAGCTCTTCTGCACCTGTATGCTTGTTTTTGTCAGTGTAAGCATCATTATTTTGCATGCACAACAGTATTGTGTTACATGTATACACTATATTTGTGAGACTGTTCTCTAATAATACCATATTCTGTTTTCCTAAAGATTCGAGAAGAAAAATGAAGACAATGTATAACACTGGAACACGGGAGTTGAGAGTCTTCATGAATATTTCTTCTTGTTTTATTTTGTGGATGTATAGGACAAGATATCTTATGTACTTTATTTTTTAAAGTTGTAATTTAATAATAGAACGCAATAAGGAGATCTCTTTAATCTAAATGGCATTACGATCAAAACCAGTTGAGTCATTTTGCATAGCGGGAAAGCGATGTATTTCATGAGAAAAAATATCTGATTCAATATTTACTATGGTGAAAGAACGTGTTTTGCTTTTATGGTCATGGGGTTCTGAGGCAACTGTAACAGTTTGTTTCCAGCAGTATATTTAATCCATCCAATGTTAAAAATAACTTCAGAAAAGTATTAAGAAATGACAAAATCGCAAATATCGCACATATTTTAAAGGGAACCTGTTACCAGATTTAGTGACTATAACCTGCGGCCACCACCAGTGAGCTCTTATATACAGCATTCCAGAATACTGTATATAAGAGCCCAGGCTGCGCTGTAGAATGCAAAAATCATCTTTATAATACTCCCATACCTTTTCTCGTACCTGCGCATTACAGCACTTTGATCTGCCCTGAGCAGGGCATTCAAGGTCCGTCTGCGCAAGACCGGAATGCCAGCTTGTGAGGACGACGTAGGACACGTCATCCATACTGGGCTGGGTCGAAGGAGGACGCTGATCGCTGCAGAGTGAAGGCGCAGGATTGAAGAGCAGCGACACTCATTGGACTGGACTCCAACCTAGGTGAGTATTATAAAAGGTGTTTTTTACATCCTACAGCATGGCTTGGTCTCTTACTGTATATACAGCCGTATATAAGAGTTCACTAGTGGTGGCCACAGCTTATAGTCGCCAAGTCTGGTGACAGGTTCTCTTTAAACACATCTCAGAGACACTAAAAGTAGACATCGTACATTATACACTGTCACAATATTAGTGCCATATGTTGGCCAAAGAACATACTTACTAGCTAACATGCAGTTGCCAAATCATGATGCAATAAAGTGGTACCAACCCCATATACTGCAAATAATGTACTCTACTGTGCCTAATAGCGCCACACAATGCCTTAACAAATACTAACATACATGCTTCAGATATGAACAGTGTCTCAATAGTGGTTGCACAGATCAGATACCAGGAGTGGACATATCATTGATGCAGCCAGGGGGGATTTTTAAACCTCCAAAGCAGGTGGAATTGTGCATTTTGATAAGCTCTTGGGTTTCCAAGGGCCCATATATTATTCTTACACAGGGGCCCTCTTCTGTCTGTGTCCGCCTGTACACACTCCATAGTAACTATTGAATCCTTTATACCTATATTAAGAGAAACCTGGAAGCAGTGCAGAAGAAATCCATATAGCGCTTTATTTTGTAATAGGGTAGTGACACTTTACCCGTACCATGCTCTATATTTGTGCACATACAAAACCATAAACTACATTCTGCATGCCAATAATCTCAGATTAGCATATATGCATAAAGAATAAATGTATACACTGAATTGCATTGTTCATGATTACTTGATAATTGTTCCATTCACTGTAATGAGAAATAATTATAATAGAAATAAAATGCTGTAAACGTGATCAGTCCTTAAGGGGGTTGTCAACTGCTGGAAAACCCTTGATTGATCAATTCAGTGCCCCATAGAAAAAAAAACAATCCTGCAGCAGTGCCATTCCGGGGATGTCTGCACTGCTGTTCCCAGTGGGTTACACAACATTGTTGTGTCACGTGACTGCTGTAGCTAATCAGGTGTTTCTGATTGTCTGCAGCTCATCAATATTTAATTGTATCAGATTATGGAGGAATTCCAAAAAATTGTGTTTAACCATGGGAAAACAATTTCCAGTAAAATTAAATTTTATTGATATACATTAAAAGTTTCCCAAACAAAGATCCTTACCAATAAAATTGGTACCAGTTTAGAAGGTACAATTAGGGTATGGGAGGTACAAAAAATTACTATATAATACCTAGGAGCCCCTGATATGACCCTGGTGGATTTCCCTACAATGCCACAGA
This sequence comes from Anomaloglossus baeobatrachus, assembly GCF_048569485.1. Classification (NCBI taxonomy): domain Eukaryota; kingdom Metazoa; phylum Chordata; class Amphibia; order Anura; family Aromobatidae; genus Anomaloglossus; species Anomaloglossus baeobatrachus. Next base: position 596,657,108 of record NC_134353.1, on the reverse strand, counting down.
GGTTGACACCCTAAAGACACTCAAAATTTTGCCCCCACTCACCGTGGGCTGTCCCTCCCTTTCCCTACAAAATCCCTATATATACATAAATATCCAACCAGCACCAATAGAACACATTTTTTTGCTTTCAGATAATCCAGAAAAACACATGGTTGCATTCCTTACAGCCACTTTATTATTGAAGGCATGGCACACAAAATATTAAATCAAAGATTAGACATCTGTAATGCACCTATCAGTCCAAAAAGACAATGGAATGATAACAAGATAGTTCAAAATTTACTGTATGCCAGAACCATCCACCTGTGTAGTATACATGGACTGCTCTAAGGCCGAACTTAGCGCAGTCCATGTATACTACACAGGTGGAATGACGTGACCCGCACAGAATCTGCGCAGTCATACAACCGGAGTTGTAAACATGTGATCGGCGGAATGGCAAAATCACCTTCCGGGCCCTGAGTGTCTGACTGCATCTAGGGTTGCGGTGATTTGAATCGTTGCATTGGTGGGATGACGCTGGTCACATCTTTGACAAAAACTAATATGCGTGTCAGGAAGCAGTTGTACTATGAAAGCAAAGGGATTATGCCCTGCGGACATGCGCAGTACAGAAGTTGAGACAGTCTACACCATGGATGCAATAGTGACTGATCACCCAGACTTCCTTGTAGGAGATCCTCCACATCACTATATAAACCGGTGAGTTAACAACCAACATGCTAGCATCCACTTAGCTTACCCCCATCATCTGGCCTCATGATGAACTGCATGGAGGTCGAGTTCTCATTGGGACCTTAATTTCTAATGAAAGTACCAATTTCTTTTGCACTGGTACTTTAATATATTGTATTCAGTCTTTGTTGGATTTTGCATGCACTGTTAATCTAACACACAGAGACCAGTAATTGACATACCATACCTATTGTATCTAAGGCCTAAAACACACTTCCGCAAAAAAAAACCGTACGTGTCTCACGGTCCGTTTTTCGGGTCCGTGTTCCGTTTTTTAGGGACGTTTCTCCATTACGTATGGCATCCGCGTGATGGCGTATACGAGCCGTGTGTGCATGTGGAATGTCCGTATTGACATAAAATACGTACGTGTGCTGTCCGTGTGCTGTCCGTTTTTAAAGGCCCACATTCTTACCCAATTAACGATTTTAATCATTCATCATGAGATCCTGGTGTTGTTGTTTGCTTTCAATTGACCTGATAGATAGGAAACAAGTGTTTTTTAGATTTTGTGATGAAAAACGGACACGGACGATACGTGCTGAACACGGACATACTCCGTGTGCGGTCTGTGCAGGCATGGACCCATAGACTAAAGCGGGTCCGTGCCTGCATGCTGCCGGCCAAAAACAGACATGTCATCCGTGTAGAAAAGCGCACAGACGTACTTATCACACGGACACACGTTCCGTGTGATTTTACGTGTGTGTGCCATCTACCATTGAATAACATGGGTCTCCGTGTCTCCGGTACGTGCAAATACGTACCGCACACGTACAAAAAAAATGGATGTGTGTTGCGGGTCTAATGTAGCGTGTGAGGGAGAAATGTTTCTGGCATCCACTAAACTGTGAACCATCTTGTTATCATTCCGTTGCCATTATGGACTGATAGGTGCATTACAGATGTCTAACCTTTGATTAAATCTTTTGTGTGCCATGCCTTCAATGATCAAGTAGCTGTAAGGAATGCAACCACATGTTATTGGGGATTATCTGAATGCAAAAACAGTGTTCTATTGGTGCTGGTTGAATATTTATGTATACATAGGGATTTTATAGGGAAAGAGAGAAACCGCCCACGGTGGTCAAAATTTTGCGTGTTGTCTTTAGGGTGCCAACCTCCATGGCATGGTAGAGCAATCCACGAGGGGTATATCAGGGGCTTCTAGGCATTACATAGTAATTTTATGTAGCTCCCATACCCTATTTGTTCCTTCCAAACCAGTACCAATTTTATTAAGTGTTTTTGTTTGGGAAACTATTAAAGTATATCAATAAAATTTAATTTTAAAGGGAATTTTTTTCCACATGGTTAAACACAGCTCATCAATATTCCATCAGAGCAGGCATCTACTCTGATGAAATAGCTAAGGCTGCAGATGATCAGCAGCCACTGATTGGCTGCAACATTCATATGATATAACAATGTCACGTCACCCACTGAGAGCAGCAGCACTGACATCGCTGGAACAATGAGGCTGCAAGAGACCGATATTTTTTGTTTTTATTTCCGATGGGGCACTAAATTGATTAAGTAGGGGTTGTCCAGTAGTGGGCAACCCTTTTAAGAAAAATTATGAAAAAGAAACAGTCACCTTTTATTTTTTTGTTAATCATTTACTCACAACAACCTTAATATTTTTCTTCATTTAAAGGTGTTATGCAGGCATATGAATCAATCACACACTGAGTAGGACTGGAAATCACAAAATCTGCTCCACCTCCAGACCTTTCTGTATTCCACTTCTCCTTACCTATTCGTAATTGATGCACGTTTTGGAGTCATTGTGTGTAACACACAAAAAGAAGATGCCAGATATCAAGGCTTTTTCAAAATCACTTTTTTATTCACGTGCGCTAAGCATTTTAAGAGTGTACAGCTCTCTCCTAAAGGTCAACAATATACTGTACATAGGCCATCAATATTATGTTATCGAAATGGTAAAAAAAAACATGAGTGCAAAGAACATTCCTACTTTATTGTAAAAGGTTACAGGGTGTAAAAGAATACTTCCCCAATAAGTAATTTCTCTCATAAATACTGTAAGTACATCCAGTTTAGTAATTTAATTAAATACATATAGTAGGATATAAGCTAAGACAATTTATGTATAGATGTAATTTATTGGCAACTATTCATTTTATGGTTCCTAAGAGATGCAGTCTATAGATATTGTATAACCTAATAAGTCCATAACTTGGCTAATGTGTTAAGATTAAATGCTTATTGTAAAATGTACATTTATATAAACAATCCATAAGTGTGTTGCTAGCTTTTGACCACTTTGCCTGCACACATATAGTGTCACCTTTACCTCGATGACCTATGTCTACATAAGATCAAGTCCTAAAATGTAATTATAATCAAAGGGAACTGGTCTTCAAATTTATGCTGCCCTAACAATCGACATCATAAATAAGACCTCATCTTTCAAATTGCAGATAGGTGTGTCTTTTACCTGTTCATATGGATTTTCAATTTACAGAGAGCTTTTCCACAAAATGTAATATTTCCTATTTATGCTATATGGTTCATCCAGATCCCAGACCATAATAAATGAAAGCTGTAACAAAAATTTAAAAAAATTACTTATACTGACTTCATCACTCACATCTGCAGCCCCTTCGCCCCTTACCATCACCCGTCCATTCTTCGACGCATCTTCTGATCACTGGCTTTTAAGGTCAAGTGCAATGCGAGCATGCGAAAAGACATGGTGTCATGACGTCATTACATGCACCTTGACGTTGTACGCATGTGTGCAGAAACGTCTCGGGCTTCATCAGATTTTGGGATTTTCACTTGGGAGGCAGTGATCAGTAGATACGACGAGAACTGAATGCATGATAGTGGACTAGAAGAGCCTGAGAGGTGAGTTAAAGGATTTTTCTTAACATTTGGATGGCCCTTTAGAGTTCAAGAAAACAATAACTGAGATTAACTAAATACAGCTCTCACGAACTGTATTGCTTATAAAGTTGGAGATTTTGTCAATAGAATATTTATATGTATCCATACTTGCTTACAGAAGTATGGTATATAGTCACCAGTTGATTTTTACATTTTTTATGGGAAAACATAACAGGGAACTATTTCTTTCCAATGTGACCTTTTACCTTGGAGTGGGTTGGTTCTTTGCTATTCCCACTTTGTACAGGTTTTTTTGTGCGAAATTATATTGATATTTTATGCGTAATGTTGACCTAAAGTAATGTGTGGGCTACTTTTCAAATATATAGTCCAATTGAAAAATACAAAAATGATTTTGAAACATCACGTTCTTTCCTTATTGTGCCCACAATGCATACATTTTTTTTTACCCACATCAATTTTCAGTACATTACTCATGAATAGGCACTAAAGCATCATCACCAGCTTTACCTCTGGTGTCCTCTAAGACAGCAGATATAAGCAATTAATACAAAATAGGAAAAATCTATTTTTGGGAGGTTAGGGGAGTTTCGGAAAAGGGAACGTAATGAGAAGAGATACTGCTGTCCAGGTCTTTTTAATATATAACCATTTTTTTTTACTTCCGGAATAAAGATTGGTAAACACTGGTCTGGAGTGCATGGATTATTACGATCAGATATAATTGGTTAAATGTTACGGATTTACAGCTAATTAAATTCTGTCTTGGTAAATATTTAGTGATTACGTATATTTTTAAGAAGTAATATTCTCCAATAACAAATTACATTTACATATGTAGTTACTTAGTTGAGACGTAGGGCAAAAGTTGATGACAGATCTATGACCGATGGACCAACCCTTCCATCCGTTACCTCAGACATGCCACTGTTTTCTGCCTCTCATTGCACCAATTTCATCCAGCTGTATAAATAAGAAATTAGGTCCAGTGCCAGCATGTTCAATCCTAATATATGGATGACTGAGTTTTCAGTATATTATTTCACCAACTGACCCTATGGACATCATATATCTATTTGGTTTTACCAGTTATTAAATAGGTTTTTGCAGAGGTCACAAAAAAAATCTACTCCTCGACTAACATAGTATGTTATAGTTCAGTGCTGATCACAAGAGCTGTGACCACAATAGAAGACTGTTTACATAAGATATAATAGAAAGAGTCCTGTGTACAAGGTCATCAGTCTGGGAGATTTATGGCAGAGAGGTCTATTGCTTTTAATCTTCTTTATAACAGTCAACAAGCATTTAGTAGGCGTAAAAACTATTGATATATGGAAAACTAACATAACTGCAGCTCATAAATGAGCAGTCTTGAACGGCCATCAGAGGCTTGAAAGACTTGATGAATTCCTCTACTTCAGATTTTACAGTCTTGGCTGAAAGTGTTGACATCCTTGAAATTGTTCCAGAAAATGAAGTATTTCTTCCAGAAAATTATTCTAATTACACATTTTGTTGTACACATGTTTATGTCCCTTGTATGTATTGAAACAACACAAAAAAAACTAAGAAAAAAAAAATTGCCATAATTTCAAACAAAACCACCATAATGGGCCATAAAAATTATTGGTACCTTTCTAAATTTGTGGCTAAACAACTTTGTTTCAAGCATGTGATGCTCGTTTAAACTCACCTCCTATGACAAGTAACAGGTGTGGGCAACATAAAAATCATATCTGAAACCAGAAAAAAAGGGGAGAAGTTGATTTGCATTGTGTGTTTGTGTGTGCCACACTAAACATAGAGAACAGAAAGAGAAGGGAATTGTCCGAGGACTTGAGAACCAAAATTGTTGAAAAACATCAGCAATCTCAGGGATACAAGTCCAGAGATCTTGATATTTCTTTGACCATAGTGCGAACATAATCAAGAAGTTTACAACCTATTGCACTGTAGCTAATCTTGGTGGATGAAAGCGAAGGAAAATTTAATCAAGTTCCAAACAAATTCAAGCTGTCCTGGCGGCTGTCACCAAGAACTATCTGCTGACATTTGAATTAAATGAAATGCTATGGGAGGAAACCCAGGAGGACCCAATTCTGACAGAGAAAAATAAAAAAGCTTGACTGCAGTTTGCTAAAATGTATATGAATAAGCCGAAATCCTTCAGGAAAAGTGGAAAGGTGAGACTAAGATAAAGATTTTTGGTAAAGCACATCATTCTACTGTTTACCGTAAACAGGATGAGGCCGGCAAAGAATAGAATACACTACCTACAGTCAAATATGGTAGAAATTCAAAGATGTTTTGGAGCTTGTTTTCTTCCTCTGTCACTGGGTGTCTTGACTTTGTACAAGACATCATGAAATCTAAACAATATCAAAGGATTGTAGGTTGCAGTATATAGTTCCCAGTGTCAGAAAGCTGGGTTTGAGTCCTAGATCATGGGGCTTCCAGCAGGACAATGACCACAAACATTCTTCAAGAACCACCCAGAAATGGATGGAAACAAAGTGCTATAGAGCTCTGAAGTGGCCAGCAATGAGTTTGGATCTAAGTCCCATTGGCAACCTGTGGAGAGATCTTAAAATTACTGTTGGGAGAAGGCACCCTTCATACATGAGAGACCTGGAGCAGTTTTCAAAAGAAGAGTGGTCCAAAATTCCAGTTGAGAAGTTTGTTAAGGAGCTTGTTGATGGTTATAGGAAGTGATTGATTGCAGTTATTTATTCCAAAGGGTGTACAACCAAATATTAAGTTGAGGGTGCCAACATTTTTGTCAGGCCTGTTTTGGAGGTTTTGTGGGAAATTATGTACAATTTGTCTTTTTTTCTCAGTTGCTTTTTTGTGTTGTTCCAACACACATAAAGGAAATGAACATGTGTATAATAAAAAGTAAAATTGCAGTTATTTTCTGGGAGAAATACTTCATTTTAATAACAATATCAAGGGTGCCAACACTTTTGGCCATGACTGTACATTGTTTGATCTGTGAGAAATCTGTTCTCTGCACAATCTTTCTAAATCTTATGTCTAATAGGGGGTGTATAAGATTCAAACACAAACATGACTGCTTTCCTCCAGAAACAGTGCCACCCTTGTCTATGTGTTGTTTTCAGCATTGCAGCTGATTAAGGTGTGGTGACAAGATTAATCTAAAAATAATGAGGGGAAATACAATGTAAATGTGACAAAATAACATTATACAGTGAACTAAATTTAGTAAAGACTCTACACAATGTACATAATCTTTTAGCATTTTCAGTAATAATGACTATAATAAAGATTTTTTTAAAAACAATTCTTGATCCAAACTGTACTGCATAAAAAAACACTACATTCAGTAGTATGTAGCATCTACTACTATAAAATAATTACACATAACCTATCTTATTAATGTTACTGTAACATACTTAAAAAATAATAGGCCTAAAAACACAACTGATTTTTTTTTCTGTAATTGGTTTTGTGCATCTGGTACAACCATCAGATCATATCTTCAATATTAAAAGACAAAAGCCTCGGAATAACTTTGGTGAGGCCAAACAATTTAGTGCATCTGCCCAGCTAGTTGTTTTCCATCTATCTCTGCTCCTCTCGTGATTGACAACTCTGGCATTACAGGAGGCAGAGACAGTTGGAAAGCAAGTAGGAGGAAAGGTTTGGCTACGCCAGAGGTTCACCGGGCACCAGAATTGGTGTGATCAGTAATTTCACACTGAATGACTTCTTTTAAAATATTCTCCAACAGGAAAGTTATTCTTTTTTGCCTATTATATGGTCATATAATATTTGTTGAAAAAAGGGAATGTAAAATACAAGAACCTTTGAACATATCCAGCAAAATTATGGCTAAAATTCGAAAATGTGTGTCTCCCAAAACTTTGTCTAGTTTGCTGAATTTCTCCATCCACTATACTTTATTTTCTTTATTTTAATGATATACACGTAAAGTAAACCTGGCAACATAATAAAATATAAAATACTATTCCTAATAAAAGATATATGCATATGAATTTAACCGGTGTCCATGACATGCCACATGTATTTATCACAATGTTATGGTAATATGTGCTTTCCTATGGTATCATTACTGCGTAATTAATTGTCAACGTTTTATTAAAGAGATGTCCTTGAAAAAAATGAACCAAGCAAAAAATGTTTTATGTCTTTCTTTATGTTTGGGAAACTAGATGAATGTTGAGTCTGCTGAAATATATTTAAGCCTAAAAAAGAAATTAGAGGTTTTAATGAGAAATTCATACCTACTGATACAAATGTATAAAGCTTTCAAGTATGATGCAACAGGGCACCCAAAGTTATAAATGTGTCCAGCAATGATTAAAACCAAGAGAAAAGTAAATATTCTACAATGTCATTAAATGTGTTACATTCTCACAACAATTTAGCAATTTGCGATCTTGTTTCTTACTACACTGAGTTCTAAATTATTATGCAAATTAGATTTAAGTGTCATAAAGATTTAACTTTTTATTTTTCAAATACATTCCTGGATGGTATTGTTGGATCACACAGCTGTTGGATCACTGAGATCAATCTTAAACACCTGTAATAATTAGTTTGCCTGTTGAGCCCAATTAAAGGAAAACTACTTAAGAAAGATGTTCCAAATTATTAAGCAGGCCGCAGGTTTCAAGCAATATGGGAAATAAAAAGTGCATCTCTGGTGCCAAAAAAATAGTGTAATAGCCTGGACAAGGTATAAAAACATTAGAAATTTCATAAAAACTTAAAGGGGTAGTCCAGAGAGATAACAAATTCTCCTAATGGCCATGCCCTCGTAAACTATAAAGATGAGATCTGCAGTGCTGTTTCACACTCTCACAATACCTGTAATTCAGTATGATTCTGCTGCTGCTCCTTTTGCTCCCCCTCCCTTCTGGGATACTACATCACACATCAGGGACTTATATGGATGCATGTGATCCGAATATCGGAGACAGTTGACGCACACTGCAATTATTTTCTTTGCCAAATTGGAAAAATATCTAAGATTTGCACTGCCCCATAGTATACACTGGTCCAAGTGGTATCCTATAAAATATTGGATAGCTCTCGGCCGTGTTATTCGCTTGTGCGAGTGAGCCATTTAAAGTAGACAGCCCTGTTGAGGTCTCTCAGAAAGGCGTAATCAAAACCAGACAATTAACCCCATAGCTTCCTGATCAAGTGACACCAAACGTCCCAGGCATAAAACAGGACTGATGTTGTCATGCGTCATCTGCTACAAATTCTTGGCATCACTTAACTAAGTAGAAACAAATGAGATACCAACCAGCACAGATGTTACAACTGCATTCTGTAGTGCATCAATATTATAACCTGGTGTAAGTGTGGCTGCCTTTTTTTTAACACAATTCAACAGATAACAAGATGAGTGAGGGCCCTGCCTGCAAACTTACAATTTATGAGGAAATAGGGAGTGATATAATTGGTAAACAAAACGTGCTTGTATTGTATGGTCTAGGCAACAATACAATAAATAGGGGTATTAAAATAACACTACATGAACCAGTCAACAGCCAGTATCTGTACAGATACAAAGTTTTATTGAGTGCATGGAAGAGAGAACAGGGAATAGTTAGATTAGTGATTTGGGGTGATAGGCCAGACTTAAAAAAAATGTGTTTTCAGAGCACTCTTGAAACCATGCATACTGGGAATTATCCAGATTGTCTGGGGTAGTGTATTCCAGGAAACTAGCAAAGCCTGAGAGAAGTCCTGGAGACAGGAGTGGGAGATTCAGATTACAGAGGATGTTAATCTTAGGTCATTGGTGGAACAGAGAGTATATGTTGTGTGGAAGACAGAGATGAGGGAGGAGATGTAGGGTAGTGAAGAACTGTGGAGAGCTGTGTTGGTAAGAGTGATAACTTTATATTGGACTCTGCAGTGGATGGGCTACCAGTTCAAAGACTGGCACAGTGCAGCGGCATCAGGTTTGTGGTTGAATAGCAATATGATTCTGGTGGGGGGGCGTATCTGGGAGTTGAGCTTGATAGTCGCATAGAGTTCCTGCTCCAGAGTCTGCCGTCTTTATTAGAGATGAGCGAACTGGTCCCGGTTCGGCTCGAGGCCGGTTCGCCGAACGGGGGTCCCGTTCGAGTTCGGCTCGTCGAACGTTCGACGAACCGAACTCGAACGTATAGGCTATAATGGGAGCCAATCACAAACACATAAAAATGCATTATAAATGTACACAAACAGTTAATAAACATTGCCATAACACTTACCGGTCCTCGCGATCCCTTCTGCACTCTGTCTCCTGCCGCTATTCCATCCGATGATCGCTGAATCCTCCCAGTGACCTGCACTGCCAGCAGAGAAGCAGGACCTATCGTGACGTCAAAATAGCCATGTGACCAGTCACGTGGCTATTATCTCATTGGCTACAGACTGGTCACATGACTATGACACGTCATGTAGGACCTGCGAGTGCATCTCTCCGGTACACGGTGCACATATGTGTATCGCCGTGTACCGGCGACATGCTCTAGCACACGGTCGACTCCCCGTTCCGTTAGGGACCGGCTGACACAGCCGGTCATTAACGGAGATCACCGTTGCCATAGCAACGCAGTTAGCGGTGACGTCACCGCTAACCGCGGCTCCGAGAGCACCGTTGCTATGGTAACGCGTCTGTCAGCGTTACCGCTAGCAGCCAGCACTGATCACTCACGGAGTGAAGGCTGTACGCTGCTTCCCGATTGTAGTGAGCATTGTAGTGAGGATGGAGGTTCCCCAGCCCCAAGTGATGAGCTGGTGAATCTCATCCTCACTACAATCATCACTACTACTACACTAGAAAGAAAGAAGACAGAAGAGCAGGATCGTGGAGGGCTGACAGGGGGTAATAAAGATGGAGTCTCTAATGTGTCTGTGTATTTATTTCTATTAAAGTATTTTTTCTCTGTGTGGTGTCTTTTTTTTAACCCTTTATTGGAGATTCTTAATGGCCGGGTCAAACGTGCCTGACATTAAGAATCTCTGGCTTAATACTGGCTGGTAAAACAAAGCCAGTATTAACTCATGATTACCCAACAAGCCACCCGGCTCCAGGGCTGTTGGAAGAGTTGGATACAGCGCCAGATGATGGCGCTTCTATGAGAGCGCCATTTTCTGGGACGGCTGCGGACTGAAATCCGCAGCAGAGGCGCCCACAAACCTCGGGCTAACCTGTGCTGCGGATTCCAATCCCCAGCTGCCTAGTTGTACCCGGCTGGACACAAAAATAGGGCGAAGCCTACGTCATTTGTTTTTTAATTATTTCATGAAATAAGTGAAATAATTAAAAAAAACGGGCTTCCCTATATTTTTGGTTCCCAGCCGGGTACAAATAGGCAACTGGGGGTTGGAGGCAGCCCGTGGCTGCCAGCTGTACCTGGCTAGCATACAAAAATATGGCGAAGCCCACGTCATTTTTTTGGTGGGCAAAAAACCTCTGCATACAGTCCTGGATGGAGTATGCTGAGCCTTGTAGTTCTGCAGCTGCTGTCTGCTCTTCTCCATACAGACAGACAGCAGCTGCAGAACTACAAGGCTCAGCATACTCCATCCAGGACTGTATGCAGAAGTTTTTTGCCCCCTGAAAAAATTATGTGGGCTTCGCCATATTTTTGTATGCTAGCCAGGTACAGCAGGCAGGTACGGCTGCCCCCAACCCCCAGTTGCCTATTTGTACCCAGCTGGGAACCAAAAATAAAGGGAAGCCCTTTTTTTATTATTTCATGAATTTCATGAAATAATTAGAAAACAAATGACGTAGGCTTTGCCCCATTTTTGTGTCCAGCCAGGTACAACTAGGCAGCTGGGGATTGGAATCCGCACCACCGGTTGGCCTGAGCTTTCTGGGCCCCACTGCTGCGAATTGCAGTCTGCAGCCACCTCAGAAAATGGCATTTTCATAGAGGCGCCATCTTCTGGCGCTGTATCCAACTCTTCCAGCACCTGCCTGCTATACCTGGCTAGCATACAAAAATATGGCGAAGCTCACGTCCTTTTTTTGTAGTTTTTTGGCAAAAAAAATAAAAAATGCTTCCCTGGATTTTCCATTGCCAGTGAAGGTAACACCAAGCAGTGGGGGTTAGCAGCCAGTAGCTGCTTGGATTACCCTTAGCTAGCAATACAAAAAATGCAGCGGGAGCCCATATCTATTTTTTTTAATTATTTATTTAAATAACTAAAAATAAAATGGGCTTCCCTGTATTTTGATTGCTGGACATCACAGTGCTGTAAAAATAAATCTTTAAAAAAATGACGTAGCGCTCCGCGGTATTTTTGATTCTCAGCGCAGATAAAGCAGACAGCTATGGGTTGCCACCCCCATCTGCCTGCCGTTACCTTGGTTGGCAATCAAAATACAGGGAAGCCCATCAATTTTTTCTATTTAAAAAATAGTTAAAAAAAAAAATTACGTTGGGTCCCCCCATTTTTGATAGCCAGCTAGGGTAAAGCAGACGGCTGTAGCCTGAAAACCACAGCTGGCAGCTTTACCGTGGTTGGGGATCCAATGTGGAGGTCCCCTCAGGCTCTTTTTTATAATTATTTTATAAATATTAATAATTACACAATAAAAGTAGGGTCCCCCCCAAATTGGATCACCAGCCAAGGTAAAGCGGACAGCTGTGGTCTGGTATTCTCAGGGTGGGAAGGTCCATAGTTATTTGGCCTTCACAGCCTAAAAATAGCAGGCCACAGGCACCCCAGACGTGGCGCATCCACTAGATGCGCCAATCCTGGCGCTTCACCCCAGCTCATCCCGTGCCCTGGTGCAGTGGCAAACGGGGTAATAAATCGGGTTGATACTAGCTGTAAAGTCACCTGAGATCAAGCCCAGCAGTTTGTGATGTCATGGCGTCTATTAGATACCCAACATCATAAACTGTCAGTACTAACAAAAAAAAAAAATCGACAAAAGAAATTTATTTGAAAAAACAGTCCCCAAAACATTTCCTCTTTCACCAATGTATTGTAAGAAAAAAAATAAAGGGGTCCCACGACGACTCTGGACCGTCTAGAATATGGGGGGGGGGAGACACTCAGGGAACGTATCCCCCATTTTCTAGGAGTGCGGACCCTTCATGTGAGGAGTGTGGGTGCAATGAATCTGCACTCACTCTCCCCGGGTCCACAGCAGCAGAGTCCATGTCGTAATGGTTGCTACCAAAGCTGCAATGCCCTGCTCATGAGGTAAGGGCATGCCTAATCAGGAGAACTACTGTAGAGGAAGCTCTGCTCACTGGTATATAGGTGCTCAGAGGTAATAATAGATAAAATTAGTGAGTAACCTCGGCACTCCATATCTCCCAGACTAAGTCAGTAAGTCACAATGGATAGTAATGCAAAATCACTCTTTATTGGTCCGTATTAAGAAAAATTTTTTTTCATAAGCATATATGTTTTTGTCCAAAACAAGTTACAAATGACGTTTCGGCCTGAGCCTTCGTCAGATTGGACTTATCTGCATGTAAACATGAAAAATGACAATAATCAGTATCACATAAGAGTGAGAGAACAATAACATAAACTCGAACAATGTAGAGGTACAATTGGGATGCAGCAAAAAAATTGCAACACAGCAAGAAATGAAACACATGATACAAATGTCATAATACAGTACAAGGACAATATAGTAATGACAAATATGGGGTCAGAGTAGGCTTAGACAGCTCTGGTACGAAAGAGATGTCAATCATAAAGTAACATGTGCAGTAGGTGTAGAGCTACAGTATGCATGGCAGAGCTAATGGGTAGACCGACCATAGAAAAAGAACGGAGAAAAAGTGGAGAAAAAGTGGAGCATAAGAGGAGAAAAAGTGGAGCATAAGAGGAGAAAAAGTGGAGAAAAAGTGGAGAAAAAAGTGGAGAAAAAGTGGAGAAAAAGTGGAGCATAAGAGGAGAAAAAGTGGAGAAAAAATGGAGAAAAAGTGGAGCATAAGAGGAGAAAAAGTGGAGAAAAAAGTGGAGAAAAAGTGGAGAAAAAGTGGAGCATAAGAGGAGAAAAAGTGGAGAAAAAGTGGAGAAAAAGTGGAGCATAAGAGGAGAAAAAGTGGAGAAAAAGTGGAGAAAAAAGTGGAGAAAAAGTGGAGAAAAAGTGGAGAAAAAGTGGAGCATAAGAGGAGAAAAAGTGGAGAAAAAGTGGAGCATAAGAGGAGAAAAAGTGGAGAAAAAAGTGGAGAAAAAGTGGAGAAAAAGTGGAGCATAAGAGGAGAAAAAGTGGAGAAAAAGTGGAGAAAAAGTGGAGAAAAAGTGGAGAAAAAGTGGAGCATAAGAGGAGAAAAAGTGGAGAAAAAGTGGAGAAAAAAGTGGAGAAAAAAGTGGAGAAAAAGTGGAGATTAAGAGGAGAAAAAGTGGAGAAAAAGTGGAGCATAAGAGGAGAAAAAGTGGAGAAAAAGTGGAGAAAAAGTGGAGAAAAAGTGGAGCATAAGAGGAGAAAAAGTGGAGAAAAAAGGGGAGAAAAAGTGGAGAAAAAGTGGAGATTAAGAGGAGAAAAAGTGGAGAAAAAGTGGAGCATAAGAGGAGAAAAAGTGGAGAAAAAAGTGGAGAAAAAGTGGAGATTAAGAGGAGAAAAAGTGGAGAAAAAGTGGAGCATAAGAGGAGAAAAAGTGGAGAAAAAAGTGGAGAAAAAGTGGAGATTAAGAGGAGAAAAAGTGGAGAAAAAGTGGAGCATAAGAGGAGAAAAAGTGGAGAATAAGAGGAGAAAAAGTGGAGAATAAGTGGAGAAAAAAATGGAGAAAAAGTGGAGAAAAAAATGGAGAAAAAGTGGAACACCCTTTGGTACCTTTCATGTGGCACTAAGGGGTGCTTAGCTTTGTATTTAGCCAAAAAAATGAAAAAAAAATGACGTAGGGTTCCCCCTAGTTTTGTAGCCAGCTAGGGTAAAGCAGACGGCTGCAGCCTGCAGACCACAGCTGGCAACCTCACCTTGGCTGGTAATCCAAAACTGAGGGCACCCCACGCTGTTATTTTAAATTAAATAAATAATTAAACAAAAAACACGTAGGGGTCCCCCAAAATTGGATCACCAGCCAAGGTAAAGCAGACAGCTGGGGCCTGATATTCTCAGACTAGGGAGGTCCATGGTTATTGGAATCTCCCCAGCCTAAAAATAGCAGGCCGCAGCCGCCCCAGAAGTGGCGCATCCATTAGATGCGCCAATCCTGGTGCTTCGCCCCAGCTCATCCCGCGCCCTGGTGCGGTGGCAAACGGGGTAATATATGGGGTTAATACCAGATGTGTAATGTCACCTGGCATCAAGCCCTGGGGTTGGTGAGGTCAGGCGTCTATCAGATACCCGACATCACCAACCCAGTCAGTAATAAAAAAAAATAGACGACAAACACATTTTTATTTGAAAAAACACTCCCCAAAACATTCCCTCTTTAACCAATTTATTAGATTGAAAAACAAATCCAGGTCTGCTGTAATCCAAGGGGTTGCCATGACGATCCACACTGTCCCAGTCAATGAAGAGCAGGATGTTCCCCATTGGCTGGGAGAGCAATGCAGTGACCTGAGCTAACATCAATGGGTCAGCCCAGGTCACTGCAGGGGGGTGACAAGTGCTGCTGTCAGCGAGGTACATTACCTGCGCTGATCTCCTGCACTGCCGACAGCCCCTGTCACTGAGTTCAATGACCGGCGCCTTCCCCTCAAGTATCGCGAGAGGTCCGTGACGTCACCGCTAGTCAGTCTCGGGTCGGAAGCGAGAGGTGATGTGACAAGCGGCGGCCATGGAGGACAGTGACAGCGCTGAGGTCGGGATGGCGGGACTTCATCACCGCAGGTAAGCCGAGCGGGCGGGGGGGGGGTGTTTGTGTGTGTGTGTGTATGTATGTGTACATGCCGCGGGCAGGAGGGGGCGGAGCGAGCTGAGCGGGAAAGTGTGGGCTTCCTGCACGTAACTAAGATAAACATCGGGTTACTAACCAAAGCGCTTTGCTTGGATACCCGATGTTTATCTTGGTTACCAGCTTGTGGCAGGCTGCCAGCGATGGCTCCTGCTCACTGTAGCTGTAAAAAGCCCTGCTTTTTGCTGCTAGAACCGTTCTCGAACGTATCTAGAACTATCGAGCTTTTAGCAAAAAGCTCGAGTTCTAGTTCGATCTCGAACAGACCCAAAAATCACTCGAGCTTAGAACTGGAGAACCTCGAACCGCGAACCGCGCTCAACTCTAGTCTTTATAGAGAGGATTAACAAACCACATGTCACACAAACTGGCTTAAAAGAAAGTATAAGTTAAAACTAAATCATCCCTGAAGGTACGGAGGATTTTGACTTACCTAACCACCATGACCCGCTATTTAGTGAAAGGAACCTGAGCTTCCACACGTCTTAGCAGAATCCATCACCATCTTACAAGCTAGAGCTGCATCCTACATCCTGTGTAATCTGGTCCCTGTCATGTCGGGAAGCTGGGGAGAAAACCCGAGGCATTGTTATCATGGCTCATCACCCAAGATCACCCATCAGCAGAGGTTGGTCAGGAGTATGGAGAGGGAAGAGATGCTGTTGCCATCCCATTACAATTGCAACTGTCTGGTGCACAAACACAGGATCTGCAGCAGGGTGATAACTCTCTTGCAGTCCCATCAACACACAAGACTACAGTGGAGACTGAAATCATTAATGCTGCTATCCTAATACCCTAAACACACCAGAGAGCCTATTACTGAATGTGTGTAGCTCATTTTTGGGGACAAAAAATAAAATGAGACAGTGTCTTATTATTGGAGAAACATGGTATCTGATAAATATCAGATATAAGACCTTTAGTTGATACTCCTACCCTGCAAAGCCTTTCAAAGCAAGTTCAAAAAGAGACCACAAAGGAAAAGTAGAGAGATTGCATATAGTGTCTAATTTGCAAATTCTTTTACTAAGAATTTGAGGGAAACTTGAAACTAGATTGTAGTTAATCAAAAAGCGGGAGGTACCTAGAGTGTACATCTACTATATCAGCAAAACAAAAACGTTGCTCATTAAACCTTGACTTAGTTAGACTGCCTTTCAAACTATCACTTAGTTTAGGATTGAACAAGACAGGGGTTAAAGAGGAGTGTTTCGACATCAACGGGAATATTTCCATACAAGGGCTCCAGATTTTTCTAGTGAAGGCTATTGTCCCAATGTGGATGAATCAAGTTTATTTAAGTAGTGACTGACATGTACGAGTTTGGGTGAACCGGAGCTAACCATAATTTCCATCCACCTACCATATGCTCTAGGCACAGACCAGGCCGGAATATGTTGCAAATGAGTTGCCCTGCCCTATAATATTTAATGATGTCTGGTACACTCAATCCCGCTCTTTCTTTACCAATTTCAAAATTTGGTATTTGATCCAGTGCCTTTTATGAGTCCAGATAAATTGGAGGATAGAGGACTGAACACCTTTCAATTCTCCAGAAGTAACCCTAATAGGCAAGGTTTCAAATAAGTATAATAGTTTAGGCAGTATAGCCATTTTAACTGCTGATATTCTCCCAAACAGGGATAATGGTAAGCTATTCCATTTGTTAGATAGTTGCTTCAGTTCTAAAAACAAGTATGGGTAGTTCTGTTTGAATAATGCATTGTAACTGGAGGTCAGCTGAACCCCTACGTATTTTAGGGAAGTGACTTTCCACTTGTAATTATAATTTCCTTTCAAGGAACTTAAGAATATAACACGGATTTTAAGAGGGAGGGCTTCTGTTTTATTTTTATTAATTTTTATAGCCTGAAAGATGACCAAACTGTGTTAAGGGTGCACGTAAATTGGGGAGGGTGGTATGTGTTTCACAAATTGACAAATTAAATAGTTTGTTGCTTGCTATTACTTTAATGCCCGGTTTAAGGTGAATAACCAGAGCCAAAGGTTCTATTCACACAACAAAAAGCAACGAAGAAAGGATGCAGCCTTGACGGGTGCCATTATAGATTTGAAATGGT
This sequence comes from Anomaloglossus baeobatrachus, assembly GCF_048569485.1. Taxonomy (NCBI): domain Eukaryota; kingdom Metazoa; phylum Chordata; class Amphibia; order Anura; family Aromobatidae; genus Anomaloglossus; species Anomaloglossus baeobatrachus. The sequence goes on along the minus strand of NC_134353.1, from coordinate 596,639,542 downwards.
TGGTACAATGTGTGGGGCAATTTGATAATAGCCAAAGGGTGTGTGTACAGACTTTTCAAAACAGATGGAGAGGGTCCAGAAATACCAAATTGAGCCAGGGTTTCAAACAAGAATAGCCACCCAAGGCTACCAAATGCCTTTTCTGTGTCTATTCTAAGTAAAAGTGCTAAATTCTCTGTTTTCTTGACCACTTCAATAAGGTTTATTAAATTTCTTGTATTGTCCCCTCACTGTCTGCATGTAATAAAGTCTACTTGATCTTTATGAATCAATTGGGGGAGCCAAGCAAATAAACACAAGGCAAATAATTTAGTGAGAACTTTTAAATCTGCATTAAGGAGGACTGTAGGCCTGTAATTAGCACAGTCTAAATGTCTAAAGTCTAAAGTCTTTCCCCAGCTTTGGAATGAGAGTGATGTAAGAGTGGAGCATAATAGACAGAATTCACCAGCTTGTCAGAAATTTGTTAAATAACTTAACCAATAGTGATGAGCGAGTATGCTTGTTACTACTCGGTACTCGCACGAGTATCACTGTACTCGGTCTACTCGGCGGGTACCGAGTAATTTTGCAATACTCGTGCTTTACTCGTGGTCTTCATCCCTGCATGTTGGCGCTCTTTTGAGAGCCAGCCCTCATGCAGTGATTGGCTGGCAGACCACTGCAATGCCACAGGCCTGTTAGTTGTGGAATTGCAGTGATTGGCCGGCCTGCACAGCGTGACCGAGCCTTTATACCGGCCGGCGCGCTGTGCTCTGTACACAGCCATCTCATATTCCCTGCTTTCCACGCCCACAGGCGCCTATGATTGGTTGCAGTGAGACACGCCCCCACGCTGAGTGACAGGTGTCACACTGCACCCAATCACAGCAGCCGGTGGGCGGGTCTATACTGTGCAGTAAAATAAATAAGTAATTAAAAAAAACGGCGTGCGGTTCCCCCAATTTTAATACCAGCCAGATAAAGCCATACAGCTGAAGGCTGGTATTCTCAGGATGGGGAGCTCCACGTTATGGGGAGCCCCCCACCCTAACAATATCAGTCAGCAGCTGCCCAGAATTGCCGCATACATTATATGCGACAGTTCTGGGGCTGTACCCGGCTCTTCCCGATTTACCCTAGTGCGTTGGCAAATCGGGGTAATAAGGAGTTAATGGCAGCCCATAGCTGCCACTAAATCCTAGATTAATCATGTCAGGCGTCTCCCCGAGATTCCTTCCATGATTAATCTGTAAATTACAGTTAAAAAACACACACACCCGAAAAATCCTTTATTAGAAATAAAAAACACTAACAAAGTCCCTCATTACCAATTTATTAACCCCGACAAACCCTCCATGTCCGGCGTACTCCACGGACCTCCAGCGTCGCGTCCAGCTCTGCTGCATGGAAGTGACAGGAGCTGCAGAAGACACCGCCGCTCCGGTCACCTCCACGCAGCTAATGAAGACAGCCGTGCGATCAGCTGAGCTGTCACTGAGGTTACCCGCTGTCACTGGATCCAGTGACGGCGGGTAACCTCAGTGACAGCTCAGCTGATCGCGCTACTCACCTCATTTGCTGCGTGGAAGTGACCGGAGCGGCTGTGTCTTCTGCAGCTCCGGTCACCTCTATGCAGCAGCGCAGGATGCGACGCTGGAGCATCCTGGATTCCGGCGGACATGGAGGGCTTTTTGGGGCTGATTAAAGTGGTGAACCAGGGTATATGTGTGTGTTTTTTATTTCTAATAAAGGATTTTTTCGGGTGTGTGTGTTTATTTACTGTAACTTACAGATTAATCATGGAGGGTGTCTCATAGACGCCTGACATGATTAATCTAGGGTTTAGTGGCAGCTATGGGCTGCCATTAACTCCTTATTACCCCGATTTGCCAAAGCACCAGGGCAAATCGGGAAGAGCCGGGTACAGCCCCAGAACTGTCGCATATAATGTATGCGGCAATTCTGGGCGGCTGCTGACTGATATTGTTAGGCTGGGGGGCTCCCCATAACGTGGAGCTCCCCATCCTGAGAATACCAGCCTTCAGCCGTATGGCTTTATCTGGCTGGCATTAAAATGGGGGGGGACCGCACGCCGTTTTTTTTTAATTATTTATTAATTTATTTTACTGCACAGTATAGACACGCCCACCGGCTGCTGTGATTGGGTGCAGTGTGACACCTGTCACTCAGCGTGGGGGCGTGTCTCACTGCAACCAATCATAGGCACCGGTGGGCGGGGAAAGCAGGGAATAGGAGATTGTTTAATGAGCGGCCGGCTTTTTCAAAATAGTAAAAGCCGCCGGTCACCTCCACGCAGCTAATGAAGGGAATAGCGCGATCAGCTGCTGTCAGTCAGGTAACTCCCGGCCACCGCTGGATCCAGCGGTGGCCGCGATTAACCTCAGTGACAGCAGCTGATCGCTATACTCACCTCAGTTGGTGCATGGAGCTGACTGGAGCGGCGGTGAGTATAGCGATCAGCTGAGCTGTCACTGAGGTTACCCGCGGCCACCGCTGCATCCACCGCTGGATCCAGGTAACCTCAGTGACAGCTCAGCTGATCGCTATACTCATCTCATTAGCTGCGTGGAGGTGACCGGAGCGGCGGTGTATTCTGCAGCTCCTGTCACTTCCATGCAGCAGAGCTGGACGCGACGCTGGAGGACTGTGGATTACGCCGGACATGGAGGGTTTGTCGGGGTTAATAAATTGGTAATGAGGGACTTTGTTAGTGTTTTTTATTTCTAATAAAGGATTTTTCGGGTGTGTGTGTTTTTTAACTGTAATTTACAGATTAATCATGGAAGGAATCTCGGGGAGACGCCTGACATGATTAATCTAGGATTTAGTGGCAGCTATGGGCTGCCATTAACTCCTTATTACCCCGATTTGCCAACGCACCAGGGTAAATCGGGAAGAGCCGGGTACAGCCCCAGAACTGTCGCATCTAATGTATGCGGCAATTCTGGGCGGCTGCTGACTGATATTGTTAGGGTGGGGGGCTCCCCATAACGTGGAGCTCCCCATCCTGAGAATACCAGCCTTCAGCCGTATGGCTTTATCTGGCTGGTATTAAAATTGGGGGGACCGCACGCCGGTTTTTTTAATTATTTAATTATTTATTTCACTGCACAGTATACACACACCGGCTGCTGTGATTGGTTGCAGTGAGACAGCTGTCACTCAGTGTGGGAGCGTGTCTCACTGCAACCAATCATAGGCGCCGAAAAGCAGGAAAGCAGAGAATACGAGATTGATTAATGAGCGGCCGGCTTTTTCAAAAGAGGAAAAGCCACCGGAGTTTGAACAGCTGTGCAGCGCCGCGGCAGTGATCGGGGAACGGTAAGTAAGAGAGAGGGGGGGGGACTGACCGACAGACTGTGAGAGGGGGACAGACAAGACAGAGAGAGACAGACCGACGGACTGAGGGAGATAGAATAAAAAAAAAAAATGACCGACATCGTTAGTAAAAAGCACAAAACGTGCGTTTTGGACATCGGACTGCCACACAAGGTTTTCATGTAAAATCTTTCATGTATTAATCTCAAAAAGTAACATACACCAGCTCTATCTCACTATTGGGTATGTGCCCTTAACATTTCCGCCATGAAAATTCATTTTGGTGTCATTTTGGAAGGTTTTCTGGTGAGTCCGTAAAAATGGCGTAAAACTCGGACAAAATTGTTCACAGCTGTGACTTTTGAGTGATAAATGCTTCAAGGGGTCTTCCCCATGCTGATGCCATGTCATTTTAGCACTCTTCTGAGACTTTTGTGACATTTTTAGGGTTTCTACATGCTGCCGGGGGGTCATTTCACAAAAATACTCGGGTCTCCCATAGGATAACATTGGGCTCGGTGCTCGGGCCGAGTACACGAGTATCTTGGGAGGCTCGGCCCGAGCTTCGAGCACCCGAGCTTTTTAGTACTCGCTCATCACTATTAACCAAGTATAGGGTTAGTAGTGTGCTATACGTTTTGTAGTACAGATATGTTAGTCCATCTGGATTACTGATTTTTTTACTGCATCTTACCATAGTTTAATAGCAAGAAAATGGAATTTGGTATAATCTTCATCATTCAGTGAACTACATTGCCTGATGCAGGATATGGGAATCATGGAGCACCTCCCAGCTTTAATAGATAACATATTTGAATATTTTGAGCGCAGGTTGGAATCATTGGGATACATATTGGACCCAGAGGGATTATTAGGATTTTGTGCTATGTTAGCTATATCTCATACCACCTTGGTCCTTTCCTCCTTCCCCTTCTCATATACCATTGTCTTGTTGATTTATTTGTCACCTTTTTATATGCTGTATGTAATGTTTTCAAGCTCTGTATGCTTTATTGTATCTCTAGTTTGTAAACATTCAGTTATTAAAAAAATATATATTTGATACTGGCTGCTGCATTCAGGATAGTGAGGGGAGTGTTTAGTCCGAGAGAGAGATCGATAAGTAGAGAGTTGCAGAAGTTCAGCCTTGAGTCAGAGCAACAGTAACAGTTTTTGCAGTGTCAATGGTAGGGAAATGTCGAATTCTTGAGATTTTTTTGGGGTGCAGGTGACATGAGCAAGCAAGGGATCGGATATAGGGAATGCGTGGGGCAATTTGATCTTAGCCAAAGGGTTTGTGTACAGACTTTTCAAAACAGTTGGAGAGGGTCCAGAAATACCAAACTGAGCCAGGTTTTCAAACAAGAATAGCCACCCAAGGCTATCAAATGCCTTTTCTGTGTCGAAGGAAAGTCAAATAAAACTGCAAGACAGCAAGCATGCTGCTTGGGAGTTATGGAGATCTGTGATGTTTAGGTTAGTTTGATTAAGTGAAGGGGGAAACACACGGAGTTCAATTTTTGACATATTCAGTTTTAGATAGAGGGGAGGACATGATGTTAAAGTTAGCAGACAGATACTCACTGTTATTTTGTATAAAACGATGATGTCAGATAAAGATGTGTAGAAATGGGTTTCATCAGCATGGAAATGGTACTTGAAACCAAATCAGCTGATGATTTGTCCATTAGCCACAGATTGTAGGGAGAAAAGGAGGTGGCCTAGGACTAGATCCTTAGGAACGCTGATAGGAAGGGGAAAAAAAAAAGGAAAGGAGCCGGCAATCAAAACACTGAAAGAGTGGTTTGAGAGGTAGGGGGAGGAGCAAGAGAGAAAGGTGTCCTTGAGTCCATCAGAGAGGAGCATATTGAAGAGGAGTAATGGCCATTAGATTTTACATTTAGTAAATCATTAGAGACTTTAGTAAGGGCCGTTTCTATAGAATGTAAAAAGCAAAGCTGAATTTTTTAAGGGTCAAGAAGAGAGTAAAGCTGGGTTCACACATAGCGACAGCGACAGCGACGTCGCTGTTACGTCACCATTTTATGTGATGCAACAGCGGCCTTGTAAGTCGCTGTTATGATCGCTGCTTAGCTGTCAAACACAGCAGAAGCAGCAGAGATCATAACGACACGCGTCGCTGTGCTACAGAGAGCAGGGAGCCGCGCACACTGCTTAGCGCTGGCTCCATGCACTCCTAGCGACAGTACACATCGGGTTAATTACCCGATGTGTACTGCAGCTACATGTGCAGAGAGCAGGGAGCCGCGCACTCCGCTTAGCGCTAGCTCCCTGCACTCCTAGCGATAGTACACATCGGGCTAATTACCCGATGTGTACTGCAGCTACATGTGCAGAGAGCAGGGAGCCGCCACTGGCAGCGAGAGCAGCGGATGCTGGTAGCGAAGGTAAATATCGGGTAACCAGGGAAAGGTCTTCCCTTGGTTACCCGATGTTTAACCTGGTTACAGCTTACCGCAGCTGCCAGATGCCGGCTCCTGCTTCCTGCTCGCTTCATTTCGTCGCTCTCTCGCTGTCACACACAGCGATGTGTGCGTCACAGCGGGAGAGCGACGACCAAAAAATGAAGCTGGACATTCAGCAACGACCGGCGACCTCACAGCAGGGGCCAGGTCGTTGCTGGATGTCAAACACAGCGACAGCGACGGGACGTCGCTGCAACGTCACAGAAAATGGTGACGTAGCAGCGACGTCGTTGTCGTCATCGCTATGTGTGACACCACCCTTATGCTTCTTTCACAGATCAGATTAGAGTGCACCAAACGTTCAAGGAGTTTGGAGATAAAAGGGAGATTAGAGAGGAGTCTGTAGTTAGCATCGCAGTTCTGTTCAATTGATTTTTTTTTTTAAAAGAATTTATGATGGTGTGTTTGAAGCAGGAGAGAAAGATACCAGAAGAAATAGAAAGATTAAATATTTCAATAAGGTATGTAGTGACAGCTGAGGAAAGGAAATAAGGTCACTGTTGCAGGCAGAAGTGTGAGAAGATGCGAGGGGCCTGGTAACGTCTTCATCTGTGACGAGTTCAAAGATGGAAAGATGGAACATTAACTTAGTGAAGTGCAAGAGGTGTATTAGGAGATTAATTCTTGTCAGATATGGACAATTTTTTCTTTGAAATAATTGGACAGATCGTCTGTGCGGAGGTTGGTGATCAGGGCCTGCGCTGTAGGACTGAGAAGAGAGTGAAAACTATTAAATAGTCTTTTAAGATTGTTGGATAGTGAGGTGGTGAGGGTATTAAAGTAGGCTTGTTTGGAGAGGTGAAGGTCAGAGTTGTTTTATTTTGTTTTATATTTTTAGCATGACATTACAATGGATGGAATTTCTCCATAGATGTTCAAGGGCACTTTCTAGTGTTTCATTATAATGTTTCAATGCTGAGTTGGGACATGAGATGGAGGAGATTGGAGCAAAGTATTTAATGCAAATTTTTAATAAGTAACTGCGTATTGACAGCACATGGATTTCTGTAAGTGGGGCAAGCATGGGTTTACTGAGCGGGGCGACAGTTCTTGATAGAGAAAAAAAGAAGGTTGTGATGAGAAATCGGTAGAGGGGAGTTTGTAAGATCAGGCACTGAAAAGAGCCAGAAAAGGACGAGGTCCAATGTATTCCCTTCTTCATGTGTAGGAGAGTTGGTAATCTTTGAAAGGAAGAGGAGGTTAGAGACAGAAGATGCCTTTTTACTAGATACATTTCATTATGGCTATAAAGAAACTAATGAGGTTAAAGTGGTAAGATTCCTGTAAATGCTTTGTTAAAAATAAGGTAAGAAATACATTGTTACTGAGCAAATACAGTAATATAATATCGTGGGAACAGTACGATGAGGTTTCTTCAAAGTCATAATTAATACAAACTACTAGGCTTTATCTAAAACCACATTTGGAAGATATTTATTCAATTCTTTTTTTACTTTCTACTTTCAAGATCTTGTTGCCACGGATCTCTAATTACAGAAAAAGAAATTTAACTATTGCTCTCGTATAGTGGCAATAAAATTAGTTCAACCCCCATTACAAATTAGGTTTATTAGCAAAATTTACAATTTTCAATAAAACAATGAAACAAGAACAATTTAGGCAGCTCAACACAACTGATTTAACAAGTGGTTTCTCTAAATTTATTACCTAATGACACTTATAATGACTACTGTCATTTCTAAGAGTTTCAATTTCCTGAATAGAATCCTTAAAAACAGCATATATTTACAAATTTGGTGTGGATCTCCATTTGGTGGTAGTGCCATGGTAATGCTCTTGGGCAGCTTTGCTTCCTCTGGCACTGGAAAGCAACAGTTTTTTCCATGAGGAATGGGCTAAGATTCTTAAGGTGGTGTCACACACAGCGACGACGACAACGACGTCGCTGCTACGTCACCATTTTCTGTGACGTTGCAGCGACGTCCCGTCGCTGTGTGTGACATCCAGCAACGAGCTGGCCCCTGCTGTGAGGTCGTTGCTCGTTGCTGAATGTCCTGCTTCATTTTTTTGTCGTCGCTCTCCCGCTGTGAAGCACACATCGCTGTGTGTGACAGCGAGAGAGCGACGAAATGAAGCGAGCAGAGAGCAGGAGCCGGCGTCTGGCAGCTGCGGAAAGCTGTAACCACTGTAAACATCGGGTAACCAAGGGAAGACCTTTCCCTGGTTACCCGATATTTACCTTCGTTACCAGCCTCCGCTGCTCTTGCTGCTAGTGCCGGCTCCTGCTCTGTGCACATGTAGCTGCAGTACACATCGGGTTAATTAACCCGATGTGTACTGCAGCTACATGTCACAGTGCAGAGAGCAAGGAGCCGCGCACACTGCTTAGCGCTGGCTCCTTGCTCTCCTAGCTACAGTACACATCGGGTTAATTAACCCGATGTGTACTGTAGCTAGGAGAGCAAGGAGCTAGCGCTAAGCAGTGTGCGCGGCTCCCTGCTCTCTGCACATGTAGCGACGTTATGATCGCTGCTGCGTCGCTGTGTTTGACAGCTAAGCAGCGATCATAACAGCGACTTACAAGGTCGCTGTTACGTCACAGAAAATGGTGACGTAACAGCGATGTTGTTGTCGCTGTCGCTATGTGTGACACCAGCTTTACATTTGTCTTGACCTTGAAGGGGTTGAATAAATGTAAGACTGCAGTAATCATTAAAAAGTGACATCATGTGTTGAAGTTTGAGAAACAACCTTTTAGACCTTGTTAAGCCTAAATCAGGAGTGGATATAATAGAAACACGGGTACCACTTCTGTATTTAACACCCACTCCTGGTTTTGGCTTGTACAATGGGTACGAAAAATATTCAGACACCTTTAAATTTTTCACTCTTTGTTTCATTGCAGCCATTTTACCAAATTTACCAATTCAAAAAAGTTCATTTTTTCTCATTAATGTAATTTTGTAATTTTATTAAAGAAGAAAAACTAAAATATCACATGGTCATAAGTATTGAGACCCTTTGCTCAGTATTGAGTAGAAACACTATTTTGAACTAGTACAGCCATAAGTCTTCTTGGGAATGATGTAACAAGTTCACACCTGGATTTGGGGATCCTCTGCCATTTTTCCTTGCAAATCCTCTCCAGTTCCGTTACGTTGGATGGTGAACGTTGGTGGACAGTCATTGTCAGGTATCTCCAGAGATGCTCAATTGGGGTTAGGTCAGGGCTCTGGCTGGTCCAGTCAAAAATGCTCACATAGTTGCTCTAAAGCCACACCTTTGTTATTTTAGCTGTGTGCTTAGGGTCATTGTCATGTTGGAAGGTGACCCTTTGGCCAAGTGTGAGGTCCAGAGCACTTTGAAAGAGGTTTTTTCCAGGATAGCTATGTACTTGGCCGCATTCATCTTTCCTTCAATTGCAACCAGTCGGTCCTGTCATTGCAGCTGGAAAACACCTCCATAGCATGATGCTGCCACCACCATGTTTCACTGTTGGGATTGTATTGGGCAAGTGACGAGCAGTGCCTGGTTTTCTCTACACATTAGAATTAACACCAAAAATTTCTATCTTCATCTCATCAGTTCAGAGAATCTTATTTCTCATACGCCGGAGTTCCACCTGCGTATGACTAGTGCGAGTCCTGCATCGCTATCACCCGGCATGGCCGCACACTCTCTGGACCCGAGCACCTCAGCTGCATGGAAATACATGGAGCTGACCCGCTCCTGTCAGGAGAGTGTGCGGCCATGCCGAGTGATACCGATACGAGACTCACTAGTCATACGCAAGTGGAACCATACCCATAGTCAAGGAGCCCTTCATGTGTTTTTTTGCAAACTCTATGCGGGCTTTCATATGTCTTGCACTGAGGAGAGGCTTCCGTCAGGCCACTCTGCTATAAAGACCCGACTGGTCTGCAGTGATAGTTGACTTTGTGGAACTTTTTCCCATCTCCCTACTGCATCTCTGGAGCTCAGCTTGGGGTTCTTCTTTACCTCTCTCACCAAGGCTCTTCCCCCACGATTACTCAGTTTGGCTGGGCAGCTAGGTCTAGGAAGAAACGTCTTCCATTTAAGGATTATGGAGGCCACTGTGCTCTTAGGAACCATGAGTACTGCAGAAATTATTTTGTAACCTTGGCCAGATCTGTGCCTTGCCACAATTCTGTCTCTGAGCTCCATGGGCAGTAGAGATGAGCGAGGTTCGAGGTGCAACAATTTTATGTTAGAGAGATTTTAGGGGGTGTTCGAGTCGTTCAACGAACTCAAACGATTTGCTAAAAGTTCAGTAGTTCGAGTTACGTTCGAGAACGGTTTGATCACTAAAAAGTGTGGCTTTTCACAGCTACATGTGCAGGGAGCCATTGCTGGAAGCCTGCGGTAAGCTGGTAACCAGGGTAAATATCGGGTATGCAAGCAAAGCGCTTTGCTTAGTAACCCGACGTGTACCCTGGCTACATGTGCAAAAATCCCCGAAAGCCACAAAGTAGCACTTCCGTGTGACTTCCGTCGGATGCCGCTGCAGTCTGTGTCCCGCTCCAGCTCCAGCCCCGCGGCTGCCCGCTCAGCAGTGTCTGCAGCTGCCCGCACTGTACGGTGTCCGCAGCTACCCACACTGCAGTGTCAGCATATGCCCGCAGTGTAGTGTGTCCGCAGCTACCCGCTCAGCAGAGTCGGCTGCTGCTCGCACTGTACGGTGTCCGCAGCTGCCCACACTGCAGTGTCAGCATATGCCCGCACTGTAGTGTGTCCGCAGCTGCCCGCTCAGCAGTGTCCGCAGCTGCCCGCACTGTACGGTGTCCGCAGCTGCCCACACTGCAGTGTCATCATATGCCTGCACTGTAGTGTGTCCGCAGCTGCCCACACTGCAGTGTCAGCATATGCTTGCACTGGAGTGTGTCCGCAGCTGCCCGCTCAGCAGTGTCCGCAGCTGCCCGCACTGTACGGTGTCCGCAGCTGCCCACACTGCAGTGTCAGCAGCCGCGGGGATGACAAGCGCTGCCGTCAGGAGATTAGTAAAGTTCCTTACCTGTGGTGATGAAGTCCTGCCCTCCTGATGTCAGCGCTGTCACTGTCTTCCATGGCCGCCGCTTGTCACATCTCCTCTCACTGCCGACCAGAGACTGTCACTAGCGGTGACGTCACAGGCTCCCGCGATACTTGGTTTGTGAAGGAGACGGTCATTGAACTCAGTGACAGCTCTGCTGTCAGGAGTGCAGCGATCACCGCAGGTAATGTACCTCGCTAACCTCCAGATAGCAGCACTCGTCATGCCCTGCAGTGACCTGGGCTGACCTATTGATGTTAGCTCAGGTCACTGCATTGCTCTCCCAGCCAATATAGAACATTCTGTTCTTCATTGACTGGGACATTGACTATGGTATGGATCGTCATGGGACCCCCTTGGATTACACCAGACCTGGATTTGTTTTTCTTTCTAATAAATTGGTGAAAGAGGGAATGTGTTGAGGAGTGTTTTTTCAAATAAAAATGTTTTTGTCGTCTATTTTTTTTTTTATTACTGACTGGGTTGGTGATGTCGGGTATCTGATAGACGCCTGACATCACGAACCCCAGGACTTGATGCCAGGTGACATTACACATCTGGTATTAATTCCATATATTACCCCGTTTGCCACCGCACCAGGGCAACGGGATGAGCTTGAGCGAAGCACCAGGATTGGTGCATCTAATGGATGCACCACTTCTGGGGTGGCTGCGGCCTGCTATTTTTAGGCTGGGGAGAGTCCAATAATTTAAACCAAGCAAAAACAACCCCTTGTTTATATAAAAGTATACATTTTATTCAGACAAATATAACAATAAAGTGCAAGTTAAAATTCAATTGGTTAATGCATTTTTTATATAGTTAGAGGAGGGTCCTTGGGCATCTTCCCTATCCTTCCCCTTCCTGTCAGTGGGGGTCGGCACCCTAGTGCGTGACGTCGTGGTGCCCCCACTCAGCATTGACTGACCCTCACTGGCCCTTTACTCAACATTGTTATGTGCCGCTAACCTTCATGAAGGGCCTTACCAAAGTACAGTGATTCTCACTCATGCCATATCCCCATATGATCACAATTCTATCAATCTGGCCAATTCCCCCTTCACTTTATCTCATATCTGGGGTGTGAATCCTGTCAGCCTATGGTATCTATGGGATTCAGTCGTATTTGTTATGCCGCAATTTATAATCATAGATAAAATAGCGTAATAGCACGTCCTTCACCGCCCTAGACGGTTCTCTGCCCAACGCGTTTCCCCTCCAGGACTTTCAATCAAACGGAGGTTCCTCAGGGGCTGTCCAACATTTAGGATCATTTATGTGGAAGACTGTAACAACAATTTGTCTTTATTAGTTAAAGGCCCAATCAAAAAATCCACCAAACACTTCCAATTATCACTACATCCCTTGATCCATAAGTACTCACATTATATCCAACATATCAAGGGGCTAAATTCATCCTTCAATGAGGAATCCTCAATTACTGCAATACATGTTTAAAGAGACGAGAAGAGGGAGAGGAGGGGGAGGAAGACACAATCAGGACAACTTTTATGGGGGAACAGATGGCTTTGGTTCATCTGCCTCTGGACAGCCCTCAGCCTCAACAGTCCCTCCCACCCCTTCCACCCCGTCTTTTTTAGAAAAGAGAGATATGAGACCCTACGACTTGAGGGAAAGAATCCCCCAGGGGGTGAACAAAGCTTGAAAGGGACTACAGATGAGAGCATGGCCAGGACACAGGTGATAAACATCTCAAATCATGAGTTATCGGAAGTAGAACTATCAGTATTAAGGGCAGGATTAGGCTTCGTACCAACGGCGAGATTCGATGCGTTCACATGGGTAAAAGACCTAAACTTGTTCCTACGCAAACTGAGGTGGAGAAAATACTTTGCAATCACCAACCGGACAAGGTGTCAACAACTTGACATATCTCCTGATATGGTGAATGACTTGGATAATTTACTAAGCCTAGAGGAGGAAGGCAGTAGAAATTTGGGAGAAGGTCCTTTCTCCTCTTTGAAAAATAAAAGTACAAAAATGCCACCTCAGGGAGAACAGGATAGCATAGAGCTCTTTTGCAAATTAGTAACCATGGAACTCATGAAAATTGACCCCAAATATAGCCAAATAATCTAACTAGACAAGAAAAAGAGGCTTTGATTGATCTCGAAAGAAATCATGAGATCATCATAAAGCCCTCTGATAAGGGCGGGAATACAGTTATTATGAATAGGGAAAATTATCTACAAATGTGCCTGGCGCTCTTATCTGATAGACCTATGAAGTCCTTAGACAAGATCCTACGGATATCTACTTGGGCGAGTTAAAATCATTACTGACAAAAGCAAGGGAGAATAAACTTATCTCAAAAGAAGAACTAGATTTCCTCCTACCTAAACACCCTAGGATAGCCACCTTCTATACGGTACCAAAAGTACACAAGGGGCTGGATCCCCTGAGAGGACGTCCTATAGTCTCGGGGATCGACGCCTTGTGTCAAAATAGCAGCACGTACATCGATCAGATCCTAAGGCCATTCGTGACAGCCCTCCCCTCACACATAAGGGATACGATGGACCTGCTTAGACGATTGGAAGGGATGATGATAGATAAGGAGGCTATCCTAGTATCAATTGATGTTGAATCACTGTATAGCCGTATCCCCCACTCTTGCGGTCTTAAAGCCATAAAACATTTTCTGTCATCAAGAGGGATTCAATTTGGCCCCCACAACGAATTCATACGAGAGCTCATGGAGTTCATACTCACCAGAAACTACTTCATATTCAACTCCCATTTTTTCCACCAGCTCAGGGGCACTGCAATGGGGAGCCCATGTGCTCCCACATATGAAACTTGTTCCTGGGCTGGTGGGAGGATACTGTGGTTTTTGGTGAAGAGGAGACAATATGGAGCCCCCAGATCACCTTCTGGGGGCGATATATTGACGATGTGATAATTGTGTGGGCAGAGACTAGAGAGTCATTTATTTCATTCGTGGAACACCTGAATTTTAACGACCTAGGTCTAAAACTAACATATGAGATAGGGGGAGACAGAATTCCCTTCTTAGACATCTTCATCCAAAAGGATGAAGAAGGACGATTAAGAACTGACGTCTACAGGAAACCCAACAGTACAAATAACCTGCTGCACTGGAAAAGTTACCATCCTCCCCCTCTAAAAAGGGGCATACCAAAAGGACAGTTCCTGAGGTTGCGCAGGAACTGTTCTCTGGTTGAGGATTTTGATAAACAGTCAAGATCATTAAAGAACAGGTTTCTTCAGAGAGGATACCCCCTAGACACAATAGAGAGGGCCCACGATCATGCATGGAGAAGTCAGAGAACAGAACTCTTGATCCCTAGAAAAAGGGAGGGGGAAAATGCTATAACAAGACTGATTGGCACTTTTGATGACCAGAACAGCAGAGTTTTTGGGATCCTGAAAAAACACTGGGGGATACTCCGGAGTGATCCGGATATTAGTGATTCCATCACAGGAACACCCTCAGTGACGTATAGAAGGGGCCGCACAGTGGGGGACCATGTGGTACATAGTCTCTACACTCCCCCCAAAAAAACAGGGACATGGCTGGACCAGACAGGAGTAGGTACATACAAATGTGGAAAATGTTCCTTCTGTAAGTTTATTACCCCGTCAAAGGAATTTAGCAGCGTAAGCACAGGCAGGGTGTACAAAAACAGAAACTTTGCCAACTGCAAAACGGAAGGGGTAGTGTACCTATGCACATGCTCCTGTCCCCTCAACTATGTTGGTAAGACAAAAAGGCAATTTAGAAAAAGAATAAGTGAACATCTAGGGGATGTGAGGAATGAGAGAGATACCCCCATCGCCCGGCATGTGAATGGCTGTCATGGTGGAGATGTGGGATCCCTTTCATTCAGAGCAATTGAGACAGTGCCCAAGTCAATAAGGAGAGAGGACTGGGACAAGACCATTTTACAAAGGGAAACACGATGGATCTTCTGGCTGCAGTCCATCCACCCAAAGGGGCTGAATGAACAGGTGAGCTTTGTGAGCTTCATATAGGGTTAACACAGGAGAAACCAGCAGACACATTAGGTACCTTCCAAGTGAAGGGGAGTGTCACAAATGTGGGACCGCTATAGGTCCTGATCTGAGTTCCATTGCTTATCATTTACAATAGAGTGGAGGTTGGACTCAATCATAGATATACTGTAGGCCTGATACAATCCACCATAATTCACGGTTCCAAGCAATCCTCCCTTTTACAAGTATGGATGTGCTGACTGACATGTCAGAGATACACTGATGGATAGGGGCCTTCGCCCCCATAGACCAGTGAAATCAATGATCGCCGGCGGGGGCGGAGCTAGGAGGGATCTGTAGCCCTTAGGCAGACGACCTCCGTATATGTGGGTCCCCCTGGTGCATTCGGAGTTGCGGTGATATTGATACTGAGCGGCTCTATTTTGGTTG
This sequence comes from Anomaloglossus baeobatrachus, assembly GCF_048569485.1. Lineage (NCBI taxonomy): Eukaryota > Metazoa > Chordata > Amphibia > Anura > Aromobatidae > Anomaloglossus > Anomaloglossus baeobatrachus. The sequence continues at coordinate 596,624,296 of NC_134353.1, read as the reverse complement.
GGCTGGGGGAAAGTCCCCCCCCCTTAATAAAATAACACACATATTGTATCTGGGTGGGGGATATAGAGGGTGATACATAGTACCGCCCCCCACTATAATGCTAAGTCTTCATCCTGATAGGAAGTGACGTATCGCCATTATTTACATCCGACATCAGGATAAACGTGGGCCGGAAGTGATGCATTGTGACATCTCCGATCACTCCAACCAGAAGGATGAATCGTCACGTTAGGTCACACCCACACCCACACCCACTTTTCCTCCCAGATGCATGCTGGGAAGGGAAATGACGTTTAACCAACACCCATATACGAGATATATGAGAATGCGGCCAGAAACAGGAAATGACGTATCACAACATTCCCACATGATATAAAATACAGGAAGTGACGCGATATGTCACTCATAGGATCTAATGATCCGATTGGACGAGGGGAATAAGATACCTCCTCAGTCAGTGGGACTGGATATGATGCACTAAAGGAGGGATATTTAAACCCCACAAGCGGCCAAAATAACTAGGCGTTCACTACCGACTGCCATACAGGCAGATGCCCAGATTTACCATACAACAATACCAACAAGTAAGTACTCTGTCTGATGGGGAAACATACGATTTTCATGATGTAGAGGGGATTGTTGAGAACCCGTATGTATATGTGTATTTTCAGTGATTGAAAATTCCACATTGGAGAAATAACTACACCCTTTGGGTGGACAGAAGAAACAGGTGTCATCTCAGCACTGTTGCATAGGCAGATACCTATGGTCATTGCAAAGCTTCTGTTCACTGTGAGTACCCTATGGTATAGGGAAACATATCTTGGAATATAAAGGGATTTATTGAGAAATGTCTCTTTAAACATGTATTGCAGTAATTGAGGATTCCTCATTGAAGGACGAATTTAGCCCCTTGATATGTTGGATATAATGTGAGTACTTATGGATCAAGGGATGTAGTGATAATTGGAAGTGTTTGGTGGATTTTTTGATTGGGCCTTTAACTAATAAAGACAAATTGTTGTTACAGTCTTCCACAAAAATGATCCTAAATGTTGGACAGCCCCTGAGGAACCTCCGTTTGATTGAAAGTCCTGGAGGGGAAACGCGTTGGGCAGAGAACCGTCTAGGGCGGTGAAGGACGTGCTATTACGCTATTTTATCTATGATTATAAATTGCGGCATAACAAATACGACTGAATCCCATAGATACCATAGTCTGACAGGATTCACACCCCAGATATGAGATAAAGTGAAGGGGGAATTGGCCAGATTGATAGAATTGTGATCATATGGGGATATGGCATGAGTGAGAATCACTGTACTTTGGTAAGGCCCTTCATGAAGGTTAGCGGCACGTAACAGTGTTGAGTAAAGGGCCAGTGAGGATCAGTCAACGCTGAGTGGGGGCACCACGACGTCACGCACTAGGGTGCCGACCCCCACTGACAGGAAGGGGAAGGATAGGGAAGATGCCCAAGGACCCTCCTCTAACTATATAAAAAATGCATTAACCAATTGAATTTTAACTTGCACTTTATTGTTATATTTGTCTGAATAAAATGTATACTTTTATATAAACAAGGGGTTGTTTTTGCTTGGTTTAAATAGTTGAATACACCCCTATCAAAAAGAAAATTATCTTTTTGAGGTTTGCCGGAGAGTCCAATAACCATGGACCTCCCTAGTCTGAGAATATCAGACCCCAGCTGTCCGCTTTACCTTGGCTGGTGATCCAATTTTGGGGGGACCCCCACATGTTTTTTTTTTTTAAATTATTTATTTAATTTAAAATAACAGCGTGGGGTGCCCTCAGTTTTGGATTATTAGCCAAGGTGAAGCTACCAGCTGTGGTCTGCAGGCTGCAGCCATCTGCTTTACCCTAGCTGGCTATCAAAAATAGGGGGAACCCCACGTCATTTTTTTTTTAATTTATTTATTTTTTTTGGCTAAATAGAAGGCTAAGCACCCCTTAATGCCACATGAAAGGCACCAAAGGGTAAAAGATTACAAAATGCAGGAGAGTGAGACATTATGTGTCTTTCTGCCATTATAATGACAGAAAAGACTGATATGAAGTGTACAAGCACAAGAAAATCACCAGAGCGCTCTACACTGTGAAAAGCAGTAGAAAATGGCACTGGAGTGAACATGTGACCGCCTCATGTAGGTTTAAGCTATGGCTCCTGGGTAAATTTATGTATTTTCCCTCCTTCAGTTTTTTTGTAGTACACAAAAAAACAGAAGGCACACGGATGACAAACGGATGACATACGGACCGTATACGGAACGGAAACGGATGCCACATGGATGCATCCGTGAAAAAAAAACGGACCGTTTTTGCGGACTGTAAAAACAGATCGGTTGTGTGAATGTAGCCTTATTCTGATCTACCATTTATAAACAGCAAGCAGAAATAAGTGAATAGCGCCCCCTAGAATCAGAAAATCTCCGGGGTTTCAGAGGGTAGCTGAGACCCTGGAGATCATGATTCAGGCCGGTTTTTCTGGTCCCCGCTCACGTGATCACCGGTATACACCGTATACCGATGATCACGTTACAGGAAATGACAGCGCCGGTAAAAAATTATTTATCTCCCATCTGGCATGAACAAACATGTCAGATGGGAGATAAATTTCCTCCCCGGTCCCCTCCGGTCCCCCGGTGTCGCCAAAGTGCCCCCTCTCACCCCCTCCCGGAAATCTAAGATGGCCGCGCGCACAGCAGCGCGGCGGCCGCATTCACCCTTCTCCTCTGATTTCTGTTGTATGTGCCATGACACATGCGACAGAAAACTCCACCCCAGGCCCTGCCAGGTCACCCCCTATAACCCCACTGGTGTTCCCCCGTGTCCCACGGTACCTGTGCAGCGTTGATCCCCCGCGGCCACCTCCTTCACAATAGACCGCACGCCGCATGCACATAGCGGTTGTCAGCTCAGCTTCCTGTGTTCAAACACAGTGAGTGGTGGTAACCATGCATCTGTAAGCAACTGCATTGCCCTGCTCATGAGGTAAGGAACAAAGTTAATCAGGAGAGCTATACTAAATTTCCGAATGGAGGTATTTGCTATTTCTGTTGCCCTGCTGAACGAATACCAAACATGAGAGTCTGTCATACGCCGCAAAATAACATGTCTAAATATCGAGCTCTGTTTAGTATTCATTCAGCAGGATAACTGGACTTAAAGGGGTATTCCATCTCCAAGATCCTATCCCCAATATATAGTAGGTGGAATAGCAATAATATCAGCAAATACCAATATTTGGAAATGTAGAATAGTTCTCCTGATTAGGCATGCCCTTACCTCATGAGCAGGGCATTACAGCTTTGGTAGCAACAGTTACGACATGGACTCTGCTGCTGTGGACCCGGGGAGAGTGGGTGCAGATTCATTGCACCCACACTCCTCACATAGAGGGTCTGCACTCCTAGAAAATGGGGGATACGTTCCCCCATATTCTAGACGGTCCAGAGTCATCGTGGGACCCCCTTATTTTTTTTTCCTTACAATAGATTGGTGAAAGATGGAATGTTTTGCGGAGTTTTCAAATAAAATTTTTTTTGTCTATTTTTTTTTTAGTACTGACAGTTTGTGATGTCGGGTATCCTATAGACGCCATGACATCACAAACTGCTGGGCTTGATGTCAGGTGACCTTACAGCTAGCATCAACCCCATTTATTACCCCGTTTGCCACTGCACCAGGGCACGGGATGAGCTGGGGTGAAGCGCCAGGATTGGCACATCTAGTGCATGCGCCACTTCTGGGGCGCTTGCGACCTGCTATTTTTAGGCTGTGAAGGGCCAATAACTATGGACCTTCCCACCCTGAGAATACCAGACCACAGCTGTCTGCTTTACCTTGGCTGGTGATCCAATATAGGGGCGACTCTACTTTTTTTTTGTAATTATTATTATTTATAAAATAATTATAAAAAAAGAGCCTGGGGTGACTTCCACATTGGATCACCAACCACGGTAAAGCTGACAGGTGTGGTTTTCAGGCTACAGCCGTCTGCTTTACCCTAGCTGGCTATCAAAAATGCTAAAAATTTTAACTATTTTTTTAAATAAAAAAAATGAATGGTCTTCCCTGTATTTTGATTGCCAGCCAAGGTAACGCCACGCAGATGGGGGTGGCAACCCGTAGCTGTCTGCTTTATCTGCGCTGAGAATTAAAAACACCATGGAGCGCTACGTCATTTTTTTAATGATTTATTTTTACAGTACTGTGATGTCAGGCAATCAAAATACAGGGAAGCCCATTTTTTTAGTTATTTAAATAAATAATTAAAAAAAAAAAAATGGGCTCCCGCTGCATTTTTTTTTATTTTTTTATTGCTAGTTAAGGGTAATCCAAGCAGCTACTGGCTACTAACCCACTGCTTGGTGTTACATTCACTGGCAATGGAAAATCCAGGTAAGCATTTTTTATTTTTTTTGCCAAAAAAACTAAAAAAAAAAAAAAATGACGTGAGCTTCGCCATTTTTTTGTATGCTAGCCAGGTACAGCAGGCAGGTATGACTGCCCCCAACCCCCAGCTGCCTATTTGTACTCGGGAACTAAAAATATAGGGAAGCCCTTTTTTTATTATTTCATGAATTTCATGAAATAATTAAAAAAAAAAAAAAAAATGACATGGGCTTCACCCCATTTTTGTGTCCAGCCAGGTACAACTGGGCAGCTGGGGATTGGAATCTGTAGCACAGGTTAGCCCGAGGTTTCTGGGCCCCTCTGCTGCGAATTGCAGTCCGCAGCCGCCCCAGAAAATGGCGCTTTCATAGAAGCGCCATCATCTGGCGCTGTATCCAATTCTTCCAGCAGCCCTGAAACCGGGTGGCTTGCTGGGTAATAATGAGTTAATACCAGCTTTGTTTTACTAGATAGTATTAAACCAGAGATTCTTAATGTCAGGCAAGTTTGACCCGGCCATTAAGAATCTCCAATAAAGGGTTAAAAAAAAAAAGACACCACACAGAGAAAAAATACTTTAATAGAAATAAATACACAGACACATTAGAGACTCCATGTTTAATACTCCCTCCCAACCCTCCACAATCCTGGTCTTCTGTCTTCTTTCTCCTTCAACCCATGCAGCTCTGCTACATCAGACAGCACTGCATGGGAGGAAGACGCTGCTGCTTCCCGTGCAGTCGAATCACTCAGTGAGTGAGCAGAGGCTGCGGGCTGTAAGCGGTGATGTAACCACTGACAGGCGGGTTACCATAGCAACGGTGCTCCGATCACGTGATTCCCGTTGCCGCTATTCACCGGCTGTGGCATCTAGTCCTTGCATGTTGGCTGACTCTGTAAAGAGCGCCCAGATGCAGGGACGGGGAAGCCGACCATGTGCCAGAGCATCTCGCCGGTACACGGAGATGCACAAATGAGCACTGCGTACCGGAGAGATGCACTGACAGGACCTAGCATGACGTCTAGTCATGTGACCAGTCTGTAGCCAATGAGATAATAGACACGTGACTGGTCACATGGCTATTTTCATGTCACGGAAGGTCCTACCATCAGTGCTGGTTACCGGGAGGACGCTGCGATTATCGGAAGGAAAAGCGGCGGGAGACGCGTCGCGGGGACCTGTAAGTGTAATGGCAATGTTTATTAACTGTATGTGTACATGTATAATGTGTTTTTATGTGTTTGTGTTTGCCTCCCATTGTCTTCAATGGGGTTCGAATGGTTCGTCGATCGGAGCTTCCGTTCGACGAACCGAACTCGAACGCTAGGGGGGTGGCTCATCTCTAATGGGCAGTTCCTTTGATCTCATGATTACCATTTGATCTGACATGCACTGTGAGCTGTGAGGTCTTATACAGACAGTGTGTGCCTTTCCAATTCAAGTCCCATCAGTTTAATTAAACACAGCTGGACTCCAATGAAGGAGTAGAACCATCTCAAGGAGAATCACAAGGAAATGGACAGCATGTGACTTAAATATGAGTGTCCCGAGCAAAGGGTCTGAATACTTATGACCATGCGATATTTCAGTTTTTTTTGTTTAATAAATTTGCAAAAATGTCTACATTTCTGTCTTTTTTCTGTCAAGATGGGGTGCAGAGTGTACATTAATGAGAAAAAAATTAACTTTTTTGAATTTACCAAATGGCTGCAGTGAAACAAAGAGTGAAAAATTAAAAGGGGTTTGAATACTTTCCGTACCCAGTGTAAATACTGAGATAAAATACTCCCCAAATACTCCACATGTGCAAAAAATCGTATACTAATTGTGATGAGCTATTAAATTGTTTGTTTCAGTGGTGTGTTGCAAACAGCAGAAAGTTTGTAAATGCTGCTATTAAATTTAATCTGCAATGATAGTTTAACATCTTTGATTACAACTTTATAAAATATACTAGATGGTGGCCCAATTCTAACACATCGGGTATTCTAGAATTTATTGTGTAGTTAATGTATGATTTTTGATATATATATATATATATATATATATATATATATATATTATATATAAATATATATAGATGTTGTTGTGTGTAGTTGCCAAGTGTTTGTGTAGGGCGCTGTAAATGTTCTGGGTGTTGTCTGGGTGGAGGGGTATGAGAGCGGTGTTGTTTGTGTGTTGTGTTGTGTGTGTTGCATTGTTTGTGGAGCGCTGTGTGTCTGCAGCGTTGTGTATGTGTGGTGCTGTGTGTGCTGCGCGGTTTGTGTGTGGGTGTGTGTGGGGTGCGTTTGTGTGTTTTGGGGTGAAGTATGTTTGTGCAATGTGTGTGTGTTGCACGGTGTGTGTGTGTGTATATTTGTCTGTGTGTGCCACGGTGTTTGGTGTGCGTGGTGTTTTATGTGTTGAGTGTTGTGTGTGGGTGTGGGTGTCTGTGTAGGGCAGTGTTTGTGGTTCCCAGTGTGTGTGTGGTGTGTTGTGCGGTGCGTGTGTGGCGGTGTGTGTGTGTGTTTTGGGGGAAGGTGTGCACCCCCATCGTGCACCATCCCCCATGCTGTGCACCCCCATCGTGCTCCATCACCCATGCTGCGCACCCCCAACGTGCTCCATCCCCCATGCTGCGCACCCCCCATCGTGCTCCATCCCCATTCTGCGCACCCCCATCGTGCTCCATCCCCCATGATGCGCACACCCCTCGTGCTCCATCCCCCATGCTGCGCACCCCCCTCGTGCTCCATCTCCCATGCTGTGCACCCCATCGTGCTCCATCCCCTATGCTGCACACCCCCATGATGCTCCATGCTGCATACCCCCCATTGTGCTCCATCCACCATGCTGCGCACCCCCATTATGATCCATCCCCCATGCTGCGCACCCCTATCGTGCTTCATCCCCCCATGCTGCATACCCCCCATCGTGCTCCATCCTGCGCACCCCTCAGAGAGGAGTATAATAGGAGGACTATAATAGGAGGAGTAGTCCTGGGGAGAGAGTAGTATAATAGGAGGAGTAGTCCTGGGGGGAGAGGAGTATAATAGGGGGAGTAGTCCTGGGGGAAGAGGAGTATAATAGGAGGAGTAGTCCTGGGGGAAGAGGAGTATAATAGGAGGAGTAGTCCTGGGGAGAGAGGAGTATACTAGGAGGAGTAGTCCTGGGGGGAGAGGAGTATAATAGGAGGAGTAGTCCTGGGGGAGAGGTGTATAATAGGATGAGTAGTCCTGGGGGGAGAGGAGTATAATAGGAGGAGTAGTCCTGGGGGGAGAGGAGTATAATAGGAAAAGTAATCCTGGGGAGAGAGGAGTATAATAGGAGTAGTAGTCCTGTGTGGAGATGTCTAATAGGTGGAGTAGTCCTGGGGGGGAGGTGTCTAATATGTGGAGTAGTCCTGGGGGGAGGTGTATAGGTGCCCAAGGTATGCGGGAGGCTGAGCCGAGCGGCCAATGTGTGCGGGGGGGGCTGAGCCGAGCAGCCAATGTGTACGGGGAGCTGAGCCGAGTGGCCAATGTGTGCGGGGGGGCTCAATGTGGCCTCCTCTCCCCTGCAGGCTCCATGTGGCCTCCTCTCCCCTACAGACTCCATGTGGCCTCCTCTCCCCTGCAGGCTCCATGTGACCTTCTCTCCTCTGCAGGCTTCATGTGGCCTTCTCTCCTCTGCAGGCTCCATGTGGCCTCCACTCCCCTACAGGCTCCATGTGGCCTCCTCTCCCCTACAGGCTCCATGTGGCCTCCTCTCCTCTGCAGGCTCCATGTGGCCTCCTCTCCCCTGCAGGCTCCATGTGGCCTCCTCTCCCCTGCAGGCTCCATGTGGCCTCCTCTCCCCTGCAGGCTCCATGTGGCCTCCTCTCCCCTGCAGGCTCCATGTGGCCTCATCTCCCCTGCAGGCTCCATGTGGCCTCCTCTCCCCTGCAGCGTCCATGTGGCCTCCTCTCCCCTGCAACATCCTTGTGGCCTCCTCTCCCCTGCAGGATCCATATGGCCTCCTCTCCCCTGCAGGCTCCATGTGGCCTCCTCTCCCCTGCAGGCTGCATGTGGCCTCCTCTCCCCTGCCGGCTCCATATGGCCTCCTCTCCCTTGCAGCGTCCATTTGGCCTCCTCTCCCCTGCAGCGTCCATGTGGCCTCCTCCTGCCCTGCATAGTCCATGTGGCCTCCTCTCCCCTGCAGAGTCACATCTTCGGCTCACAGAGCGCTTACCTGCTCCAAGTGCCAGTGGCCTCTTCTCCATCCTCTTCCGCAGCACTCTGCACACTCACTGACACTGACAGGTGGCAGTATGGCGAGTTAATCTCACCACGCTGCCATGACCTCTGCAGCATCATCACGCCGCCGGATGCAGGGTCAGAGAGCAAACTGGCTCTACTAAACCCGGAAGTGCGGTGTTCACGGAGGTACGGGGATTAATTTGTATCGGCGTCTTAAAGACGCCAATACAAATGAATACAGGGGACCGGATCGCCGACGCTGATTCTTGCCGGTTCAGCGAACCGGCTGTTATTTTAACAACCGGTTCGCTGGAACCAGACAGAACCGGCTGAATCCCACCCCTGGGCTGAGCCAAGCGGCCAGTGTGTGCGAGGGGCAGGTCTGAGCCGAGCGACCAATGTGTGCGGGGGGCGGGGCTGAGCCGAGCCGCCAATGTGTGCGGGGGGTTGAGCCGAGCGGCCAATACGACGGTTGTCACTGTAATGACGTCATTTTGGAGCAAGACAGACAGACAGAATAAGGCAATTATATATATACTAGAAGGTGGCCCGATTCTACGCATCGGGTATTCTAGAATTTACGTATTGTGTAGTTCATGTATGATTTTTGTTATATATATATATGTTGTGTGTAGTTACCAAGTGTTTGTGTAGGCGCTGTACATGTTCTGGGTGTTGTCTGGGTGTGACGGGGGTGAGAGCGGTGTTGTATGTGTGTTGCGTTGTTTGTGGAGCGCTGTGTGTCTGTAGCGTTGTGTGTTGCGCGGTTTGTGTGTGTGTGGTGTGTTTTGGGGGGAGGTATGTTTTGTGCAATGTGTGTGTTGTGCGGTATGTGCGTATATTTGTGTGTGCCGCGGTGTTTGTGTGTTGGGTGTTGTGTGTGTGCAGCGTTGTCTGTGTGTGTAGGTGTCTGTGTAGGGCAGTTGTTTGTGGTTCCCAGTGTGTGTGTGTGTGTGTGTGTGTGGTGTGTTGTGCACTTCCCATCGTGCTCCATCCGCCATGCTGCGCACTCCCAAACGTGCACCATCCGCCATGCTGCGCACTCCCAAACGTGCTCCATCCGCCAGGCTGCGCACTCCCAAACGTGCTCCATCCGCCATGCTTCGCACTCCCAAACGTGCTCCATCCGCCATGCTGCGCACTCCCAAACGTGCTCCATCCGCCATGCTGCGCACTCCCAAACGTGCTCCATCCGCCATGCTGCGCACTCCCAAACGTGCTCCATCCGCCATGCTGCGCACTCCCAAACGTGCTCCATCCGCCATGCTGCGCACTCCCAAATGTGCTCCATCCGCCATGCTGCGCACTCCCAAACGTGCTCCATCCGCCATGCTGCGCACTCCCAAACGTGCTCCATCCGCCATGCTGCGCACTCCCAAACGTGCTCCATCCGCCATGCTGCGCACTCCCAAACGTGCTCCATCCGCCATGCTGCGCACTCCCAAACGTGCTCCATCCGCCATGCTGCGCACTTCCAAACGTGCTCCATCCGCCATGCTGCGCACTCCCAAACGTGCTCCATCCGCCATGCTGCGCACTCCCAAACGTGCTCCATCCGCCATGCTGCGCACTCCCAAACGTGCTCCATCCGCCATGCTGCGCACTCCCAAACGTGCTCCATCCGCCATGCTGCGCACTCCCAAACGTGCTCCATTCCCCATGCTGCGCACTCCCAAACGTGCTCCATCCCCCATGCTGCGCACCCCCCATTGTAATCCATCCCCCATGCTGCACCAGCATCAGCCTCTCTACCCGCAGCATCAGCCTTCTGTCCCCAGCATCAGCCCCTCTCTGTCCACAGCCTCAGCCCCTCTCTGTCCCCAGCCTCAGCCCCTCTCTGTCCCCAGCCTCAGCCCCTCTCTGTCCCCTCCTCTGGCGACACTCACACACACGATCGCATCCACTCACACACACGATCGCATACACTCACACACACCCGATCCCGACACTCACACACACGATCGCATCCACTCACACACACGATCGCATCCACTCACACACACGATCGCATCCACTCACACACACCCGATCCCGACACACACACACCCGATCGCATACACTCACACACACAGACACTGACGATATCGCACATACGCGCTCACAGTCACAACATCCGGAGATACCACATGCTTCTGGCCATGTGATCCTCCGTCAGGTCCTGGAAGGTCACAACAGCACAGTATCGAGGCCGAGAAGCAAGGGATATCGCCGGATGCTGTGAGTGTGTGGATGCGATGTGATGTGTGTGTGAGGTGTGTGTGAGAGTGAGTGTGAGATTGAGTGTGAGCTGATGTGTGTGTGTGTGCGTGTGGATCTTCCGCCGCTACAGGACCTCGATGCGCTTGTAACCATGCCAACGTATCCCGTCCCCCGCTCGCACGGGAGCCCACACCATTCCCGTGCGAGCGGGGGATGGGGGATGGGGGGGGAGTACAGTACTCACCCCCCTTAACAGCCGTGTCAGTTCGGGGAATGCGCGGGGGGGGGGGAGGGGGGGGGGGGAGTACAGTACTCACCTCCGTGACAGCCCTGTCAGTTCGGGGAATGCGCGGGGGGAGGTGGGCGGGGCCAGAGCTAACGTGCGTTGCGTGAGGGGGGCGGGGCGTGGCGTGGCCGAATTGCCAATGCCTGCAGGGTGCCGGGGCGAGAGGCCAATCTGTGGGGGGGGGGCGGAGGCTGGGCGAGCGGCTGGCCAATCCGTGTGGGGGCGCAGCCTGGGCGAGCGGCCAATCGGTGTGGGGGGCGGGGCCATGGCGAGCCCAGCGGCCAATCAGCTTTGTGTCACCGTAAGGACATGTCACGGTGACACTGTCACGGTGACACAATTTTGGAGCATGACAGACAGACAGACAGACAGAATAAGGCAATTATATATATAGATATAGATAATTCAGCAGCAGCCACTGTCATTTACTTCATTTTCTGTCTGTCAATACATTGTCAATATAATTTACAAGATTAGTACATCTGTCCCATTTAAGCAACTCTCCATGGATTTTGATTAGTCATTAATTTAAATTCCACATGATTGTGAACATTGAGTTGGAACGAATTTTCTCTACTGTTCGCTTGGTTAAGTGTCAAAATCACCATTTAACCACATAGCACTATAAATATAGCATTGGAGATCATCAGTATTTATGTCTGGTTTGTTGACAAGAGCTGAAGAATTTTCTGAAAATAACTAGGACCATTTTATTTTTCTGTAAGGTCGTAGAACATGAATGCTCTTTTTTATGACAGGTCAGGAGAAAACCAAGCCAAGGCTTACATAAATAACTACACAGGTTTGCAAAGGTAAAAGGAAATATTTATTTGAAAAGAAGTGATAATTATATACTTTCGATCGTTGAACTCAGTAAAAATAACGAAAAAATTCCATCACGTACAGTTTTTTCACAAACACTGACTCAGTAGGGTTTTTCTTGCATTATACTTTGACTCCTTTGTATGACTTTTGGTGGATGATTTTTGTGTCGTAAGATTGAATTAGAAATAAATGGACCCTCGAATGGTTGCTGTGGGCAGAGAAGATTTTCTTAACCCAGCTCTTTAACTCCAGGAGACTATAGGCTGCTTTACATGCAGCGACATCGCTAGCGATGTCGCTCGTGAAAGCACCCGCCCCCGTCGGTTTTGCATCACGGGCAAATCGCTGCCTGTGGCGCACAACATCGCTAGGACCCGTCACACGTACTTACCTGCCTAGCGACGTCGCTGTGGCCGGCAAACCGCCTCCTTTCTAAGGGGGCGGTTCGTGCAGCATCACAGTGACATCACACGGCAGCCGTCCAATAGCAACAGAGGGGCGGAGAGCAGCCGAAAGAAAGTGACGCCCACCTCGTTGCTGGAGGATGCAGGTACGGTGTTGTTCGTCGTTCCTGGTGTGTCACACGTAGCGATGTGTGCTGCCTCAGGAACGACGAACAACCTGCATCCTGCACCAGCAGCTATATTTGGGATTAGAACGACGTGTCAACGATCAACAATGTGGTATTTTTGATCGTTAGCGGTCGTTCGTACGTTTCACATGCAATGACGTCGCTAACGAGGCCGGATGTGCGTCACGAATTCCGTGACCCCAACGACATCTCGTTAATGATGTCGTTGCGTGTAAAGCCCCCTTATGGATTCATAAAAATAGTCTGAAAGCTATGCTACTGCACAATGGCAGCAAGTATGCTTCAGTGCCTGTAGGGTATTCTGTGCACTTGATGGAAAGCTATCACAATTTAAACTTTATTCTCAAGAAACTTAACTACGGGGATCAAGGATGGTCAATATGTGGTGATCTGAAAGTTTTCTCTTTGCTGCTTGGGCAGCAAGGAGGATACAAGGAGTACCTATGCTATTTGTGTGAATGGGACAGTCAGGATGGTGCTCATCACTGGAGCTAAGAAAGATGGCCAATGAGAACATCTTTGCAATCTGAACTCAAAAATATAGTTGCGGAAAGTTTAGTTGATCCCACAAAAGTTCTCCTGCCATCGCTCCACTTTAAGCTTGGACTGATGATGCAGTTTGTGAACGCACTATTGAAAAAAGGAGAGACTTTTAAGTACAGGACTGAACACTGAAGGACGGCATTTTTGTGGATCCGGATATTAGGAAACTTGTGACAGACATCTTGCTTGAAATAAAAATGAAAGATGTTGAGAAAAGGGCTTGGGATTCTTTTAAACCACTTCTGGACATGCTGTAGATCAAACATTTGGGAGCGAGTGAGTTTCTCATCGTAATAAACCCAGTGATGTACTTTTTGTGCCCTTACAGGAAAATGTTGCTCTCAAGGGCGCTAATATCTCAGTTTAACTTGGAGTACTCTTGAAAACTTCAGGGCTAAGTCATAATAAGCCTTTTGTGGCTTGCCAGTTAGATATGGAGCCAGTACATCTGCCCACTGATCCTGTGGCAGCTTCTCCAGCTCTGTGATAATTCAAAAACAGTAAAAACACTTTGACATCAACATTCCTCACCTCCCCGTTTATTTTTTGCAATGCTCACTGTACCGCCTTCCAGCCATGGGATTCATTATCTGGTCTCGGGGGTGGGATGGTCACCCTACCACGAATTACCTCAACCAGGAGTTCAATCTACTGCTGCTGCTATTCTAGCTGCTGCTCAAGCACCTGCTGCTACTTCATCTGCTGTATCAACAGCTAATTCGTCTACTCCTGTGCTAGCTGTTTCTGCACTTGCTGTTGCTGGACTTGCACAAGGTGTTTAAGCAAATTCTCCATTTTGTCTGACTGAAGGGGGAAGCCAGGTGATGGCTGGCAGGGCTCCACTCTCTTTCCTCAATCTGGTGTCGTGCATGTGTTCCGCCCTGGCCAAGGGGTATGACCCTTACCTGCATCTTCAGCGGCTTGTCCGCCACCCTGTCACCATCATAGACGTAGTTGGGTAACACATTACAAAAGAAGTCTACACAAACTCTTTATTTGGTACACAATCTTCGTGAGAGACACGATCATAACAAATCTTCCAGGACACACATGCCACTTTCCTCCTATGTTACCGTTCTGCTGCTGCTGTTCTATGCCCCCTTCTAGCTGGATTTTAGCTCTCCAGCAGCCAAGTCTGACTTCTGTGTTCCCTGTCTCTTGCCTTTGCGACCTGCTGTGTCCTTGGGACACAATGGAGGATAACTCCTGAGTCTTGTGCGGACCCTGATACAGAGCTTGTTTTCCCCAGGAAACCTCTCTGCAGAACTGAACTACTTTTTCTGGCCTGCCTGGCTAACCAACTTTCTGCTCCTCCCAGTGTACTCCATCTCCTAGGATATCACAGTATCCATATTTAGGCCTGCTGCACCTGCACCTAACACTTGCTATTGTTAGCACACTATCTACCACTTAACCCTCTCCTGCACACTTGGTCCCTATGTTTTAGTGATGGGCAGTCCGGCTCTTTTTGGTGATCCGGTTCCCATGGCTCCGCTCACCAAAAAAAGTCGGATCTTTCGGATCGTTCTCGGCTCCTTATTAAATATGTGTTCACCCCGCCCACCCGTGGCTAAACCCTGCCCCCTTACAAGTGACCAATTAGATTGTTGAGTAGGCAGAGTTTAGCGGTGGGTGGGCGGGGCTTCGAAAAGAGCCGTTTAGCGATTTTAGTGGCTCTCAATGGTGATCCAGCTCCTGTCGGTCACACCAGGGAGCTGGATCTTTGTGTCGGATCGTTCACAACCGACACATCACTACTATGTTTCACTAAGGGTATGTGCGCACATCTGCGTTCTATTCCACAGCGTTTAAGTCACTGCATGTGCGTTTCAAAACGCAGCTGAAAAGCTGCGTTTTGGATGCATTGTGAATGCAGAATTCTTGCAGAATTCATGCGTTCTGGATGCTTGCTCTGCCATAGACAGAGTGGAAAAAGCATCCAGAACGCACAATAGAAGTGACATGTTGCTTTTTAGAACGCAGGGTTTGGCAAAATATTTCAGCATCCAAATCACTGCGTTCTAAAATGCAACGTGCGGATGGATTATGCAAAATCTTAATAGATCGTGCTGGAGACGCAGGACACATGCTTTTACGCTGCAGTGCAATACGCAGCGTAAAAGCATGATAAAAGCACATGTGCACGCACACACAGCCTAAATCTTTCCTTAAAACATTCTATATTGTTATTCCTGTGGCTGGTACTTATCTATAGCTTACTCCATACTATCCTACTTAACATTCTTATGTGTTATATAATAACAAAACAACAACATGCCCCATAATAAACTCACCTGACATACATTACATACTAACCCACAATGGGATAAAATCTAAGCAAGACACAATAAGATACAGATATAGATATATAAAATGCAGTATACACTCAGTAGGAGTGGGGCAATCTGACCACCTCCTACATCACCATGCTTCTTGGCTCATACCTGCCTTCACCCAAGACATTCAGTTTGTCCGCAGCAGTCACACGTGTCCCTCGGAATCTTGCCTGCATTTTTTGCACCAATTGTGGTAGATCAACTCACTCAGCAGCAGATCGAGATAGCCTCAGGAACGGTTTCCATTTATATTGTACTGGTTTATTCTGGCTTCATAAATCAGGTGAAAACAAAAATAAACTCAAACAG
This sequence comes from Anomaloglossus baeobatrachus, assembly GCF_048569485.1. NCBI lineage: Eukaryota > Metazoa > Chordata > Amphibia > Anura > Aromobatidae > Anomaloglossus > Anomaloglossus baeobatrachus. The sequence goes on along the minus strand of NC_134353.1, from coordinate 596,608,592 downwards.
GCTTTATTCAACATAAAGGAAACAAATATAAGATACTGTCTGTAGGGTCCGCCAGCTCAGATTCAGGGTTTACTCTTTGCATAAGGCCCCCTTCACATGTCCATGATTTCCATACGCGTGACGTCCATTTTCATATGTATCGGAGACACGGACATAGGCAGACTCTTTAAAATCAATGAGTCCACGCACATACCTGTTTTCTCATGGACGTGTGTCCATGTGAAGCACACGCGTGTACGTGTGCTCCACACGGTGATATGTCCATTTTTCTTCAGCAGCACGGGTGTCACACGGACCACACACTGATGTGACATCAGTGTGACACGTACCAGAGAAAACATGTCTTTGAAATAAGGCTGCTTTCACACTACGTTTTTTTAACATGCCTTATGAATGTTTTTTTGCTGCAAAATTGCATCCTGTTTTTGCAAAGAAAAACGCATGCAAACGCATGTGTTATTTTACAGGATCCTGTCACTTGAAGTTTATGGGTGGGCATTGGAGTCATGTGATCGGGAGTAAGGGGAACTGAACATGACAGACTGGAAATTCAGACGCAGCTGGGGGCAAAAGAGAGAGGAGAGAGAAGAGAAGAGAGAGAGGAGAGAAGAGAGGAGAGGAGAGAAGAGAGAAGAGAAGAGAGAGATTGGAGAGAGGAGAGGAGGAGAAGAGGAGAGAGAAGAGAGGAGAGAGGAGAAGAGAGGAGAGAAAGAGGAGAGCAAGAGGAGAGAGAGAGAGCAGAGAGGAGAATAGAGGATAGAGAGAGGAGAAGAGAGAAGAGAGGAGAAGAGAGAAGAGGAGAGAGAAGAGAGCAGAGAAGAGAGAGAGGAGAGCAAAAGGGGAGAGAGAGGAGAGAGATAGAGAGTGAGAGAAGAGAGGAGAGAGATGGGAGAGAGGAGAAGAGAAGAGAGGAGAGAGATAGAGTGAGAGAAGAGAGGAGAGAGATGGGAGAGAGGAGAGAGGAGAAGAGAGAAGAGAGGAGAAAGAGGAGAGGGGAGATAGAGGGGAGGGAGAAAAGAGGAGGGATGGTGAGGAGAGAGAGAGAGAGAGAGAGAAGAGAGGAGAGAGAAGAGAGGGAAGAGAGAGAGGAAAGAGGAGAGAGAAAGAGAGAGACTGTGATCACGCCAGGCTGGTTTCTGGCCAAACAGGATCCTGTTTATTAGCATACCACCGTTCGCATGCTGTTTAGTCAGGATCCAGCGACTTGGAGTATTTGGACGCAGCTAAAAAACGCTACAAGTAGCGTTTTTGAAAAATGTTAAAAAACTGCAAGTTGCTGGATTCTCACTATAACGCACGCGCATGTTGACGCGAGTCCATTGCAAATGCATTGAAATGAAAACGCCTTTGCACTGGATCCATTTTTACGTTAAAAAAACGTTCAGGACGCATGTTAAAAAAAACGTAGTGTGAAAGCAGCCTAAAATGCTTTTCTATACACACCAATCTCCAGCCCTGCTGTCTTCGAAGCTGGTGTCACTTGTGTACCACAAACCCAAAAGCAGCAGCAGCACCGGAAACAGCAGCAGCAGGGACAGGTGAGTACCGAAGTGAGTACGGAAAGCACACGGAGAACACATTGACAACCCACACTGAACACACACACATGGACCGTGAAAAATGTGCATTTTTATCACGGACATGTGAAGAGGGCTTAGGAGCACCTAGGACTTGAGGTAGTGCTACCTCAACACACAGACTAAGGCTAAGACCGCACTTTGCGTTCTCCTACTTGCAGTTCAAAACGCACGTTTTGGGCTTAATTGATTTGACCAAAGTTGCCTTTTTCAGAACTTTAGCGCTGAAAACGCATGCGTATTTACCGCGTTTAAGATGCGTTTTCAGTGCTTTTTGCATGCTTTTTCACCTGCGTTTTGACAGATTTGTTTTGAACATCAAGACACTGCTAAATAAAGATTAAATAGTCAAACATCATGAAAAAAGAGAAAAAAAGGAAAACATTATTTTGGAATTAATAAAGAAAATATTTATATTTCATGAAATTATAGCGGTTTTATAATATTTAATGTTAAAATAGCAATAAAATCAAAATTTTCTTTAATATCATTGTCGGACTATGTGTGTGTCTAAAGGGACATATTATTCCATTATTTTAATGTCAGAAAAGCATGTGTTTTTGAAGTGCACCTAAAAAGCAGGTAAAACGCAGGAAATTTGAAGTTTCTTGGTTTTTGCCATTTCTCATTGACTTCAATGATAGCAAAACGCACCCAAAATGGCAAAAACAATTGACATGATGCTTCTTTGAACGCATGGTTTTTGCCACAAAATATGCAAATTAAACGCAGCGTTTTAAAACGCAAAGTGCGGTCTAGAAATCCCCATTTTCCATAGACTTTGCTGTAAAATCAAAACGCATGCCTTTTGGCATGAAAAAGGTGCTTCTCAAAACGGACCTAAAAAGCGCCTGAAACGCAGGTGGAAACGCAAAGTGCGGTCTTAGCCTTACAAATGGTTCCAGAGGTCTTGCTTTTACCTGCTGGACCACACCCTAGGGGGCAGATATGTGAGCAGAGATCCCACGCATCTCTTTGACTGTTCACAAAAAACTTGGCCCCTATCATGGCCAATTAACCCTCTCAGCACCATAATGATGCCGGAGCTTACATTCCAAGTTTTACATGACTGAAGTTAATAACCTCAGTGAAAAATATTTCCTCTCCAGGATAAGCATAGCATAGGATAAGCATATGGACAAATATTGGAATATACAATGAAAAATGCTACTTGCTAATTTGAACATGTGAATAATGAATTGCATTGATTGATGTGCAGCCTTATCCGTATATAGTATGTAATTTTTGGCTTGCACTCATAATATATATATTAGTGCTCACTTCAGTTATCCTATTCAGTTATATGTAGTTTTTTTCTGAATGTGAACACAGCTCCGCCCCTTTCGGCCATGTTTTTTCCATCTCCTATATAAGAAAGTCCTTAGTTACCCCTCTCCACCCATAGCAGTTTTTAATTGCAATGAGATGACACACAGTTAGGGTCACAGAGCTAGGGACCCCAATATAGAGATATGCCTTGACGAGGCCTTGGGGCTCAGTTACATTGATCAATGCGATTGCTAAATATCTCCTTTTTCCTAATATTCATGGCAGGTATGCAATTCATTATTCACATGTTCAAATTAGCAAGTAGCATTTTTCATTGTATATTCCAATATTTGTCCATATGCTTGAGGCATTATACCATTATCTAAGTTTGATGTGCAGCCTTATCCGTATATCAGCGTCTCCCATTCTCACACCACTTCCTCAGCTCGCCCCCTATCTGTCGGTGTCCCTCAAGGCTCAGTTCTTGGACCCCTGCTGTTCTCCATCTATACCTTCGGCTTGGGACAGCTCATAGAGTCCCACGGCTTCCAGTATCATCTCTATGCCGATGACACACAGATCTACCTCTCTGGACCTGACATTACCTCTCTACTAACCAAAATACCACAATGTTTGTCTGCTATTTCATCCTTCTTCTCTGCACGATTCCTAAAACTTAACATGGACAAAACAGAGTTTATTGTCTTTCCTCCTCCTCACTCACCTCCTCCAACAAGCCTTTCCATCAAACTTGATGGTTGCTCACTCACCCCAGTCTCACAAGCTCGTTGCCTTGGAGTGACCCTCGACTCTGCTCTATCCTTCAAGCCACACATCCAAGCCCTCTTCAACTCATGCCGATTACAACTCAAAAATATCTCCCGGATCCGTGCTTTTCTTAACCAAGAATCTTCAAAAACATTAGTGCATGCCCTCATCATCTCCCGCCTCGACTACTGCAACCTCCTGCTCTCTGGCCTCCCTTCCAACACTCTTGCACCCCTCCAATCTATCCTAAACTCTGCAGCCCGCTTAATCCACCTCTCCCCTCGCTACTCCCCAGCCTCGCCACTCTGCCAATCCCTTCACTGGCTTCCCATCGCCCAACGACTCCAGTTCAAAACATTAACCATGACATACAAAGCCATGCACAACCTGTCTCCTCCCTACATCTGTGACCTAGTCTCCCAGTACCTACCTGCACGCAACCTTAGATCCTCACAAGATCTCCTTCTCTGCTCCTCTCTTATTTCCTCTTCCCACAATCGTGTACAAGATTTCTCCCGTGCATCCCCCATACTCTGGAACGCTCTACCTCAGCACATCAGACTCTCCCCTACCGTGGAAAGCTTCAAGAGGAACCTCAAGACCCACCTCTTCCAACAAGCCTACAACCTACAATAGCCCTCAGCCCAGTAGACCACTGCGCAACCAGCTCTGTCCTCACCTATTGTACCATCACCCATTCCCTGTAGACTGTGAGCCCTCGCGGGCAGGGTCCTCTCTCCTCCTATACCAGTCTGTCTTGTACTGTTAATGATTTGTTGTACGTATACCCTCTTTCACTTGTAAAGCGCCATGGAATAAATGGCGCTATAATAATAAATAATAATAATAATAATAATATAGTATGTAATTTTTGGCTTGCACTCATAATATATATATTAGTGCTCACTTCAGTTATCCTATTCAGTTATATGTAGTTTTTTTCTGAATGTGAACACAGCTCCGCCCCTTTCGGCCATGTTTTTTCCATCTCCTATATAAGAAAGTCCTTAGTTACCCCTCTCCACCCATAGCAGTTTTTAATTGCAATGAGATGACACACAGTTAGGGTCACAGAGCTAGGGACCCCAATATAGAGATATGCCTTGACGAGGCCTTGGGGCTCAGTTACATTGATCAATGCGATTGCTAAATATCTCCTTTTTCCTAATATTCATGGCAGGTATGCAATTCATTATTCACATGTTCAAATTAGCAAGTAGCATTTTTCATTGTATATTCCAATATTTGTCCATATGCTTGAGGCATTATACCATTATCTAAGTTTGATGTGCAGCCTTATCCGTATATAGTATGTAATTTTTGGCTTGCACTCATAATATATATATTAGTGCTCACTTCAGTTATCCCATTCAGTTATATGTAGTTTTTTTCTGAATGTGAACACAGCTCCGCCCCTTTCGGCCATGTTTTTTCCATCTCCTATATAAGAAAGTCCTTAGTTACCCCTCTCCACCCATAGCAGTTTTTAATTGCAATGAGATGACACACAGTTAGGGTCACAGAGCTAGGGACCCCAATATAGAGATATGCCTTGACGAGGCCTTGGGGCTCAGTTACATTGATCAATGCGATTGCTAAATATCTCCTTTTTCCTAATATTCATGGCAGGTATGCAATTCATTATTCACATGTTCAAATTAGCAAGTAGCATTTTTCATTGTATATTCCAATATTTGTCCATATGCTTGAGGCATTATACCATTATCTAAGTTTGATGTGCAGTTTGATTCTTGAAGCTAACAGCAAGGTAATTTAGGTATAGGGCAATATTTTCAAACATGTTTTCCTATATTATGCCTTATGAACTACATTATATACATGATCCATGATACATTGCTATGTTATTATTGTATAACAGGCTGGAGGTGGTTTGGGTGCCTATGATGGATGGTAGGGATGCCTGGCTGTCAGGGCTCCTTACTCCTTCTTCAGAAAGAGTCTGAATGTCAAGATCACTTCAGGCAAGGTGTGCGACACTTAGGCCGGTTTCACACATCCGGCTTTTTGCTGTTTTGCCGGATGCGGCGCTCTCCCGTACAGTTAATACAGTACAATGACAGCGCTGTAACTTCCGGGTCACATGCGCCGGTCACATGACAGCATGTGACCGGCGCTTGTTGCGCTGTCATTGTACTGTATTAACTGTACGGGAGAGCACCGCATCCGGCAAAACGGCAAAAAGCCGGATGTGTGAAACCGGCCTTACTGTTCTCTTCAGGGTGGTGTCCATCACCCTGCTTCTAGTCTTGATCGTAGACACAGTAGTGAAACACTTGACACTGGAGCTCTTTTGGCAAACATAACATGAACAGTTTATTACCTTTTCACTGATATGACAGACATTGCCTCACTCCTATGGTACTGCTTCTGTTATTCTAGGGGGTACTGCATCTCAGCCTATACCTGATATCTTGCACCACATGTCCGTCAGCTGACGGGCCTGTGACTCCATTCCCCAACTCTATTCTCACTGCTGTCTGCTTCTGGGCCTTGATGGATATTAAGTCAAATGACTTCCCTTAGACCGCACGGGGTGAGCCGTAGGTTCTGCACCTTGCGAGGATACCTCCGGGTTCCCTGACCGGCCCTCACTCCATGCCGTGTCTTTACTCCATGAACCCTCGTGCAGAACTGACTCCTCTCCAGGCCTGTCTCTCCAACCAACCCACTGGCCATCTGTCACTCTACTTTTGAATCTCTCTCTTTGTGCTCACTCTCTCTTTGTGCTCTCTCTATACCACGAATAGTCTAACCCTGCAACAGCTATTAATACTTGTATCTTCATCTAACAGTTATCTAACTAAATACATTGCATTATACAATAAACATCACATAACCATATACTATATATCTTCAGGCTTCGATGCTAGGTGGTGCCGGCTGCGGTGCAGTCTTGGCTTTGCTACATCAGGAACTGCACTTCTCAAACAACAGTATGTTCTATCACAGACTATATAATATTCAATCATATATGCAATTACATTGAATATAAAACTCAGTATAACACGATAGGGGTGGGGTGTGAACGCGACCACCTCCTACAACTACACGCCTTGAAAGGTTCACATGTTGTGTAAAAATAGAAAGATAGTGGCTGGTTCTTGTCAAATATTTGTTTTCTTGATCCATTTTCTTTTTTTGCATGGAAAAAATAGAAAAAAAATTCAGCTCACCCCTTTTTTTATAGTCATCCTATGCTACAGATTCTCCCCTTTGTGCACGGATTTAAGCCTTGACTCCAGGCAAATAGAAGAATACAAAATAACAGAAGATAATCCAGCGACTAGGGGTAGTAGAATTTTTCTTAAAACATCCCGTTTATTGTAGACACGTTAAAATACAGTGCAGCATGCTGCAGCCACATGGTTAGGCTATAGGAACAACCATCCTATGCGTTTCAGCTATAGGTAGTCATGGATAACTTATAGATAAAAAACACAGAAACTTAATATTATCTACATCCTGCTGGGGGAGCAAATTAATTGATGATGTCATTAATTGGTAAGTAGAAACTCCCTTAATTTGCATATAGAAGTGCAAATTTGTGCAGGTATATGGAAATTAAAAAAAGAAACTGTGTGTATTAATAGAACACAGAGAAAAGGTTACAAGCACGCAAAAATGAATTCAAGATGATAAATACATCATAAATTAGCATAGCTATTGTATACAAAATGATTAATGAGTATTGCAAAATTAAGTCCTGTCTCACATTTAATCCAATAGGTGACCTGGTATTAAGCTTAACAATGCAATAAGATTCGCGATTAAGAAATTTCCTTTTTATATTCTCATTTTCTTATAGGTTTAAAAACTTTTTCAATACCCATAAATCTAAAATTAGAAGAGTCCCTATTAGGGCAAGATCTAAAATGCCGCGATACTGCTGACACATTAACTGCATTCACATTAGTGGTATCAGATAAGTGTCTTCTGATATGTTTTTTTAGCAGTGTATCCATGCAACCCACATATTGCAAATTACAAGCAATGCACTCAATCAAATATATCACGTTAGAGGTATTGCAATTACCGTAATGAAATTCCTCAAGGTGAACACTTCTCCAGTGCTATTAGATGTAAACCTTAGTAGCGTAACCGCAGGCAGTGCATTGTGCATGTCCACAGCCATAAAAATCTGTCCAGGACAACAACCAGGTATGTTTACTATGTTTGTTGTCACACAACAGTAAACTTGGGTGAGAGTAAATTGGATTACACACCAATTTTAATAAGAATTAGAGAATTCAACTGTTAATAGACCGAAAACTGATTACTCTAAAAACAATTTTTATTTATAAACATTAAAATTATAAGTTCAAGCTATGTCTCATTGTATGTAGCTATATCGGTCAGTGAACACACATCCAGTCGTGCAGAGCTAGATATACTCTAAGGGGATATCAGACTAGGGAGATTAAGGATAGCCCAGTGAGGTTCTTTTTGATAGAAATCGTAATATCAACTAAGATGTTAAAAAATGGCCAGGTCATAGATCCCTAGTCCTTCACCTTCCTGGCCGCGGAGGTAAACACCATGATGTTTCGGGCGCCCCCGCTCCTCGTCGGCTATCCCTAGTAGGCCCTAGAACTGCCTGTGTGTCAATAATTGACCTAAAGCCCAGAAAGTGTGGGTAGTGCTGAAGTCAGGATTATTCAATCACACTAGGTGCATAGTCAATATGCTAATTAGTATTAAATATATAAGTTGGTCATAGGGGAAATCCCCATACAGAGTAGTTGTAAAAAATGCTCCCCTCAGATGCACTCTAATGGGTGAGAGGGAGTACACAGGTAGCTGTCAAAAATCCGTTACCCAGTGCAGATGACCAACTGCATTAAAGTGGACCTGTAAGAATTAAATCCCAGTAGGGTAAACTTATCTTGCTGGAAAACAACCTCACAGAAGATTCCCGACGCGCTTCCCCCACTTTGTTCGGGGTTCATCAGGGGATGTTACCATCTCATGACAATACACATAATCCAGGTCACCTTTAAGTTTTCAGTGTCCTGCCAAAGGATCCCTCAGAGAACTGTAAATGGTAGTCGGATGGTCCTCCTGTCAATGCAGAATGGACCTCAGCACCTCACCCTGTCAGTATCGGGCTGAATAGGATCCTATTCAGGAGCACAGGTTGGCCCGAGCTTTCTGGGCACCCCTGCTGCGAATTGCAGTCCGCAGCCGCCCCAGAAAATGGCGCTTTCATAGAAGTGCCATCTTCGGGCGCTGTATCCAACTCTTCCAGCTGCCCTGGTGACGGGTGGCTCGCTGAGTAATAATGGGGTTAGGGCTAGCTGTATATTATCAACTGGCCCTAAGCCCGAAATTCATGGTGTCACACCAATATTAGACATGGCCACCATGAATTTCTAGTACAGATAAAAAAAAACACAACACACAGAAAAATATTTTTATTAGAAATAAAACACAACACAATTAGTAACTCCATCTTTATTGAAATAAAGAACCCCCCTCCGCAGTAATCCTGGGTCAAGGGTCCCGCGCCGTCCAATCCGGATCCAATATCATCTGATCGGTTTACTGGAAGGCAAAGCGATCAGATGATGTGTCAGATTCAAGTGCCTGAATCACATGACAAAGCAGCTGATTGTATAAACGGCTTTTATACAATCAGCATAATACATCAGTGAAAAAAAAAACAAAAAAACTACACACTTCTGTGCAGACTCCTGTCTGACAGCAGCAGCTGATAGTTTAGCCGGCCGGGAGGTAAAAAGCCGGCCTCACCGCTCAACTTATAGTGTCAGCTGATTCCGTCAGGTGTCTGCATCAGCTGATCATCACCAGGTCTGAGAGAGAGAAAGGAGAGCAAAAAGAGAGAGAAAAGAGAGAGAAAAGAGAAAGAAAAGAGAAGAGAGAGAGGGAGAGAGAGAGAAGAGAGGAGAGAGAAGAGGAGAGAGAAGAGAGGAAGAAGAGAGAGAGGAGAGCGAAGAGAGAGGGAGAGAGAGAGAGAGAAGAGAGAGAGAAGAGAGAGGAGAGAGAAGAGAGAGGAGAGAGAGAGGAGAGAGAGGAGAGAGCAATGCAGCCTCATTCCGTGAACTGCTCCGATTTTAGAGGTGTGTCCAGCGGCTCACAGCTGATGTCCGGCTCCTCCCCTCAGTGCATAATTAAATTAAATTATAATTATAAATAAATAATAATTATAATTTAAAATTAAAAATAAATTAAATTCTTTACCAGGACGGCCGGGACTCAAACTCGTGAACTAATTCTCCTTAGGCAGTAGCTCTATCCATTGAGCCACTGCCTCTAATGAAAAGCATCGGAAGATTTGGTAATCGTGACCTCTATATTGCAGTAGAGAATCCAGAAGCAGATTGTTCAGCTGCAAGGATGTATGGATGGATGGATGGTGAAAGGAGGAAACACTGGCTCCATTTAGCGAGCTAACTGCTCAATCTTCCTATTTCAGATTTATACACGCATTATATGGCTTGTAAATATCCTTGCTTTCTGGCCACGGTGCTCATTCCAATAAACAGTGAAAGGAGGAAACACTGGCACCATTCAGCGAGCTAACCGCTCAATCTTCCTATTTCAAGTTTATGCACGTATTATATGGCCTGTAAATTTCCTTCAATTCTGGTGACGGTGCTCATTCCAATATAACAATGAAAGGAGGAAACACTGGCACCATTCAGCGAGCTAACTGCTCAATCTTCCTATTTCAGGTTTATGCACGCATTATATGGCTTGAAAATTTCCTTGCATTCTGGCCACGGTGCTCATTCCAATATAAAAGTGAAAGGAGGAAACAATGGCACCATTCAGCGAGCTAACTGCTCAATCTTCCTATTTCAGGTTTATGCACGCATTATATGGCTTGAAAATTTCCTTGCATTCTGGCCACGGTGCTCATTCCAATATAAAAGTGAAAGGAGGAAACACTGGAACCATTCAGCGAGCTAACTGCTCAGTCTTCCTATTTCAGGTTTATGCACGCATTATATGGCTTGTAAATTTCATTGCATTCTGGCCACAGTGCTCATTCCAATGAAAGACCATGCCTTTCCCCCTGACCTGATGGTTGAATAAAACAGCTTTTTTATACTGCATATTTGGTGAGTGCCTTCCGTCTCTTTTCACATGGACTGGATGACTGGATGGATGGATGGATGGATGGATGGAGGGATGAAAGGATGAATGGATGGAGGTTTTTATGGCTGTGGACATGCACAATGCACTGCCTGCGGTTACGCTACTAAAGGTAAAAGGTTTACATCTAATAGCACTGGAGAACTGTTTCATTAATTGCAATACCTCTAAAGTGATATATTTGATTGTGTGCATTGCATGTAAATTGCAATATGTGGGTTGCATGGTTACACCACTAAAAAAAGTATCAGACACTTATATGATACTACAAATGTGAATGCAGTTAATGTGTCAGCAGTATTGCGGCATTTTAGAGCTTGGCATAATAGGGACACTTCTAATTTTAGATTTATGGGTATAGAAAATGTTTTTAAACCTATAAGAAATATGTATATAAAAAGGAAAGTTCTTAATCCCGAATCTTATTGGATATTTAAGCTTAATACCAGGTCACCTAATGGTTGAAATGTGAGACAGGACTTAATTTTGCAATACTCATGAATCATTTTGTATACAATAGCTGTCGCGGGCAGCGGGGCGCTGCGCTCACCACACTCGGGTCCGGCGTTGCTGCTGCTTGGTGGCTCGAGCGGTGGGCCGGATCCGGGGACTCGAGCGGCGCTCCTCGCCCGTGAGTGAAAGGGGGGTAGTTCGGTTTGGGGATTTGGTCCGTGACGCCACCCACGGGTTGTGGTGAGGTTGGGCACCACCGCTGCTATTGATGGGGATCCCGGGAGCGATGGTAGGGAGCAGCTGGGATGTTTCTCTCCCCTCCGTGGGTAGGGGGTTGGTGGTCCCGGGGCCCGGTGAGGTGTCGGGGAGGCAGGGTTGGCAAGGTGCAGGGTCGCTTGGACTGCGCAGCGCAGTGCCGGATGGCACGGTAGTACTCACTCAGCCACAAATGGATGCAAAGTCTCTGGTAAACCAAACGGCTGGATGGACGGTTCCCGCAGCCGGCTGCTGTGGTTTCTCCCGGACGGTTGGTGGTGGCTGCCTTTCCCTGCACCTTTGTGTATGTTCGGTCCCGATGGCTTCCCACCGGTAACCCGCTCCCCAGCATGTATATGTGCCGGAGGAGCCCTTTTGCCCGCAGGCTCTGGCCCTTGGAACTCTAGCTGTGGCGGTAGCTGTATTTCCTTTTGTTGGTTGGACGGTTGCCTTCAATCGGGTCTTTGGCTGTTAGGAAACCCCTGGGGTTCCGGTCACTGATGGATTTGACCTATTTAAGGGCGACTCCAAGCCTGGTCGGGGTCCGCAGGCCCTGCCGGTTTGTGCTGGCTTCACTTCGCTCCCCGGTTCGGTACCAGCGGGCCACCGCCCGTCCCCGGTCCTACGGTTCCGCGTCGATCTGCCTCTCCTGCAGACGGCCACCACCGTCTGCCTACCTTGCTCTGGGTGCCCGGGCCACGTACCCGGACAAAGTCAGTTTGCTCCTCTACTACCACTTTACTCCTCACTCTTCCACTTCCCTAACTGATCTGCTTTCCTTTTCCCACCTCCAGGACTGTGAACTCCTCAGTGGGTGGGGCCAACTGCCTGGCTCCACCCCACCTGGTGTGGCCATCAGCCCCTGGAGGGAGGCAACAAGGATTTTGTGTCTGGATGATGTGCCTATCTCGGGGTGGGGGTGTATGTTGTAGTACCTGTGATGACCTGGCTAGTCCAGGGCACCACATTCCCCCTTGGTTAAATGCAGACCATCCGCGGGCTGCCCGTCCATCACCGGTTTTATTTTTCAACTGCAAAAGATATAAAAACATGTGAAAACATTCAACAAAAGCATATTTATAAATCTTCTCTTAATGGGAGGCACGGTACTTTAACGTTGCAAAACATATGTATACAGTTTAATAACAACGGACGGCTTCCGCTCTCCCACCCAAGCAACCTGGCCCTGATGCTGCCCCTAAGAAAATGGGCAGCACCTCTTGACCCCAGTCCAGATCTAGGCTGCCCGAGCGGTAACGGGTAAGGTATCTCGCACCCGACTGTCATTTCAGGGGACCCCACATCCATGGGGGACCCCTGACCCCCGGAGGATTGCCACCGGTTGCGATAGTGGCAGGCCTGGGCCATCTCTTTTCTCCAGGCCCATCCTCCAAATCAGCCTCTCCGGAGGCGGCAACGGAAACATGCCCAACATATTTACATTTCCACCAGTTTGTGGGTGCCCTGCAAGTTCTCAGGCATGTCCATAAGCAGTTTCTTATGCAACGGTACAAAGGGTCCCTACGGGGACTACTTGCCCGCAACGGCCGGATCAATCACAGTGCCAATCAGGTAAAAACTTTGGTTGATTACTTTCATTTAACAGGTAACGGTACTGGTGGTCCCAACGGGGACAACGGTGCAACGGAGGGACCGCTGCCTTATTTCAGATCCACATCGCAGGCCGGAGGAGGGGACTGGGCCGGTTCCTGGGCCTCCTGGCCCCCTCTCAGCTTCGCATCCAGGGCAAACCAGCCCCTCTCCCCACAGTGCCGTGTGTACGTTACCAGATCGCTTGGGAGCAAGTTACGGCCCGGGTGGCCCTCTGGCAGGTGGGCATTAACATCCCGGCGGGCCACAAACACCAGGCCCGGCTCGAAAATAAATCCATACCCCCGGCGGATGTCAAATCTTCTTACTTGCCCCTCGTGGATCGGGCCCCGTACCCGGAAGGTGGCTCAGCGGAGGTTCTCCTTTTCTTGGATTGTGCGGGCTATCAACTCAGCCTTCCGCCTCTCCCTCTCTGCAATCTCTAGGCCCAGCGGGGTCGGTTCCCTGTCCCAATAAGGGGCTGCTGCTTGCCCCTGCGCGCGGGTCGGGCCCCGCGGGACTTCCATTACACTGCCCACTACTGGCACCCTCGGTGGAAGATCCCGCGGTGACATGGCCTGGGGCGCTGCCTTGCAGCAACGACCCGGCGCAGCCTCAGCCGAGGCGTGGGGAATGGGTACAGGGGTCCTCTCCCACTTGACCTCCGCCTCCTCCTGCATGGGACGGATCACCGGAGCCGGGACGGGACTGGGCACGGTCACTTCTGGTGCCACCGGTGAGTCTTCGCAGACAGATGATGCCTTCGGGTGCTTCCAGGGAAGCGGCTCAGGGCGTCTGCGGGCTTGAGCGGCAGGTTGGTCCGCTTGGGCGGACGGGCAGGGTTCCGCTACCGTTTGTAGGGGTAGCGGGCCTAGTGGCGGGGCGGCAGCAGCCAATACGGGTAGCGGGGGAGGCAGCAGGGTGAGCGGGCGCAGTCCGGGCCGCTCAGCCACGACGACAAATCCTGTAGGAACACAGGGGCGTGGGTCACTTACCCGCTCTTCCAAGTCTTCCTCCACCTCGCATCTCCATATGGCCGCCACCACGTCCGCCATGTCGGCCTCCCACTCCTCCAGCAGGAGCTGCATTCGGACCTGCAGGCGGCTGCTCAGCTGAACGGTCCGGACCTCCACCCACGCTGCGGTGCCGGGCGCGGGCTCAGGGCCTGCGGGGTTACCGGACGGACGGTACATGCTGGCAGCGGTATCTTCCAGGAACCAAATGGCGGCAGAGTCCTGGCGTCACTGCTTTTATGGCCTCGGTTCACATGCGGCCAGACGCCATCCACCCCCCTTGGTCTTTTCTCAGCACCTCCTCCTCAGGGGCGGGGCTTTGGCTTTCGCGCCTCCACTGCTCGAGAAGACGCTCAAGCGGGAAAATATTTGCGCCCAAGATGGCGGATTCTGAAATTTTTCGGCCGGACACCGCCGGCGGAACACAAGGCGCACTTCTACCAGCCGGCAGAACGGTAAGATCCTGTTCATGACGCCAAGTTGTCGCGGGCGGCGGGGCGCTGCGCTCACCACGCTCAGGTCCAGCGCTGCTGCTGCTCGGTGGCTCGAGAGGTGGGCCGGACCCGGGGACTCGAGCGGCGCTCCTCGCCCGTGAGTGAAAGGGGGGTAGTTCGGTTTGGGGATTTGGTCCGTGACGCCACCCACAGGTTGTGGTAAGGTTGGGCACCACCGCTGCTATTGACGGGGATCCCGGGAGCGATGGTAGGGAGCAGCTGGGATGTTTCTCTCCCCTCCGTGGGTAGGGGATTGGTGGTCCCAGGACCCGGTGATGTGTCGGGGAGGCAGGGTTGGCAAGGTGCAGGGTCGCTTGGACTGCACAGCACGGTGCCGGGTGGCACGGTAGTACTCACTCAGCCACAAATGGATGCAAAGTCTCTGGTAAACCAAACGGCTGGATGGACGGGTCCCGCAGCCAGCTGCTGTTGTTTCTCCCGGACGGTTGGTGGTGGCTGCCTTTCCCTGCACCTTTGTGTATGTTCGGTCCCGATGGCTTCCCACCGGTAACCCGCTCCCCAGCGTGTATATGTGCCGGAGGAGCCCTTTTGCCCGCAGGCTCTGGCCCTTGGAACTCTAGCTGTGGCGGTAGCTGTATTTCCTTTTGCTGGTTGGACGGTTGCCTTCAATCGGGTCTTTGGCTGTTAGAAAACCCCTGGGGTTCCGGTCACTGATGGATTTGAACTATTTAAGGGTGACTCCAAGCCTGGTCGGTGTCCGCAGGCCCTGCCGGTTTGTGCTGGCTTCACTTCGCTCCGCGGTTCGGTACCGGCGGGCCACCGCCCGTCCCCGGTCCTACGGTTCTGCGTCGATCTGCCTCTCCTGCAGACGGCCACCACCGTCTGCCAACATTGCTCTGGGTGCCCGGGCCACGTACCCGGACACAGTCAGTTTGCTCCTCTACTACCAATTTACTCCTCACTCTTCCACTTCCCTAACTGATCTGCTTTCCTTTTCCCGCCTCTAGGACTGTGAACTCCTCAGTGGGTGGGGCCAACCGCCTGGCTCCACCCCACCTGGTGTGGCCATCAGCCCCTGGAGGGAGGCAACAAGGATTTTGTGTCTGGCTGATGTGCCTATCTCGGGGTGGGGGTGTATGTTGTAGTACCTGTGACGACCTGGCTAGTCCAGGGCGCCACAATAGCTATGCTAATTTATGATCTATTTATCAACTTGCTTGTAACCCTTTTCTTTGTGCTCTATTAATACAATTTCTTTATTTAATTTCCATATACCTGCACAAATTTGCACTTTGGATATGCAAATTAAGGGAGTTTCTACTTAACAATTATTGACATCATGAATTAATTTGCTCCCCCAGGAGGATGTAGGAAATATACATTTTCTGTGTGTTTTTTTTATCCATATGTTATCCATGACTACCTATAGCTGAAACACATAGAATGGTTGTTCCTATAGCCTAACCATGTGGCTGCAACATGCTGCACTGTATTTTAATATTTACGTGTCTACAATAAATGGGAAGTTTTAAGAAAAATTCTACTACCCCTAATCGCTGGATTATCTTCTATTATTTTGTATTTTCTTTTTTTACACTTTACACTGTAAATTGCCTCCTTCCACTATCTATTCAAAAATTTTGGGGATTGAGTTGCTAATCCTTATTCACTCATCCTTTCTTTTTCCTCATAAAACTGATTTAATTTTATTCAGTGTACTGGATCCACTTTTGGTCCAAGCCTCTTTATACAATCCATGTTATTTATTTACTCATATGACAAAAATGTATTAAATTTCTATCATCTACTCAGTGAAAGAAGGTCAGCACTCGGATATCTCATGGAAAGCACCCATGTGCTGTCTGTTGTTTTATGGATCCATTCACGTGATTTGGGAATATAGATCTACAAATCCAATCATAATAACAAGTTTCTTTTTTTTCAAGTAAAAAAAATACACATCGCAAAACAGATTTGTGAATATACCAATAGAAATGAATGTGTCTGTGTTCTATTCATTAAAAAATGGACAAAAGACACAACAAAAACTGAGTAAATACAGTAATTGGACTGTAATTTATGGACGGCAATTCAGCCACTTTATATGGTTATTTTACAGAGTAGTTTTATACCTCCAGACATGTACAGCTGTCCTATTATAGCTCTATTGTTTTACAAAACAAAAATACATTTAAGCATACATATTATTTTACCACTTGTTTTTAGGATGTGTATATTGTAGAATGTACTGAAAAATGTAGGGTCCATATCATCCCCTATCCATGGGGACTTTTGGACACCCCCCTTATAGATGTACTCATTTTAAACTCTAAAATCCACACCTGAATTTTCATGCAAAAACAGAAATTTCTGCAATAAATGAGCATAGCCTTAGAGGAATTAAGATCAGGGTGGAGAAATTGCTAATGGCAGCATAATGATCACGGCAATTACCTTGCAAGTTACAATTATCAGGATAATCTCTAAAACTGCATAAGCCTGTCATGTAGTTACTAGCTGAGCTGTAAATTGGGGAAAGAACAGAAACAAAATATATGTAACAATACAGAAAAATAGTAGATGGGTAACAAAGTGTCAATCTTTACATTTCTGTTTTATTCCATTTCCAAGTGTCTTATTTTTATTGGCTTTTAATAACAGATCCTTGAATACTAAGATGAAATTTGTCCCCAGTAAGAAAATCATGGTCATCAGTCTTTTATCATCTTGAAGTTTGAGAGACGTAAGTGTCAAGGACATCGGACCATTACCTAATTAACCAAGCCCTAAGATAACCTCAACCAGCAGCCAGCATACGCCATTGCACAGTAATTTTAACATATTAAAACATGATAAATATATTTAGTTTACTAATTTTATTAAAAGAAACCTGATACTGGATTCATACTTTTTGAACCGCAGGGAGTCTGAATCACACTCGGGTTATGTAATTGCATCCATGTATATTTTATTCTGAAACTCTGTGGAGAACCAGAGCACAAAGCCAGGTCCATATATGCATGATGACATGCTTGGACTGGCCCACACAGTAGCAAGTGAATTCCCCGCTTTGCTGGGTACTTAGTTGACACTATTTTGATCAAATAAGTATAAGGCTATGTGCGCACGTTGCGTCGGAGTACCTGCAGTTTATTCTGCACGTTTTCCTTCCCTTGGTTTTTGACCAAATGGCTTTTGACCATTTTTAGCGCTAAAAACGCATGCGTTTTTACCGCGTTTTTACTGCGTTTTTAGCGCTTTTTAACCTGCGTTTCTGCAGATGCGTTTTGTAGATCAAGACACTGAGAAATAAAGTTGAAATAGACAAAAAGAATGAAAAAAGAGAAAAAAAGTATAAAATTAACTTTATATAAAAATATATGGGAAATTATCATTTTTAATTAAAAAATAGCGGTTATGCACATTTTATCAGAAAAATAGGTGAAGTTTATAATTTTTTAACATTTAAATTTTCGGTTATTGTGTGTGTGTAAAGGAACATTAGAACCCATTAATTTTTGTCCAGAAAAGCATGCGTTTTTGGAGCCAAAAACGCAGTGGAAAAGCAGGTAAAAAGCATGAAAAACGCAGGAATTGTGCTTTTGGTTGCGTTTTGCCATTTCTCATTGACTCCAATGTTAAGGAAACGCTGCAGAAATGGCAAAAACAACTGACATGCTGCTTCTTTTTCAGCATGGTTTTTGACCACAAATATGCAAATTAAACGCTGCAGAAAAAAAAGCAAAGTGCAGACAGGATCTCTGCTTTTCCCATAGACTTTGCTGGCAATCAAAAACGCATGCGTTTTAGCGCAAAAACGCTGCTGCTAAAAACGCTGCAGAAACGTGGAAAAAAACGCAACGTGCGAACATAGCCTTATAGACATCCCGCTGTGGCAAGGTCCACCCATTGAGGATAACTAACTCTAGTATCTCACATCCCTATTAGTGATGGGCGGACTTGCAGATAAACGGATTCGGTGGGTCAAACTGGGTTTTAAAAAGTCCTGGTTCCGGCCCTGGATTGGTCTTGATTATCTGGCTGGGGCCCAGGAAGCTCTTCATATGCTGATGTCTTCCATGATAGTGTTCCATGACATCAGCATATGAAGAGCTTCTGTTCCGCCCTAGCAGTGGATCGAACCGCTTGGATCCGTGGGCAGTGTCTGTTCGTGGCTCGAGGGTCTCCGGACCCGGGGGCTTAGGGGCCACACTCTAAAGTAAAAGGGGATATTTACAGGGAGATTATAGTTCGTGATGCCACCCGTGGTGTGCGGTAATTGGAAGTACCGCCGCTGCCATTGTTGGGAGTACCCGGGGCGATGGAATGGGGCAGCAAGGTGTCGTTACCCTCCACGGGTAGGGGTATGCCCCGGGGCTTTGGAAGATGATACTGGGTGCAGTGATGGGGAGATCACTCATGTACTCACTCAGCCAGTAAGCAGATGCTGACAACCGGGTAAACTAAGTCTCTGGGTGCTGCTGCCTCTCAAGGGGAGCTCGTCCAGGTCCCGTTCCCTGCAGTTCTGCCTGATGATCTGTGACCTGCCTCCTGGCACAAAGTTTAGATTCACTGTAGTGGCTCAGTAGTCTGGAAATTGCCAGGCCCCGCTCCCCACCGTGGCTAAGTGTGGGAGCCTGCTCTCAGGGGTCACGCTTGGGATTTTAGTGGGCTGTGTATATGGAAGGCCCTATCTCCCTTGTTGTGCTAGTGCCCTGATTCTGGAGCTAGTGGGACCAGTCCATAAAGGCTCCGCTCTCCGCAGGTTAATTTCTGGGTTGCCTGAAGCTTCTCCCCAACCTAGGGTCAATGTACCCCGCCGTGCCTTCGGCCCCGGACCGGTGATAGGACCAGGCTGCCGACCGTTCACTTAACAGGTCCAGGCATCTTGCCTCAATCCCCTGCGACCGGGGGGGGTCCAACTCCTCTAGGCCCAGATCACCGTCTGCAACCTAGACAGCTACACTGGGGAGCCACCGCTCCCTGCTTCCTCCACTTCACTTCCCTTCACTTCACTCTCCTTCCCTTCACTGACACTTCACGGACCTACCCTTCCTGACCCCTAGGTGGGCGACCCTATTCCACTTAAGCCACCCACTGGTGTGTCTGGTGGGTGTAGTGCAGGGTGTTCCTAGGATTTGATTTGCTGTTGGAGGCATCACTGTAAGATGGGGACCCAGAACCATGAGGGATTTGAATACTGCACTAAAGGGAAAGAGCGTGCAGTACCCTGTGACGACCTGATAGTTCAGGGGCATCACACTTCATTTTCCCTTTTTTCCTCCCTGGGCCTCCTGATGGTCCAGAAAACGGGTGGAGAAATGCGTTGAGGCGGTGCAGTATGCACAATGTTTAAGGGAAGTGATTTATTTTATTAATTTATGCATCTCTAATCCTTTGTATGATGCTAAAGTAATTTATTTCATTATTGTATGCATCTTTGTTAGCATGATGCTGGACTGGTTTTGGACCAGTATGTAGTGTACGTCCAATGCATATGGCTATTGTTTGGATTGAATTTCAGCCAATGTTGAATATCGATTTGTGAATAAGAGGGGGATGATTATTACATATCTTGCTCACTCCTTAATTATTGATTGGTATCCATATGGATTGATTATCAATATAAAGTGTGATTTATATACATTGGCTGTGGCACAAGTAGTCAGTTGCATTTTGCATCAGTATATCAAGGGGTGTAATGTAGTCTTCACATGATAGGGTAAGTGAAGGGTGAGTGAGGGCAAGTCAAAGTGGAACGGGGGCGCCCCGGCTAATTTAGGGTGTCATACCCTCCGTTGACAGGTAGGGGTCAGCTTCAGGCATCTAAATAGGGCTATCCTGCTGATCCCCCTTTTTTGTGATATAAATATATATTTATCTTTGAAATATTTCTACTCCCCTTCATGCATATATGTGTGTGCGCGTGTTCACCTGGGCAAATGTTTTTTTAATATTTATATTTAAATAAAGATAATGTTTTAAAGGGATTTGTGTTTACACGGTAAATCTGCCTGAACTTCACAGCAGGCGGTCATGTTCCATCAGTCCGGATCCGCCCATCAATACTCGCTGTCTGCCAGCAGGCCTCAAAATAGACATGGGCAAAGCAGGATCTTGACCGGACTGTCTGATGCTTGCATATGGAAAAGCTATATACACAAGATGCACGGACAAAATGTGGGCGCAAAGCGAGGTGAAATACTAGAATACTATGTATTTACTTACTTCAGGACATTTGCTCTTTTTTCATTCTAGCTTTTGTCTGTTAACAGCCACAAGGTGAATGTGATTGCACTTATACCAACAAGTGTGCAGGCTCATTTTTTAAAAGTGCACTCCCATCTAAATGTTTTTAATTAAATATGTGTATATATGCATATAGTGTAGTGTGAGTATATTAATATACTTACCTGCAGCCGCTCTCTTCGGGATTCTCCACCCTTCTGTTCCTTTTCTCACTGATGTCAATGCGATTGCGACTAGCCAGTTCACTTTATGCTGTAAGTGTGACCCAGAAATCTCTTTTAAAATGCAAGTCTATGGAGCCTCGTTTTGATGCTCCATAGATAAAAGCTACTTACGGGTCATGCAGAGTGCAGCCTGACCCAGACAGTCTGCAGAGCAGTGATGTCAATGAGAAGAGGAAAATGGTGATGGATCCCAGAGCGAGCAGTGGTAGATAGGTATATAAATACACCCAACACTACAAACCATACACATATACATACATTTAATGGGGGGAAAAAACATAGTGGAACTGTCCAAATCGCTAACAAGATCGTTCGGTTCAATTTTTTGTTAACAGATGCAGTTTAGGTTGAGGTTGCTGCTGACAAAATCTGGGTTGTGTGAGCAAGGATGGTTGACCTTAGGGAGATCAACATCCACCACTGCGGAGACACCATCACGTGTTTCTCAACGCAGTGATTCTAGAGCAATGCCCCCTGGGAAATATTCAAAGCAAGAAGGCCTGCGGAGACACCATCACATGTTTCTCAACGCTGTCAGGAAACTAGCCAGGTCTTTCACCGGGAAGGAACAACCACGGGAAGGGCAGTCTCCAGTCAAGGAGACCACCTATGCCAAACATGGTATCCATCCACAGACAGCCGTTTCGGGGTATTTGCCCCTCATCAGTTTGGAGTAGGAATCTGGCTAGTGGGACATTGCCTAGTAAAAGACTATGTGAGCAAGGATGGTTGACCTTAGGGAGATCAACATCCACCACTGCGGAGACACCATCACGTGTTTCTCAACGCAGTGATTCTAGAGCAATGCCCCCTGGGAAATATTCAAAGCAAGAAGGCCTGCGGAGACACCATCACATGTTTCTCAACGCTGGCAGGGAACTAGCCAGGTCTTTCACCGGGAAGGAACAACCACGGGAAGGTCAGTCTCCAGTCAAGGAGACCACCTATGCCAAACATGGTATCCATCCACAGACAGCCGTTTCGGGGTATTTGCCCCTCATCAGTGTGGAGTAGGAATCTGGCTAGTGGGACATTGCCTAGTAAAAGACTATGTGAGCAAGGATGGTTGACCTTAGGGAGATCAACATCCACCACTGCGGAGACACCAACACGTGTTTCTCAACGCAGTGATTCTAGAGCAATGCCCCCTGGGAAATATTCAAAGCAAGAAGGCCTGCGGAGACACCATCACATGTTTCTCAACGCTGGCAGAAAACTAGCCAGGTCTTTCACCGGGAAGGAACAACCACGGGAAGGGCAGTCTCCAGTCAAGGAGACCACCTATGCCAAACATGGTATCCATCTGTGGCGCCCCTGACCTGGTCAGGCACCACTGAGTACTGCACCCATGCTGGGGACAGTACAATACAGGTAATCCAGAAGGCTGACCGAGGTGTGACTACACAGGCGCATAGTGATCAGGTCTCACACATGTACCTTTGAGAGGACCCCTGGGGATCCCAGGAGGGGGCAAAGCCTTCACCTCCACTTGAGGAGTGGAGGGGGCGAAGCCTCCATCTCCACTCAAGGGGTGTGGTAGAGAGCCTGGTTGCTAGGTGGCGTAGGCAAGAACAGGAGAGGAGGGAACAGTGAGTCAGTTTAGTGCAGAGTCCAGGGAGAGCAGACGTCAGGAGCAGACCCCTGGAGCTGTTGCAGTCTAACAGCGTCCGCGCAGTGACTACCGACGGGGGAGAACGGTCACCTGGTAGTGCTGCCCGAACCCCACACACAGCTGGAGAGAGAGCCGCGTAGTGGAAAGTACGGAGACTGTCAGGGAGTACCAGGCCCAAATGGGCGGCAGATCCCGGTGCGGGGATAGATCCACCTTTCCTTGCTAAACCTGCCGGTGTGGGGCCCTTAAAGCCCACGCCACAACACCCCAAAAGCCGCAGCCACGTAGCCACAGTTAGGGCCCATAGTTCACAGGAGGCAAGCAGCTGGAGTGATCTGGTCCAGGCGACAAGCAAACGGCAAACAAGCGAGGGGAGCAGCTACTTCCCTGGGTGACCCCCATAGGGACTAAAAGTCGGGGTTACCACAAACCACAGAAGGGCTAAGGAAGGCGAGTCGGTAGCCACCCTCATCAGTCAGCCTGAAGGATACCTGGTTCCAGCCTGGTTCATCCCAGCTACGCCCGGGTTACTCACTCTGCCACCTTCTGTGAGTAAAACCCCTGAAAGACCTTCTGCTTGTGTGGAGTTATTCTGCGCCTTGTGGTTCTACACATCTACACAGGGCCCTGGGGCTTGCCTCACTCTCAGGAGGCTATTACAACTGACTGCACCCACCATCAGCCCCAGGCGTCCCTCAATCTGCAGTGGCGGTCCCCACTGACCGCAACTCTGAGAGTGGCGTCACAACAATCCTAAATAGAAGATCTCCTACCTGTGACAGGATCCAGCCGAGTGGAGTCCCTGAAGGTAATGCACCGACACTGCACTTGTGGGGCTTCACATCTGGCGTCACGAACAGGATAAGGACTAGACCTGTTCAGACAGGTGACCATGTGCCTGGGCGGTCCGCTTGGAAAATTGGAAGCGCCGCCATATTGCCACCATGAAAAGCGCGCTGAAAAACAACAGCAGCCCGCGCTGGGAGAAGTTACCGCCCACGAAGAGGTGTGGCTACCCAGAGATCCCCTGCAGAGTCCTGGTCTCGCAAGTGATGAGAGCGGAGGCGTTCAGAGACGTCGGGACAGAAAGGGAGCCAGAAGCCTGCTGCTGGAAGAGGCAGAGCAGAAACTGAAGAGCCTGCTACTGGAGGCAGCGACGAGTCCGCTGCTGGGAAATCGTGCAGAAGAAGGCGCAGAGGAAATGGCGTCTGAACGCAGAAACCCAGAACCAGGCTCCGCTGCCTGGTGGTATCGGGAGCTTGCCCAGTTCTGCGACCGACTGGAGACCCGGGTCGTAGAGCAGATCAGAGAGGAACGCACGGAGCTTCTGGAGATGGCTGCAGCGGTTCAGGCCTATGAGAGGGGAACCGCACGACGAGTGCCAGACCGAGTGGCGACGACTCAGACCCCGATGGTGCCACCGATGGGTGAGTCCAGTGTTGCCCCTGCCAGCGCGAGTGCCCCGACCCCTGCTGCCACGCCCGCGGTCCCTGAAGAGGCGCCCGGCGCGGCGACGCTGGACCAGGCCGCAGCAGCGATGCCCTGCCCGGCCCGCCAAGCCCAGGCCACCGCAGCGATGCCTTGCCCGGCCCGCAAAGATCCGGCTGCCACCGCGACCCTCATCCATGCCGCGGGTGTGACGCTGACCCAGGCCGCCGCCTTGCTAGGCCCGGCCCGCCAAGACCCCACCGCAGCAGCGACGCTCATCCACGCCGCAGGCGAGGTGCTGAACCAGGCCGCAGCCACGCCAGGTGCGGCCCGCCAAGCTCCGATCGCTGCAGCGACGCCCAGCCCAGCCTGCACAGATCCCATCGCAGCTGCGACGCCAATTCAGGCCACCGCAGCGATGCCCTGCCCGGCCCGCCAAGAACCGGCCACAGTAGCGATGCCCGCTAAGACTCCAGCTGCGACCCTGAGTGAGACTGCGACAGCAACGCTGATCCAGGCCGCCGCCATGCAGGGCGCGGCCCGCCAAGACCCGGCCGCCGCCATGCAGGGCGCGGCCCGCCAAGACCAGGCCGCCGCCATGTCAGGCGCGGCCCGCCAAGACAAGAATGTACCTCTGTTTACCCCGGCCTGCAAGGCCAGAGCAGACACCGCTCCCCAGTCTAAGGAAGTCCCTGCTAGGAAGTCCCTGATAGGAGAGGACCCCGAATACTGGAAGCTGAAGGCTGACCTAGAGGCCCAGTTCCCACAGGAGATGGTGGACCGGTATCTGCTCCCTCCGCACACCCCCAAGGCGACTTCTGCAGCAACCACGCCAAAGAGTCCCCCGCCCGGGCCTGCTGATGACCACCCATCCCCGGCGCTGCCACAACAGGAGTGCTCCGAAGAACTAAGGGGGAGAGGAGGCCAGGAAGCTGAGGAGCTGATCCCGGAGCCATCAGCAGTGGATCCATGCCCCGCGCCAGAGATGCTGCCGTATTCCCGCTGGGATGAAGAAAGCCCGATACCCTCTGCTGAAGAAGATCTGTCCAGGTACCTCACCTGGGAGCCTGCAAACAGTGAAGCAGCAACCCAGCAGAACCCAGCCCGTAGGACACGGCGCCGTAGCAGAACAAGGTTTTCCCCTGCACCGCAGTCTCCAGAGCAGAAAGACGAAGTCATGGCCAGAGACTTGGAAGAGAAACGGTTCCTGAGAAGGGCCAAATCCCAGGTTAGAGGTCCACTTTGTCGTGGTGTAGTAGAAGATTTCAGCTTGAAATCAGGATATGGCTTCATAGTAGCTCCTGGTATGAAGGAAGGCATCTTTGTTAACAGAAGAGACGTTAGAGCCCATTTGCCCAGAGGACATCCAGGAAGGAACTTACAGATGGGAGATACAGTGGAATTCACAATGCACCAAGGAGAAAGAGGATGGTATGCATTGGATGTTACACCATGTTCCAGAAATCCCTACAGTGAACCTGCTGTCTCAACAGAAAAAGAAACAGATACAGAAAAAGAAACAGATACAGAAGAAGAAGGAAAAGACAGAGATGGAGAAAGCAACAGGTGCCGCAGCCCTACAGGCCCAAGCCCTGGTGAGGAGGAATCTGCGTAAAGTAAAGAAAGAAGTACAGCAAGTTACAGTTTTGACCAGTTTGACAAGTTTTGAAAAGTTTGCAACGTTTATAAGTTTAAGCATGTGCCCACATGAACTAATGTGAGAAACCCATGAACCTTAAGGCTATGAACTGGCTATAGCCACAAACTCTCGCAGTGTAAATAGTTACCCCAGAGGTACCACCACCAGAGCCAGCCTGTTTAGGGGCTTGGCTCGCCTGCAACCAGGGAGCACGTCTGTTTATGGGGCCTTGGCTCACCTGCAACCAGGGAGCATGCCTGTTTATGGGGCCTGGCTCTCCACCACAAAGAGGGTACCTGGTCAGCACCAACTGTGGAGGCCGCCTCTACATCCTGCCAGAAGAGGCTGAAGGCGCGGCTCCACCAGGCCAGGTATGCCCTGAAGACCACCAGACCATGAAAGCCGCCTCTACATCCTGCCAGAAGTGGCTGAAGGCGCGGCCAACGGGAGAGGCAGATTGGAGGAAAGGTCTGGGGAAGTGGATGGCCCAGACCTGGTTACCAAAAGAAACCGGTGACCTGCCTCCTGAAAGGGTTTAGGGTGGGTTAACGGACTTGTGGGTGGAGGGTGGTGATGTATGGTACCTGGTGGTTTTAAAATGTTTTACCATGTTTTACTGTTTTATGCATTTTAAAATGTTGTCTTGCAGCCCGAGGACATGCTGGTGATAACTAAGGGGGAATGTGGCGCCCCTGACCTGGTCAGGCACCACTGAGTACTGCACCCATGCTGGGGACAGTACAATACAGGTAATCCAGAAGGCTGACCGAGGTGTGACTACACAGGCGCATAGTGATCAGGTCTCACACATGTACCTTTGAGAGGACCCCTGGGGATCCCAGGAGGGGGCAAAGCCTTCACCTCCACTTGAGGAGTGGAGGGGGCGAAGCCTCCATCTCCACTCAAGGGGTGTGGTAGAGAGCCTGGTTGCTAGGTGGCGTAGGCAAGAACAGGAGAGGAGGGAACAGTGAGTCAGTTTAGTGCAGAGTCCAGGGAGAGCAGACGTCAGGAGCAGACCCCTGGAGCTGTTGCAGTCTAACAGCGTCCGCGCAGTGACTACCGACGGGGGAGAACGGTCACCTGGTAGTGCTGCCCGAACCCCACACACAGCTGGAGAGAGAGCCGCGTAGTGGAAAGTACGGAGACTGTCAGGGAGTACCAGGCCCAAACGGGCGGCAGATCCCGGTGCGGGGATAGATCCACCTTTCCTTGCTAAACCTGCCGGTGTGGGGCCCTTAAAGCCCACGCCACAACACCCCAAAAGCCGCAGCCACGTAGCCACAGTTAGGGCCCATAGTTCACAGGAGGCAAGCAGCTGGAGTGATCTGGTCCAGGCGACAAGCAAACGGCAAACAAGCGAGGGGAGCAGCTACTTCCCTGGGTGACCCCCATAGGGACTAAAAGTCGGGGTTACCACAAACCACAGAAGGGCTAAGGAAGGCGAGTCGGTAGCCACCCTCATCAGTCAGCCTGAAGGATACCTGGTTCCAGCCTGGTTCATCCCAGCTACGCCCGGGTTACTCACTCTGCCACCTTCTGTGAGTAAAACCCCTGAAAGACCTTCTGCTTGTGTGGAGTTATTCTGCGCCTTGTGGTTCTACACATCTACACAGGGCCCTGGGGCTTGCCTCACTCTCAGGAGGCTATTACAACTGACTGCACCCACCATCAGCCCCAGGCGTCCCTCAATCTGCAGTGGCGGTCCCCACTGACCGCAACTCTGAGAGTGGCGTCACGACAATCCTAAATAGAAGATCTCCTACCTGTGACAGGATCCAGCCGAGTGGAGTCCCTGAAGGTAATGCACCGACACTGCACTTGTGGGGCTTCACACATCCACAGACAGCCGTTTCGGGGTATTTGCCCCTCATCAGTGTGGAGTAGGAATCTGGCTAGTAGTCCTTTACTAGGCAATGTCCCACTAGCCAGATTCCTACTCCACACTGATGAGGGGCAAATACCCCGAAACGGCTGTCTGTGGATGGATACCATGTTTGGCATAGGTGGTCTCCTTGACTGGAGACTGCCCTTCCCGTGGTTGTTCCTTCCCGGTGAAAGACCTGGCTAGTTTCCTGACAGCGTTGAGAAACATGTGATGGTGTCTCCGCAGGCCTTCTTGCTTTGAATATTTCCCAGGGGGCATTGCTCTAGAATCACTGCGTTGAGAAACACGTCATGGTGTCTCCGCAGTGGTGGATGTTGATCTCCCTAAGGTCAACCATCCTTGCTCACATAGTCTTTTACTAGGCAATGTCCCACTAGCCAGATTCCTACTCCACACTGATGAGGGGCAAATACCCCGAAACGGCTGTCTGTGGATGGATACCATGTTTGGCATAGGTGGTCTCCTTGACTGGAGACTGCCCTTCCCGTGGTTGTTCCTTCCCGGTGAAAGACCTGGCTAGTTTCCTGCCAGCGTTGAGAAACATGTGATGGTGTCTCCGCAGGCCTTCTTGCTTTGAAAATCTGGGTTGTGAAATGAAGATGCCTGATGACATCAAGCATACTCTTCTTCCTCACCTCATTTGACTAAAAATGTTTCTGGATCTTTTGGAGCCTGCAGTTCTTCTGTATTTGGTACTGGGCGTACTGCAGATGTTTGGATCCTGCAAAGTCCACTACTTCTTCCTTGAAACTCCTTTTCTAATGGGGGCACTATGCAGAAATAGCAATTGGTAATGTGATCAGTTGGAGCTCTCCAGATTATTGGGATTGCAAAAGGCATAGATTGCCTCTTCCACTGGGTAAGATGTGATGCACATCTAGTGCAGCATACAGTATATGTGGAGCCCAATTTTTGTTGTGTTCTTCTATTTTACAGCCAAAATACAGGTTGTAGGCTTCCCTTATCATTGTAGCCAAGTTTCTCCTTTGTGTCGCAAAAATGACTTCTCTGCATAGCTAGCAAAATCTTTATTTTGTTAAAGCAAGAACGAGGCATATCTGGAAAAACATATAAAAACATATCGATACGCTAAAAAACTAAACTAAGAATTCTTATAACTGTATAGGCCGCTTTACACGCAACGACATCGCTAACGAGATATCGCTGGGGGTCACGGATTTCGTGACGCACATCTGGCCTCGTTAGCGACGTTGTTGCGTGTGACACGTACGAGCGACCGCTAACGATCTCACTTACCTCAAATATCGTTGATCGTTGACACGTCGTTCATTTTCCAAATGTCGTTGAACTTCTGGGATGCTTCTATTGGTGGGCCGCTGTGTGACGTCACTGTGACGCCACATGAAACTCCCCCTTAGAAAAGAGGTTGTTCGCCGGCCACAGCCACAGCGACGTCGTTAGTAAGGTATGTGCGTGTATCGCACAGTACCAATATTGTCTGTCACGAGCATCGATTTGCCCATGATGCCCGTGATGCACGAACGACGGGGGTGAGTGCGATCGCTAGCGACATATCATCAGAGCTGAGTTGGCATTTTGTAATTGGTCACTCTAAGATGATAGAATACTGAAGGCTCAATAGACTAAACATATGATGTAATAGACTAGCTACTCACAATGAAAGTGTAAGGCACTCCAGTCCCGATATAGGGATACATTTTTCGGTCCATTCATCTATGAGACACCAGAGGCATTTGTGTCACAGGTTCAGACAATATCAAGGAATTCTGCAGCCTCTAGCCCTGGCAGCGGGACTAGTCCTGTTTAATAAGTTCCAGGTATGTCCATTCCTTCGGTTCCGCAAAATGTTGTATCAGTATTCGGGGATTTGGGGGGGATAGTGTAAAGTGTGGTAATAATTTCCGCTCTTACAACACTGGTTGGTCAGCTTTCCACCTCGGTTGGTGTTCATTAACCCCTTATTAGGCCAAAACGGACCTCCTGATCCCCCATTATTACCCCAAATAGACCATACTTCTGTTTGTATTACCCTTCTCTGTTCCCATTTAGATGTTAAAACAGTTAATAAAATTAGGGCCAATGATTATGTTGCTGTTTGCTCCATTTCTATTGTCCACACTTATTTTCATTCTCCAGAAGCAACTAATGAAGAAATATCCCTTTTTCAGATGCTGCCGGGTCCACAGGTTTTGGTGTCATTTTAGGAGACCAGTGGTGTGCTGAACCTTTGCCCGCTAATTGGCATAACTTGGATTTCACAAAAAAATGTACACCAATAGAGCTGTTCCCCATCGGTACAGCAATTGCAATCTGGGATCCATTTGTGTGAGACAAAAAAAAATGTTTTTGGACAGACAACATGAGTGTAGCCCGTTCAATTAATCATTTAGCATCCCCTCCCCCCGTGATCAAGTTAATCAGGGTTCTAGTACTAAAATTTAAGATTTTTAAAATCTGGTTTCAGGCTTGCTATGTACCTGGGTTTGATAATGCCAATACTGATTCTCTCTCCCATTTTGATTGGCAGAAATTTTGTATTGTGTCCCACTGCCGAGGTGGTAGTGCATCTGTACCCATCCTCCATGTGGGAAATAGTGGAGATCAGTTGATGGACTTGGAGAAATTTTCTGTGGCACAGTCAATGTGGCAAGCCTATTGTAAGGCGTGGACGGAGGGATCCAATTTTGTAACTGATAGGCCAGTATCTTCGTCAGACACCATTAGTCTAGAGACCGCTATTGATTACTTAATTCACCTCTTTAATACTGGTGTTGCAGGATCAGTTGCCCAGAACCAACTTTGCAACTTGGGCTTTTATATTCGTTTCTGGGTTGGTCTGATGTTACCAAGGAATTTGTCATATGCCAGGCTATCAAGGTCATATTTGAGGTAATATTCAAGGGGAAAAGAGACGGACAATTTCTTTAGTTTATTAAAACTTTTGATTTCTTGCACCCCTTCCTCTGCTCCTCCCCCTTTGAATCTCCTCTTTTTCTGCAGCTTTTGGCCTCACATTCTTAGATGCTTTCGCAGGTTAAAATTCACCTGTCTGGACTTGGTTCTTGGGTACCTTTCTATTCCATCTCTGGTCCACTTTGCCAGTTGACGCTCGTTAATAATTTCTTATCCTTCTGTTACCTAGGTCATTCCATTTTCGCTCATGAAAATGGTTCACTTCTTACTTCTTTTAGACTACTGTCTCTGCTTTGTGTTTGGTTTCCTGGGGCCTTCTCTCCATGGAATTTTGTACCCACTCTATCAAGATTGAAGCTGCAATGTAAGCTGCCCATGCTGGTTTGCCCAACTCTGAGATTCAGTTTATAGATAGATAGATAGATGGCAATTCTCCTATTTTTCTAGGTATATTAGGCCTGATTTATTACTTCATTAACATGTTAATTCTTTACAGCTGATTCTAAACCCACAGTGTAGATTTTGGGCCAATTCTACATTTTTTATGCTTCTCAAAAAGCGGAGTGTCGGCTGGGTGCAAGAGGATTGAGTTTCCTTTGAATCAAGGTCTTTTGGAGAGGTTTTTGAGTTGTTCTACCAGAAGTTGTCGAGATCTCACGGGCTACTTCAACTTAGGCCTCCATGGAAATTATCACTGTTCTTTTCGCTTAGCAGAATTACATACCATAATGCGGTCTGATGTTGATAGATTACATGGCTTCTTTTTGGAGCTCACTTTGGTTTGGTCAGAGGTCATACCATGGGACGTAAGGCACGGCACTTACAAGGCGGCTGTTGTCAAGTGTTCTTGGCGCACTTTAAAAACCATGATGTCATGCTTTATTTGCTTTAAGGCTACGGTAGTTATTATACATTGGTAGCTCGAAGGGGATAACACTGGCCTCATACTGCCTGGCGGTCCACCTGACCGAGATTGGTCTAGATATCTTTCTCTCAGGCTTGTAGGATGGAATTGATCAAGTGTTGGTGTTTGATAGATGGGGGCCACTTTTGGGGAGTTTACAATATATAGGCCCCCTTAACGCTGAATACGTCCCTAAAGAAACAGGTTTTGTAAATTATCTTGAAAACATGGCAAATTGCTGCTAAACCTTTAACCCTTCTAACATCCTAACAAAATAAATAGACATTAGAAAAATGATGCATATGTAAGGTAGACATATGGGAATTGTTATTTATTAATTTAATACAGCATGACTAACTGATTTAAGGATATAAAATGTAGTTTAAAAATTACAAATTTTTACAAATTTTCGACAAAATTGTGATCTTTTCACTAATAAAAGCAATAAATACTGATCTAAATTTGCCAGTAACATAAAGTTCAATGTGTCATGAAAAAACAATCCCAGAATCACAGGGATACGTTGAAACATTCCAGACTTATTATTACAAAATGACACTGGGATTTCATCAATACTGCAGTAATGTAAGTAATCAGGGTCTCTGTCTCTATATCATGTAGTTCTCAGATGGGGTAGTAAAACCTCATGTTGATGACAGATTCCCTTCAGTACATTTA
Organism: Anomaloglossus baeobatrachus; assembly: GCF_048569485.1. Lineage (NCBI taxonomy): Eukaryota > Metazoa > Chordata > Amphibia > Anura > Aromobatidae > Anomaloglossus > Anomaloglossus baeobatrachus. The sequence continues at coordinate 596,576,561 of NC_134353.1, read as the reverse complement.
TTTTTAAACAAAATATATCACTGATAGTGGACTGTACATTTTAAAGTACATAAGTAAAATCACCTTCAAATCCCCTTACTGATTTCATTGAATAAGTTATGTTTTGTTAATCAGAAAGTTACATGCATTGGTTTGGTGTCTCAGTCTTGGTCTTCAGGGATCACTTAATGACCTGCTATGTCCTTTGCTATTCCTCCCCATGAGTGTCCAACAAAGAAAGAATATAACAGTCATTCGAAAAACATTTTCTTTCAGAGAATGCAGGAAGCACTTGTCATCCGATGCTCAGAAAACAATGTGTAAATAACATGTAATGTGAATTATGATTTAAAAAAAAAAAAGAAAAAGCCTCTACGTTGTCTGCTAAACGGGAAAAACTGGGTCTTAAATCACTCATCTCCCCACATCATCTTCCCAGCTCTGCATCCTATAGAGAAGCCAAATCATTTAAAAAACATTCATAGAATGACAACTCCACTTTCTTAATTTGCTTATTATTTCTAATATTAATATCAGGAAAGACTATTTGAAGACTATGTATTTCTGCTAAAACGACATCAGTACAATAATTGTGGGTAAAATTATCTCTATTCAGTAATCACTATATGAATTAATCCATATCTTCAGTGCATTTTGTAAAATCAGCTATGCTATGAGTAGGGCTGGGCGGACCCAGACTGTAAACGTCCAGATCCAAGCAGTTTCAAAGTTGCCCGGGTGCCGGACCAGGGCATGGGAATATGGCTGTTTGATCCGATCTCGAATAATTAAAAAAATCTAAAGGAAAAATAAAGAAAATAAGAATGAACTGAGCGCTTCATACTTATCGAGGCTCCGTCCGGCTGTACACTGCTCCTGCTGCCTCCCTGTGCGGCTCATTTCATATACACAGCTTTCCCTGCCCACTGGCCGGCCTGACATCTGTGATTGGTTGCAGTCAGATGCGCCCCCAGCATGTGTGACCCATCTCCCTGCATCCAGTTACTGCTGATCACGGCTCATTCATTCTGCACTCACAGCGGACAGCCAAGCTGCTTTATGGCCGCACGCTGTGATATTCAGATGTAGCAGAGCTGAATCATCGTGGGACCTCATGTGGATTATGTTGGACCTACAGTGGTCTGTTGGGGTTAATAAAGTGGTGAAAGAGGGTGGTTTTTGTATTTTATTCCAGATAAAGGATTTTTTCATTGTCTGTGTTTATTTACTCTCACTTACTGATTAGAAATGGGGTGTTATAGATGCTGCGATTACTAATCAAAGGCTTAGTGGCTGCTGTGGGCTGCCATTAACTTATTACCCTGGGCAATCAGGAAGAGTGAGGTAAAGCACCAGGATTGTCACATCTAATGGATGCGACAATTCTGTGAATACAGCCCCAGCTGTCAGCTTTATCTTGGCTGGGTATCAAAATTGGGGGGACCGCATGCTGTTTATTTTTAAATATTTATATAAATAAAAATAAAAAGTAAGAAAGAAAAAAAAGCCACAAGTGGTTCCTCTGAGGCTGGAGTCACACTTGCAAGGGACTTGCACGAGATTCTCATTGCATCACCCAGCACGGCCGCACACATGCTCCTGACAGACGTGGGTCAGCTGCATGTAGTGCTATGCAGCTGCACACTCATGTGACTTCCAGCACAATAGTTCAATCAATGACATTCACTTTCCCTTTTCGTGGCTCTATAGGTGGTGTCACACACAGCGACGGCGACAACGACGTTGCTGCTAAGTCACCATTTTCTGTGATGTAGCAGCGACGTCCCTTCGCTGTCGCTGTGTGTGACATACAGCAACGACCTGGCCCCTGCTGTGACCTGCTGCTGTGCTGTCGTCGCCGGCTGAATGTCCTGCTTCATTTTTTGGACGTTGCTCTCCAGCTGTGAAGCACACATCGCTGTGTGTGACAGCGAGAAAGCGAAGAACTGAAGCGAGCAGGGAGCAGGGAGACGGCTTCTGGCAGCCTGCGGTAAGCTGTAGCCAAGGTAAACATCGGGGAACCAAGCGAAGTGCTTCGCTGGTTACCCGATATTTACCTTGGTTACTAGCGTCCGCCGCTCTCACGCTGCCAGTGCCAGCTCCCTGCTCCCTGCACGCGTAGCCAAAGTACACATCGGGTAAATAAGCAAAGGTTTGCTTATTAACCCGATGTGTACTCTGGCTAGGAGTGCAGGGAGCCAGCGCTAAGCGGTGTGCGCTGGTAACCAAGGTAAATATCGGGTAAGCAGCAAAGGGCTTTGCTTGGTTACCCGATATTTGCCTTAGTTACCAAGCGCAGCATCGCTTCAACGTGTCGCTGGTGGCTGGGGGCTGGTCACTGGTCGCTGGTGAGATCTGCCTGTTTGACAGCTCACCAGCGACCATGTAACGACGCCGCAGCGATCCTGATAAGGTCAGGTTGTCGTCGTGATCGCTGCTATCTCCTCATAGGGGAGGGGGCATGGGGGTCTTTCATCACTATGGCCAGAGTAGAGCTTTATGCTTCCAGAGGCTTCCATATCCATATCTTTTCTCCTTGTAGAAGAGAGGTATAGGGGGTTTGCCACTAACGTCCCATCTTCCGGACCCTTCTGCCTGGGTTTACTCCGTTAGGTCGGTCTCTAGCCTCATCGTTGTCTCACGTTCTGTGTCTCGGACAACATTTCAGAGTCACAAATTTTCAATACGATCTCCTTTCTCCTTGTCCTGCCACAGGTTACCCACTGTACACCATGTTCCAAGTTATTATGCAAATTGGATTTAATTGTCCTAGCGATTAATTTTTTTTTTTCAATGAAACTCATTGATGGTATTGTGTCTCAGGGTTCTTTGGATCACTGAAATCAATCTCAGATACCTGTGATAATTAGTTTGCCAGGTGAGCCCAATAAAAGGAAAACTGGATGTTCCACAATATTAAGCAGGCCACAGTTTTCAAGTAACCTGGGAAAGAAAAAGGATCTCTCTGCTGCCGAAAAGCATCAAATAGTGCAATGCCTTGGACAATGGATGAAAACATTAGATATTTCACGAAAACGTAAGCGTGATCATCGTACTGTGAAGAGATTTGTGGCTGATTCTGAGCACATACATGTTCATGCTGATAAAGGCAGAATGAGGAAGGTTTCTGCCAGGCAAGTCCATCGGATTAAGAGAGCAGCTGCTAAAAAGCCATTACAAACCAGCAAACAGGTATTTGAAGCGGCCAGTGCCTCTGGAGTCTCTCGAATTTCAAGGTGTAGGATCCTTCAAAGGCTTGCTGTGGTGCATAAACCTACTATTTGGCCACCCCTAACCAGTGAAACGGTTGCAGTGGGCCCAGACATACATGAAGACTAATTTTCAAACAGTATTGTTTACTGATGAGTGTCAAGTAACCCTGGATGGTCCAGATGGATGGAGTAGTGGATGGTTGGTAGATGGCCACCATGTCCCAACAAGGCTGCGACATCAAGGAAGGAGCTGGAGGAGTCATGTTTTGGGCCAGAATCATGGAGAGACATCTGGTAGGCCCCTTTAGGGTTCCTGAAGGTGTGAAAATTATCTCTGCAAAGTATATAGAGTTTCTGACTGACTTTCTTCCATGGTACAAAAAGCAGAAACGTGCCTTCAGGATCAAAATCATCTTCATGCATGACATGCACCATCTCATGCTGCAAAGAATACCTCTGTGTCATTGGCTGCTATGGGCATAAAAGGAGATAAACTCATGGTGTGGCCAGAATCTTCCCCTGACCTCAACCTATAGAGAACCTTTAGAGTATCATCAAGCAAAAGATCTATGAGGATGGGAGGCAGTTCACATCAAAACAGCAGCTCTGGGAGGCTATTATGACATCATGCAAAGAAATTCAAGCAGAAACTCCAAAAACTCACAAGTTCAATGGATGCAAGAATTGTGAAGGTGACATTAAAGAAGGGTTCCTATGTTAACATGTAACTTGGCCTGTTAGGATGTTTTGGATTTAAATAGCTTTTTATTTCAGTGACTGTGACCTCCTAATGCTGCAAATTCCACAAGTGAGCAATTTCAGATCTTTAAAATATATAAAATGTTTAGAAACTACTGTGCCTAATATTTTGGAAGAGTGCATTTTAAGGGTTTTTTTTAATTTTGAAGATTATACTATTATCATAGGGAGGTTTCTTCCATAAAATTCGATGTATACTCTAACGGGTGATGACTTTAATTAGACTGACTGTCATTTCCACTGGCCATTTAGGAAAATCAGAGAAAAATATCATTTGCATAATTATTTGGAATATGATGTATATGGTCTTGACGACCTACATCCGTTTCTGTCATACACTGGATCTTCATTAACGTTCTATCTTTGAGATAATTCTTCCCATTGTTGGCTGGTCCCAACACTTAACTACTTCTTGCCCTACAGTCTAGCAACTGCATATAAAAGTGCTATACATTACACATTCCATCACATCACAATCCACAAATTTACAAAAGACACAACACAATTCACATTACACTACATGACAATTCAATAATGCGATTGGTGTCTTCAGAGGAAGGAACACAACAGTACCCAGTCCACTTTCTAATAGACGCTTAAGGCCCCGTCACACTAAGCAACATCGCTAGCAACATCGCTGCTAATGAACAACTTTTGTGACGTAGCAGCGATGTTGCTAGTGATGTCGCTGTGTGTGACATTCAGCAACAACCTGGCCCCTGCTGTGAGGTCGTTGGTTGTTGCTGAATGTCCTGGGCCATTTTTTAGTTGTTGCTGTCCCGCTGTGAAGCACAGATCGCTGTGTGTGACAGCGAGACAGCAACAACTAAATGTGCAGGCAGCAGGAGCCGGCTTCTGCGAAGGCTGGTAACCACAGTAAACATCGGGTAACCAAGAAGCCCTGTCCTTGGTTACCCGATATTTACCATTGTTACCAGCCTCCGCCGCTCTCACTGTCAGTGCCGGCTCCTGCTCTGTGCACATGTAGCTGCAGGACACATCGGGTTAATTATCCCGATGTGTGCTGTAGCTAGGAGAGCAGGGAGCCAGCGCTAAGCATTGTGCGCTGCTCCCTGCTCTGTGCACATTTAGCTGCAGTACACATCGGGTAATTAACCCGATGTGTGCTGTAACTAGGAGAGCAGGGAGCCAGAGCTCAGTGTGCGCTGCTCCCTGCTCTCTGCACGTGTAGCTGCGTGCGCTGGTAACCAAGGTAAATATCGGGTTGGTTACCCGATATTTACCTTAGTTACCAAGCGCAGCATCTTCCACGCGGCGCTGGGGGCTGGTCACTGGTTGCTGGTGAGCTCAACAGCAACTCGTGTAGCGACGCTCCAGCGATCCCTGCCAGGTCAGGTTGCTGGTGGGATCGCTGGAGCGTCGCAGTGTGACATCTCACCAGCAACCTCCTAGCAACTTACCAGCGATCCCTATCATTGTTGGGATCGCTGCTAAGTTGTTTAGTGTGACTGGACCTTTAAACTCAAAAAACCTTGACGAGTCATGAAGCGTCTTCCTATTGAAAAACTCGAAAGGTTCATCTGAGTTTAAAAGAATTTGTGTGCCCATCCTTGTAGTTACTCATTACCCATCTATGTATGAATATAGTAGTGTAGAACAGTTCAGTTTGTCTGGAGTAATGGAAACATGTCACCAGTATGGACAGAGCCTTAGTTATTTTCCATTTCCCCTACATAATGGTAAAAGCATATACATTTAACATTCTGTATAATATTGTGATTAGATCTAGTTAAAATACAGCTTCACTTTTTTCTAGGCCTCCCTGTAATTACTCCTCCTCATAGTAACACATAATTAAAAAGGCTACAGAAAACCACAGCCCTCAGCACAGAAATAGGCTCCGTCACCCAGTCATACACAGTATGAATCACACTTCTCCATAATCTAAGGTCACGCCACATACATGCCATAAAATTGAGGCACTGTTCACATCAAGGCTGAGCCGTCCATGAGATGTATACACCAGATATATTGCCGACATATACCACTATATAGGTAAACAATGGTATACGCTGCTCATAGATTATGGGGTGTGTCTGTATAGCAAAACCGTGTTGATTACAGTTTTCTAAAAAATATAAATGAAAGAGTTGGTCTCCTGCAGCTGAATATAGTCTTATGGGTAAATTAGGCAGGAGGCTTTTTCTGTCACATGTGCCACACATAGGGCTCAACTGTGATGTGAACAAAAGCATGTAATTTACTGCCATTGCATAAAAAGATTTAAAAAAATGAATACGCTTTTTTTTCTCTAAAATAGCCATAAATTTCCCCCGGATCCACTATGTAGGCATACAGTTTTGTCCCATATTTCCATACCATGGCTTCTGGAAATAAGAATGTGGTAGCTGCATGAAGCAGTATCAGCCATCCAGGCAGTAGTTGTCACGGTTGTCTCACTGTTTTTGGAGACTATTGGTAGCTTGAGGACTGGAGCCCCTTATTTCTATCTGGAACTCTACATTTAAATGCCATTGTGTTTCCTTTAACAGTTAATTAGTTAAATGTCTGTTTTTCTGCCAGCAGCTCTCCTGCAGTTAGGGTCAGCTGCACCTGCTCTGTAGACACACCCCCTTGTGCTTAAATAGCTAGACGTCCCAGCAGGTTTTGCTGACTAAACAAAGTCATTTGTGTACTAGTCACCATTGGTGAAGGAGCTGCTAATTATTCGTCCTGAAGTTGGATCTTTTCCATTTTTGGTTGTTCCCCTGTTTGTCGCACCTACCCTCTTGTTGTATTAGTGCAGTAGTGGGCCTAGTGTGCTTCACCACCCCACTTCTCAGCTTGGACTACAGTAGGGATTTTTTAGGGCTTCAGGTATTCCTGCTTGGCTCAGGTGTAGAGCTTGTATAACGTCTGGCGAGGAGTGCAGGGTACAGCACCAGGTGAAGGCAGGAGGTATCCATTTACCATCTCACTAGTCATACGGCCCACAATTGTTATTGTGTTCCCAGTATTTTCCCCTTGTTTGTGGTGTTTTTAGGTGTGTTTTTCATTGTGCGTCAGACCTCGGTTGGCTGGAATGCACTCGCCACGAGTGTTGCTTGACAGTAGTGCTACTAAACTCAGATGTCAGTTGTCTTCCTTTGCAGAAAGTTGAGGAGGGTTAGGGTTAAATAAAGGTTATGTGACTTCAAGCAAAGGAGCTCTGAGTGAATCAGGAGAAGGTGGCACTTGGCATAGCGCTGAAGAGGCAGACGTTTGAGGAGGGCTTTCTCATGCCCAGAGCACTTCAGCCTCCTTTACATATTGATTCAAATGGTGATTTCTCAGTAATGGAGGAACAAAATGGCGAATTAAAGGTATGGGTAGATTTGGCTTTGCAAGAGATAGTACACACTGTCTGAATAAAGATTATGTATCTGATGAACACCAGAATGTTTTTTCTGTTAGCTCACATAGGAATAGATTGCTGATTGAGTCTTTGAAGTTAAGTGATTTATCTAGAGGTTTGTCTCCCATCCAAGAATCATCTGCTACATTAAAGTGCACCTGTCAGCTGCAATATTCACCCAGACCCACGAGCAGTTCTGGGTGCATATTGCTAATCCCTACCCATCACAAATAACGCATATGGCTACAGGCTGCAGCCCCTAGCTGTGTGCTTATCGTGGTTGTGTATCAAAATAAAAGCAACAGCTCATGGCTTTTGAAAAAAAAAAATGTAAATAAATAATTTTAAAAATTGACGTGTATGAAGGATAATGAGCGGCCGAGGAAGTAGCGTTAGAGACGCACAGAGATTTGGTAAGTATAACGCGCCTGCTCCAATTCCTTCTACCACCATTTTAAAGCACCAGATTCTGGTCCCCATAGACTTATATGGGAACTGGTGTCTGGCCAGATATCTGGGATCAGTTCTGGGCCCAAACTGGTTATTTTTTTTAACTGCGTGGACCTACTAGCCCACCCATCACTACTCTTAACCCCTTCATTTTTGCATTTTCAGATTTTCATCCCATTCTTCCCACATCCATAGCTTTTTATTTTTCTGTCTCCATAGTCATATGAGGGCTTGATTTTTTTTTGGGAACAGGTTGTACTTTAGAATGGCACCATTCATTGTACCACATAGTGTACTGGAAAACAGGAAAAAATTACAAGTTCAGTGAAATTGTGAAAAAAACACAATTCTATATAAGGATTGAAGTGCACTAATATTGCTGTATGTCTAAAGCAACGTGAGCTACATGATGCAGACAAACAAAGTACACAAGGAAGAAGAAAAGACTCCACATATAAGCATGTGCACACTCTATAATAAGAATACGGTGTGCACATGCTTACATGCTATGTGTAATTTCTCCTTCTAAAACCACAATTCTGACATTATTTTTTGGGAAATGTTTTTACAGTGTACACTATGTTGTAAAAATGACCTTGCAATATGATTCTGCTCACCAGTATTATTACAGTGATTCCAAACATGTCCATTTTATTTCTTATTTTAGTGGTGAAAAAAAGCAGAATTTAACAAAAAAAATTATTGGGTTGTGTCGCCATATTCCGAGACCTGTTAAGCCTGCTTTACACGGTACGATCGATTGTGCGATTTCACAATCGATCGTACCCGCCCCCGTCCTTTTTGCGTCACGGGCAAATCGCTGCCCGTGTCGCACAAAGTTACTAAACCCCGTCACACATACTTACCTCTCGTGCGACCTCGCTGTGGGCGGCGAACGTCCACTTCCTGGAGTGGGAGGGACGTTCGGCGTCACAGTGACGTCACACGGCCGCCGGCCAATCAGAGCGGAGGGGCGGAGATGAGCAGGATGTAAACATCCCGCCCACCTCCTTCCTTCCACATAGAGCCGGCGGCGGCCGCGGGAGGCAGGTGAGCTGCTCATCGTTCCCGTGGTGTCACACGGAGCGACGTGTGCTACCACGGAAACGATGGGCGACTAAAGTAACCGATATTATGGAACCTAACGAGCAGTACCCGACTCACGATTTGTGAGCGATACTGCGTCGCTAGGAGGTGTCACACAGGCCGGCATCGCCAGCGATGCCGGATGTGCGTCACAAAAACCGTGACCCCGACGATCTATCGCCCGATAGATTGCCTGGTGTAAAGCAGGCTTTACCTTTTCACTTTTTGGTTGATGGAGCTGTGATGGCTTATTTTTTCTTGAGTGATACGTCTTTTTCATATACCATTTTGTAATATATATAAAGTTTTAATTTCTTGTTACAGTATTTTTTTGTGGTATTGGAGCGACAAAAAAATATGATATGGAGGCAGTATATTTTTGTTCATTGGTTACTAATGATACTTTTAATCGACTTTTACATTGTGATAAATCTTTTATTTATTAGAATGTAGTGGCAAATTACATTACTTAAGAAAAGCTTCTCAAACTGTAAGGAAAAGGATGAATTAACAGAGAAAATATTAAAAATGAATCACATCCTACTTATACATTATTATTTTGAAAGATCCTACATGTATAACATTACAAATATTGGAATAATTCCCTTAGTCTTGTCTGAATCTTTAAAGTATGTACTTTCATTCCAGAGAGGTTAATGGAGATTGTAGAAAACATATATTAACCTTTTATTCCCTATAGAATAAATGGAGTAATCAGTCATATGCTTTCTGTGACTCTTCCTCCTTTTGTATTGATTCTTTACATATATTTTATTTTTTTATAGTCCTTATGTTTTAACATGACTTTATATAAAAAATTATATATCATGCATGTAATCTTTTATTTGTCGATACTTTTTGATGTATGTGCTGCTAATTTTGACCTATTGATTCTGTTGCTAACGATCATGTGATTATTATCAAGTCATCATAGTACACTTTAAAAAGTTGGGAATTTGTTGAGAGTTATTATACCTGATGAATAAGTCAGTCCGACTTCAAAACACGTTGTAATTTCAGTTAAAGCATATTTTTATTTATCTCTGTGGATGTATCCTGCAGTCTCACTGACTGTCTCCACTTCGAAACCACTTTTTGTGCTTTTTGTTCCTATTAATATAGCTTTGTGTAAATTCTTTAATTTCTGATTTGAATCACTTTCTGTCCTTTGACATGCAATCACATGATGTTGTGACCAATGTTGTAATCCAGCAGTTTCACATCTAGTGGTCTCCTGCTCCAGAATGTCCACCACTTCCCTGTAGCTGAGATCAGCAATGACTTCCTATTTCAGGGTACCACGGGGGAACACTATTCTTCTTAAGGAGACTTTGCAAGCCAGTCTGGCTGCCAAGTAAGGGGACTTATAGCTGCCACGCCCCTCTAAGAAATATTCAAATTATCTCTCCAGTAAAGGAGACAAACTCTAGCACAGCGCCACCTATTGGAAGTAGCGATCCTAAAAGTCACAAGTGGATTTTCAACAATCCTTTGCAATATGACTCAGGATATATAAGCCAGATCAGAATCCCAATTTGCAGACACGGTGTTTCGGGTTGCTTGCCCCTCGTCAGTGCAAAGTATGGGGGTGTCTGATCTGGCTCATGAGAAAGCTATGTGGGGACCACGGGGGAACACTATTCTCCTTAAGGAGACTTTGCAAGCCAGTCTGGCTGCCAAGTAAGGGGACTTAGAGGGGCGTGGCAGCTATAAGAAATATTCAAATTGTCTCTCCAGTAAAGGAGACAAACTCTAGCACAGCGCCACCTATTGGAAGTAGCGATCCTAAAAGTCACAAGTGGATTTTCAACAATCCTTTGCAATATGACTCAGGATATATAAGCCAGATCAGAATCCCAATTTGCAGACACGGTGTTTCGGGGTGCTTGCCCCTCGTCAGTGCAAAGTATGGGGGTGTCTGATCTGGCTCATGAGAAAGCTATTTCAGGGTAGAGTAACTTGCATATGTTCTCCTAATACATAGCAGTCTGATTCAGACAAGCGTAAATCAGAGTACATCCCAGATAGGAGAGGGCATAAGCCTTCTTAGGTCAGGGAAGGGAGTGCTCGGTAGCAAGTGGTGGCAACTATGACAAAGGACACAGAAATCACAAAGCTTTGGAAAATTTAGTTTCTGCATTACACTTCTGGGATGTAACCAATATAGGAAAATAGTTTTTAAAGAAACTACATACACTATCTAAAATGATACATCTGCATGGTTTTCTAACTAATGACCAAAAATGCCAGTACACAAGGGAAAGTCTGAAATAATGTGCAAAAGTCAGTATACCCCAAGCATGGTAGTAGAAAGGGCAAATGGACCAGGCTATATGCAATACAACAATTGAAATCCCCAAAAAAAAAAATACAAAATAGTCAATTAAAATGTAGATTTTATTTAAACAGATTAAAACAAGGTATAAGCAATGTGACTGAAAAGCACCAACAAAAACAGCAGGGGAGAGAAAAGATAAGGTGTAATTGTACACAAGCTATAAATAACAGTATGCACACTACCAGGGATTTACCAATATAAAGCACATGTGTGAATCAAAAACCCAGTAGGAATGGGACAGATATAAAAGACAATAATGTACAATCATCAGAGAGGTAGAAGGTTCATATATATGAAAAAATATCAGTAGACAAAACCCAGTTGTAAATTACCTGGTGGCATCTCCTCCTGCTGGTGCTGGCGCCCGTCCCTATACGTGTATCAGAATAGAAGCCTTCTATGCTGAAACACGTACATTATTGTCTTTTATATCTACCCCATTCCTACTGGGTTTTTGATTCACACATGTGCTTTATATTGGTAAATCCCTGGTAGTGTGGAGTACTGTTATTTATAGCCGTACACCTTTTTTCTGTCCCCTGCTGTTTTTGTTGGTGCCTTTCAGTCACATTGTTTATACCTCGTTTTAATCTGTTTAAATTAAATTTATGTTTTGATCACTATCTGACATGAAATCAGAATAAACCTTTCCAGTTTTAGGTCAATTAGGAACCAAAATTATTTATATTTGCCAAATGCCACAATGAGAGAGAATGTTGTAAGGCATTTTTATTACTTTCTGCAAAGTCAAAAATTTACATACATTTCATTAGTATTTGGTAAGATTGCCCTTACACTGTATGACTTGGGCCAAACGTTTTGGATCTCCTTCCACAAGCTTCTCACAATAGTTAAGAATTTGGGCCCATTCCTCCTGACAGAACTGGTGTAACTGAGCCATGTTTGTAAGTCGCCTTGCTCGCACCTGCCTTTTCCGCTTTGCCCATAAATTTTCAATAGGATTGAGACCAGGGTTTTGTGATGGCCACTCCAAAATATTGACTTTGTTATCCTTAAGCGACTTTGTAACCAGTAACCACCCAAGGATGAACCAGACTTGTGCAAGTCCACAATTCTCTTCCTGAGATCTTTGCTGATCTCCTTTACCTTTTCCATGATGCTACAAAAAAAAGCAGTGTGTTTCAGATATGCATTAAAATACATCCACAGGCGTCTCTAATTAACTCAGATGTTGCTAATAAACCTATCAGAAGCTTCCAAAGACATAACATCATCATATGGGCTGTTCCATATTGTTTAAAGGCATAGTATTTTAAGGGGTACTTTACACGCTGCGACATCGCTAACGATTTATCGTTGGGGTTACAGTGTTTGTGACGCACATCTGGCGTCGTTAGCGACATTGCAGCGTGTGACACATACGAGCGACCTACAACGATCGCAAAAGTGGTAAAAATTGTTGGTGTTGGAGAGGTCGTCCAAACACCAAATATCGTTGTCTGGTGAGTAGCGATGTTTTTCCTCGTTCCTGCGGCATCACACATCGCTATGTGTGACACCGCAGGAGCGACGAACATATCCTTACCTCCGTCCACCGGCAATGAGGAAGGAAGGAGGTGGGCGGCATGTTCCACCCACTCATCTCCACCCCTCCTCTGCTATTGGACGGCTACCGTGTGACGTCGCTGTGACGCCGCACGAACCACCCTCTTAGGAAGGAGGCGGTTTGCTGGCAACATCGACGTCGCTAGGCAGGTAAGTGCGTGTGACGGGTGTAAGCGAGGTTGTGCGACACGGGCAGCGATTTGCCCGTGACACACAACCGACGGGGGCGGGTACGCTCGCTAGTGATATCGGTACCGATATCGCAGCGTGTAAAGTACCCCTTAGCGTATGTAAATTTATGACTTTGCAGAAAGTAATAAAAATGCCTTAATACATTCTCTGTCTCTCATTATTCTGGCATTTGCCAAATATAAATAATTTTGGTTCCTAATTGACCTAAAATGGGAAAGGTTTGTTCAAATTTCCTGTGAGATAGTGAGAAAACGTGTCTTTCTAGATAGTGGAGGAAACTTCTGGTTTCAACTGTACATATGTATAAGATGATTGAATTAGCGGGGTTTTTTTCCTTATGGAAATCACCTCTAAGGTACTCTATTCCTGAGTTTGAACCTCACAAAAAATAGTGAGACTAAAAATATACCAAGATTAAAAGGAAGGTCTCACCAGGATGTGAAAGAGACAACACACAAATTTTGTTAACTTCATTCTGTATAGTAAAAGCTATAAATCCACTATGACCAGTTCTATCAGTACAGGACATAAATTGTCTTACGTTAGTAGAAAAGGAGTTAAAGGATAGTTCAATTTTAGCATTTTAAGCAAATAATCTCCATGAGCTTCATTCAATTTTACTTAAAGGAAAACTGTCACCAGGTTTCTACCACCTAGTCTGAGAACAGGATAATGTAGGGCCAGAGATCCTGATTCCAGTGATGGGTCACTTACTGGGCTACTTAGTGTAGTATTGATAAAATCACTGTTTAATCAGCAGTAGATTATACATTAGAGGACTACATGGCTGCTGCAAGGTAGTCAAGCATATTTATGAGCTCTGTATAACTGCTATTTCTGCAGAAGAGAAAACATTGATTTTAGCAAAATGACAGCAAACAGCTCAGTAAGTGACACATCACTGGAATCAGGATCTCTGCCCCTACATTATGCTGCTCTCAGATTCGGGAGCAAAAACCTGGTGACAGATTCCCTTTAACACAAATAGCCCGATTGATCATTTGCAATTTTTTAAGTTACTTTTCTTCTCTTTGTCTCATGGTATTCGTGACTGTTTTTACACAAATTTCTTATAATACTGCACTCAGTTCCCAAATGTTGTGCAAAGTAAAAAATGGTCTATTTTTGCAACATACTAGCACTAAAAGTTCAGCATTTCACAAAGTAGCAGAAAAATGGCACAAAAATATCTGGCATACATAAAATCACTCCAAAATGACTTTTGAAAGTCAGGCGAAAACAGTTGGAAACCCTAAACTTCACCCACAAAGATGAACATAAAAAAATAGACAAACAGATAAAAGAGGCTTAAAAAAGCAGAAATATTAATATGAATAAAGCTCAAACAAAAAAACTTTGCAAAATACTAAAAACTCAACATTAATAAAAGGTATTAGATAATGAATTACAAGTTACACCAAAATTTCTGAACAGAATTACAAAGGCTACTGACTGTTTCTAGAATGTGCAGATAAAGCTCCCATCAAAGACCCTCCAATCAAAGGAAAAGTAATTATGGGGAAGTATGATCTTGAGAATTCTCAGGATACAGCTATTATGTGCATTCAAATGGACTCTTCTGGAATTCAAAAACATCTGATGGCTTCCTAGCCAAATTCATGAGTGATTCTACTATATAGGGCCTCAACATCAATGAAGGCCAATTTGACCTCATCATCAATGTGAATACCTTCCAGTTTCAATAGAAGGTCCGAAGTATCCCTTAGGCCTCTTTCACACGTACGTGCCTCCGGTATGTGTATGGTCCGTTTCCTCACGTACCGGAGACACGTACACACGTAGACCTATGTCTTCCTATCGTGTTGGACACGCATATGTATTTTTGCACGGAACGTGTGTCTGTTCCGTACTTACGTGTGTCCATTTGTTTCTCATGCCGACATGTCCGTTTTATCTCCGGCATCACGGGTGTCACACGGAACACAATCGGGTCACACGGAACACACACGGACAACACTGATGTGTTCCGTGTGACACCCACCGGAGAAAAGACATGTCTGCGAGAAAAAAACCCCAAAACATTACTCACCTTCTCCTGCCCTCCTGTCTCTGCCGTTGCTGTCACTTGCTGCCGACCGCCGCTCATTATGCTAATTGAATATTCACTTCACTGCGGCCGGAAGCAGTAGCAGCGGGGAGTCGGCAGGATCGGAGACCGAAGATCAGCACCACGGACAGCGACGCCAGGAACAGGTGAGAAGAAAGTTCCCCTTCTCCATGTGTTATCACGGATAACACATGGAGAACACACGTAGGCCATGCACACAGCACACCGCGGACAATACGCACCTCTGACACGTCCGTGAAACACATGCGTGATTTTCACGGACATGTAAAAGAGGCCTTAGATAGGATGACAATTCAAATAAATGCTGCAATTTTGAGTCAGAGTCAGTCCCATAAATAATGGGGCAGCTTTTCAATGGTTTAAAGCCCTTATGTATTTTAGGCAGGGCATAAAGCACAGGTGTAACAGGATATTTTGGGAGCATAAAGTTTATCTTTTTTCTTTTTTTTTAAAGCAATCCCTAATAAAGAATGTTACAACCGCAGAGGTGCAGCAAGGGTCCATTAAGGGACCCACTGGGCCGTGCACCAGACTCCCCCGGAAAAGCTAACCATGAGCTAACCTCTATACAGGGACTGTGAAGCGCAACCCCAGACGGCCTAAATGCACGGCAGTCGGAACCAACGGAGTAGACCCTAGTGGACTGGATAGCGTCTCGTTTGGGTTTCCTGGCGAGGTAGAAGTTGGTTTACCCTGTTGTCAGCGTCTGCTTCATTGCTGAGTGAGTACCTGACTGACGCCTGCACTGCATCCCCGCATCTCACCCACCAGAGTCCCGGGGCCTACCCCTACCCGTGGAGGGCAACGTCACCTAGCTGCCCCACTACATCACCCCGGGTACTCCCAATGGCAGCAGCGGTACTCCCAATTACCGTACACCATGGGTTACGTCACGAACTATACCAAATCCCCTGTAAATACTCCCTTTCCATTTGAGTGTGGCCCCTAAGCCCCCGGTTCCGGAAACCCTCGAGCCACGAACGATCATCACCCCCGGATCTGAGCGGCTCGAGGTGGGCAGGATGTTTAATGGGGAAGGTGCCTTATATACCTGATGCCTCTCAGCCATGCCATTGACAGTAACAATTAAGGGTTTAATTGACCCCAATCAGTTCCAAAACTGGTTGAGCCGAAGCTGCAGGGTGTCACCTGTCATATAATACAACTGACATATGCAGGATATTTGCCCACTAGGGGGCTACACTCTTTTTTATCAGCACTGTGATAAAGTGGCCCTGGAGAATAAAACCACATAAGGGCCACCATGACAATGTATGTCTGTGGACATTAAAGGGTTGAATAAAACAATGTAAACAAGGCCCTGCAGATAGGCTGCAGCCAAGATTTTTTAAGGAACTCAGCTTGGCTATTGCAGTGCTTCTTCCCATAAGTATTAGGGGTACTTTGCACACTACGACATCGCAAGCCGATGCTGCGATGCCGAGCGCGATAGTCCCCGCCCCCGTTGCAGCTGCGATATCATTGTGATAGCTGCCGTAGCGAATATTATCGCTACGGCAGCTTGACATGCACTCACCTGCCGTGCGACGTCGCTCTGGCCGGCGAACCGCCTCCTTATTAAGGGGGCGGGTCATGCGGCGTCACTGCGGCGTCACACGGCAGGCAGCCAATAGGATCGGAGGGGCGGAGATGAGCGGGATGTAAACATCCTGCCCACCTCCTTCCTTCCGCATAGCTGACGGGAGCCGCGGTGACGCAGGTAGGAGATGTTCCTCGCTCCTGCGACTTCACACACTCGATGTGTGCTGCCGCAGGAGCGAGGAACAACATCGGACCGTCACGTCAGCGTAATTATGGAATTCGCCGACGCTACACCGATGATACGATTACGACGATTTTGCGCTCGTTAATCGTATCATCTAGGATTTACACACTACGATGTCGAGAGCGACGCAGGAAGTGCGTCACTTTCGACATGACTCCACCGATATCGCACCTGCGATGTTGTAGTGTGCAAAGCCCGCCTTAGACCCTCTGCAGTAACCTGCATGGTGCTAGACAACTGAAATAATGCTATCGTGGTGCCCATTTTCATAAATGGCTAAAGTGTAACTGTCATTCTTTCTCTGCCAGAATTGATCAGTCGTTAGGAAAATTCTCAATTCTGAGGAAAAAATCTGTATTCAGTGAAAACTTTCCATTTACTGAGATAGGAGTTGGCGGTTGTTAGTGATGAGATTCTCTGATGATGGGAGAAGGGGGCGTAGCTCTGCTTTTAGCTCCTCCTTCTGCCTCTGTCAAAGAATCTCATCAGAAACCTCTGCCATCTCCTATCTCAGTAACGGGAAAGTCTTCACTGAACACAGATTTTACCTCAGAATTGAGAATTTTGACAATGACTGATCAATTCTGTCAGAGAAACAAGAAAATGTGTCTGAAAAGATATATTACAAAGTTTCCATGTGTACTATTGATTTCTGGAATAAAAATAAAAACGACGGTTATGTTTTTTTTCCAACCATACTAACTGCAGGGTGGGCCATTTATATGGATACACCTAAATAAAATGGGAATGGTTGGTGATATCAACTTCCTGTTTGTGGCTCATTAGTATAAGGGAGGGGGGAAACTTTTCAAGATGGGTGGGGACCATGGCGGCCATTTTGAAGTCAGTCATTTTGGATCCAACTTTATTTTTTCCAATGGGAAGTGGTTCATATAACACATCAACCCTATTGAGAATTGCACACGAAAAACAATGGTGTGCTTGGTTTTAATGTAACTTTATTCGTTCATTAGTTGTTTTTAATTTTATGACCACTAATAAAATGTCTTCAAAGTGCTGCCCATTGTGTTGGATTGTCAATGAAACCCTGTTCTCCCCCTCTTAACACACTGATAGCAACACCACAGAAGAAATGCTAGCATAGGCTTGCAGTATCCTTTGTTTCAGATGCTGCACATCTTGTATCTTCAAAGCATAGACAATTGCCTTCAGATGATCCCAAAGATAAGTCTAAGGGGGTCAGATCGAGAGACCTTGGTGGCCATTGAACTGGCCTACGATGACCAATCCACTTTCCAGGACACCTTTCATGTAGGAATCCTCGGACCTGTGATGGTGCACCACCACATTATGGGTGTCAGGTCCGAGCATTTCTACATGCTTATGGCTCCATTGTACTGAGGCCAGGGTTCAGCTGAGACACTAGAGTTACATAGATACAGCCGTAGCAACTTTGGTTAGCCCCCACTTACATACAGAGAATAGGTGTCAACAGGAAAATGTGTAAATAGAGTTATAAATAGTAGCCTTAACCAGTGATGCTACCAGTGCATGCTACCAGAGTAATGTTGCCGCCAAACCTTTTTGAAGAGGAGCTGTTTTCTGCAACAAAGTCTTCCGAAGAGGATTTACCTTTCTGCAACAAAGTCTTACGAAGAGGACCCTTGTTTTTGCAAAAGTGTGGGAGAGGACTGGTCGCAGGAAGGGTCTGCGGCAGAGGCGGCCGAGACCCAGTCATCATAGTAACCGGCAATATACTTCACAGGGACACAAGGTTATGGGTGGCAAAAATGGTGCCTTATGTAAACATGTTATGGTTTATGAAACGTTTAGAGTAATGTACCTCCCTTGTATGGGAAGAAAGTTATTGATGTTGAAAATGTAAATTAAAGTGTTAACCTGTGTCACCTTAGCAGCCCGAGGACGTGCTGGAATTAACCAAGGGGGAATGTAGCACCCCTGAAGCCATCAGGAGCTACAAGGTACTGCATCCTGTCAAAGATACAGGACATACCCCTAGGGACCTGGAAGACCAGTGCCGGTAACACCAAAACACATATGTAATCCCTGTTTTTCCCTTTCCCTAGGACTGGTGACAGACTATAGTTGGACTCAATGGATGGCCATCCAGGGGTGGTGCCGATCCAGTCCACTAGACGATAACCAGGAAGGAGGGGTCAGACAGTCAGTAAGTGGAAGTAAGAGAAGACAGACGTAACCGTACTGATGGGAGTGTGTAGCAGTGACCTGTCACAGGTGCAGGCATGTGGTTGCCGAAGGAGTACAGTGGATTACTCTCGGAACCATAGCACCGACGGGGTACAGAGCCCTAGGTCAGGCAAACGCTCCAGGCAGACCTGATAAAATCTGCACAGTGAGGGGACCATCCAGGACCTCTATGACTGTAAAGTACGGGGGCACCAGCAGTGATGGGAGAACCAGGGACCAGAAAAGAACACCGACCCTACAGGGTTCAAACTGCCCGCCGTACGGTTTAAAAACTGAGAGACTACCAGGAGGGGAGCCCCAGTCGCTCCAAGCCACAGGCACCCACCAACTAGAGAAAGGTGCAGGGGAAAGAATCCACCAGCCATCAAACCACTGTGAGTAAACAAAACCAGTTACACTGCAATCTCTTGTGTGGCCTACCTTTATTATTTCTCCCCTACAAATAACCCCCTTCAAGCGACCCCCAAAATCACGTAACTGGGCAATGGCCACCCAGTGAACTGTCCCCATACATACACGGCCCGGGACCGAGTATTCCATAGCTCTGGGGCGAGTCACATACATTATCTAAAAAGAGATATCTGCATGTTTTTCACAAATGAAAAATCACCCAATCCCTAAGGGGTTAAAGTGATTTAAAGTAGATTTTTCTTTTTAACTGTTTTTACATTTGTTGTCGTTGGCTTCTCTCCTGTTTCACCTACATGGTTATCCCAACCCTAGTAGCCACATATGAGAAGTTAGCACATCAGCACACTGATATATTTTAGTTGTGCATATTGTTTAGGTTTAAAAATACTTAGAATTTACAATATATCACATGGGCTGCAAAATGGTGGTCTGTATGTCTGCACCAAAGATTTGATGCGGAATTTTTAATGTAGTAATTTTGTGATTCTGCACTTAGAAAAATGTACAATTCAACAGCACCTTTTAACACACGGTGCATCCATTTTCATAAAGGTACATCCCAGGAACATCAACTTTGCTTGAACTGTTAAAAGGAGCAAATTCTCTACACCCCAAAAAAAAAAAAAGAAGACAAAAAGTAATTTATGCCGTGTGAATTCACTTTTGTTTTTTTACATCATTCTTTTCTTATTTTTTATCTCTTTTTTACTATAAAGTCTAACCATCCAGTCTTGGTACAATGATAAAAAGGTATCGTTAAAGTACGGTAGTTCTCAGTGAATGAGACAATATGGCTTTATATATATTTTAAACTGCATCCCGTCAGTCATGTGTCAGCACAGGCTGCAGACTGAAGATGTTCAGCTCCTGTGTTTCTACTCACAAGAGCTGTATCACACATGCCTCAGTCAGCTGTCGGCTCTGATGCCTTAGAAAATATTTTAATCCATTTTTTGGTTGACTAGGAGATTTCCAGCTACATCCCCCACCTCCGACAGTTGGATAGTTTTCTAACAATGCAGGAAGACTGACTGCGCCCAACTGAGAAACAAACATTGAGGAGAATGAGATCCTGGAGATAACCCCATTGTGCTCAGTGAAGCATCTGGAGATATCCCTATTGTGCTCAGGCTGTAATATTTCTTCAAATATTACAGCCTGATTGAGGTCAGTGTGACACAGGTCTTGTCAGTTGACACACAGGTCTTCGGAGCTATATACTGTATATATTAAGTCTGCAGCCTGTACTGACAGGTGCTTAGGACAGGCTGGAGTTTGAATTACACCAATGAAACCAATGAGCAAAGCTTTAGAACAATTGAGCCATTTAATAAGGTCTTCAGCAGTAGCAGTGGGTCATTTGTGGAAACCACAGTTAAGGGGCATTTACACTGCAAGATAATCATGAACAAATGTTGTTAAAAACATGCATTTCTCAATTAATTTGCCATATAAACAGGCTGCTGATTACCTGAGAACAAGCAAAATGATCAAAAAATTATCATTCTAATGCGGGCGTCACACGAGGCGATCTATCATGCGATAGGTCATCGGGGGTCACGGTTTTCGTGATGCACATACGGCTTCGTTAGCGACGTTGTCCCGTGTGACACCTATGAGCAATCGCAAATCGGTGAGAAATCGGGTATCGTGTACTCGTCGTTGATTTTTAAAAAAATCGTTTATTTTACTTTGCGCAGGTTGTTCATCGTACCCGGTGTAGCACACATCGCACTGTGTGACACCCCGGGAACGATGAACACAGCTTACCTGCATCCCGCGGCACCCGCCAGCTATGCGGAAGGAAGAAGGTGGGCGGGATGTTTATGTCCCGCTCATCTCCGCCCCTCCACTTCTATTGGCCGGCTGCTGTGTGACATCGCTGTGACGCCGAACGTCCCACCCCCTTCAAGAAGCGGATGTTCGGCGCCCACAGCAACGTCGCTCAGCACGTAAGTACGTGTGACGGGGGTTAAAAGACTTTGGGCAACACGGGCAGCAATTTGCCCGTGACGCACAAACGACGGGGGCAGGTACGATCGCTCGTGCGATCATACGATAGATTGTACCATGTGAAGCCCATAATAGAGGTGATGTGAAACAGGGCTCACACTTCACGATCTAGTATCACTCAGTGCACATCGTTTATATTGGTATGCCTATGAAACCAGGTGTTTAAATGACTACTGATTGGTAAAAGCTTATCGATCAGCAGTCGTATCGCGTGGTTGGTCCTTAACATTACTCTGAGAGAGCAGTTGAATGCAAACAAAACTCTCAAAGCTTGGAGAACGAGGCTACTCTAATTCCAAATACTTGGTAAAGTTGGTTTGTTTATTTATTAATTTATTGAACGCCATTAGAGGACAGTTGGTCCTTATTTCTTTAAGACTACTAAAATGGGAAAAAATATTACATACTCGGGGAAGGGGGAGCAAAAAAAACATAAGCTGTTGTGACGTCTGCCGGGACCACAGACACAGGATGGCTGTCTCGGACAGACTAAAGGCTAATCGCCCACTAAGCAGGATCCCGAGGCCCCAGAAATCCTTTAACCTCTGTACATGGATTTGGAATTACACAGGGCCGAGGAGGTTGCTGCCTATGAAAGGCTGCAATCTGGAGAAGAGTAGTCGCCAGGCAGGGTCAAAACCAGGAGATAGGGACAAAATCGAAAGGCAAGATAGTGGTCAGAGAACAGGCAGAGGTCAAAATACGGGATTCAATACTACAAAGCAGGATATGAACCAGGCAGCAACAGTAAACTACAAGACTATATCTGGCAGCTACCAGCTGACTGGAGGAGGAATAAGAAGGGTGTGGCGCCTTCCAATAGGCCCTGGCTGAAAGGTGGTGACTTCCGCAGGAAGACACACCACAGTCAGCCAGTGGTACTGCAGGCCCTAGTGAAACCCAGCTTAATGGATGAGAGGCGCCTCCGCCCACCAGAGCCACTGACTCCCCCAATCACCAACACTGCCCATGGCAGGAATACGGCGGTGTCTGGTGATTGAAGCAGAAGTCGCTGGAGTGAACTCTGGTGTAGACGTGACAGGTGTGTTGTATGACAAGCTATAAAATCTATGTAAAATATTGCACTTTTTTAGACTTCAGTATCTTCATGAGTTTACAATGGTAGTAATGTATCATTAAGTTTACAGTGATTTTTTTTATTATACCCGTGTCATACTTTATATTTTATTTAACGACTTGACCTTCATGGGTCATCATATTGACTGGTAAATATGCTTTTACTAAAACATTCTTTATAGTTTATTTTAAGTTTCTTACTGTGAGAAACTGATTTGCATCACATTTCTTAAGAGCACTCTCAGTTTATTTGCCTTTTAAACACCTAAATTTATATACATAGTGATACATAATCTCTACAGGTCACAAATGTCTGTGGTTTACGATAAAACATTCAATTGAACAACTTTGTTTCACCTTAGATGTATTTCCTAATTTTTCACTAGAATTTTTGGAATGTTTGAAGTTTTTTTTTTCTTTTTATAAATATTGTCGCCCTGTAAATAGATAGGGTATGTGCACACATTCAGGATATGCAGCAGACAAATCTGCTGCAAATACTGTATGGTTGCCAGGAAAAATGCTCTGAAATATATGCACTTTTTGCTTGCTGATCCCTGTTGCATTCTCGTGTCAAATGGCAAGTGTCCCACTACTGTTTGTAGGTAGACTAGGTAATTGTCTGCGTCTTCTTGTTGAACTGACGGATTCACTGTTTGTAGACTCTTCTGAAACTTGAACTGGTTCTTCCACTGGTTATTGGAACTTTATTACTGGCACTATTATGGCTCCATTGTACTGAGGCCAATTCTCAAGAAAGTCTCCAAGTATTGTATGTATCACCTTTTCTTTCTTCTCTGATACTTGAGGTATACAGGCTACTTCTTCTTGAAGTTTCAATGGTTGTGGGCATCTCTTCAAATGATCCCTTGAGGCTGTTGATGAAGTTTTTCCTTAATCTTTGCTGATTAAGCAAGTTTTCTTATTATCAGAATTAGAAGGTAGCACAGTGTAGGGTCCTGCTTCCCATTGATCATCAAGTTTATGCACTTTCCTTTTTCTTTTTAGAACTATTTCTCCAGATGTTAAGGAAATATCTTGTGCGTTCTTGTTGTAATCCTTCTCTTGTTTTTCTCGACTTTGATTCACGTTTTTTCAACACATTCTTGTATTCTTTTATACTGTGCTTGGAGATTAGAGACCCAATCAGCATCTTACGAATTGATTTCTGGAATAACAACTCCTATTTCAAGATCTACTGGCAATCTTCCAGGTCTTGCTCTCATCAGATACGCTGGTGTGCAGTTTGTTGAACTCACAGGAATGTTATTGTACATGTCCACTAAGTCAGGTAACTTTTTTGGCCACATGTTCCTTTCTTCTAATGACAGTGTTTTCAACAGGTTGATGACTAAATGATTCATCTTCTCACACATACTGTTAGTTTGCGGATGGTAAGGTGTAGTGCAGATCTTTTTACAGCCATATAGATTACAGAACTCTTGGAATATTTCTGCTTCAAAGGCTGGACCTTGATCTGTCAATACCTGTTCTGGGTATCCATCAGGTCTACAAAAGTAAGCCTGAAAGGTTTTTGCTGCAGTTCTCGCTGTCAAGTCCTTCAATGATCTACCATGGTGAGAGCATATGTATAGCCTGTTCGACTAGGTTGTTAGCCTCACATGGTCCAGGGCTACAATTTCCAAGGGCTGCTTGGTGACAATGGGTCGCAGTGGTGCTCTTTGGCTGTTACGATCTTTCCTCCTCAGAGCGCAAGGACCACAGTTTCTGCAAAATTTTTCTATGGTGGTTCTCATTCCCATTGTGCATTTCACTCATTATATGATGGGCTCCCAGTGCAAGCCTTATTAGTGTGCATGTCTTATGCTAAGCAGCCGCCCATCCCCCCTAGTGTGGAGGTTGAGTGGCTGTGACATCAGCATCTTGCACCTCGGCTGCAGCCATCTTTATGAGGAAGGCTCACCACATTCTGTGTGTGCACATATCATTTGTCTTGGCTCCTTTTTGGTGTTTTTTTGGTTCTCATTCCAACCCAGTAGTACCGATCATGCAGCAATGCTTCTAACGTCTTCCATCCGACGTGTCATGCTCGATTGTGCTAAGCATCCAGCACCATCTGGACATGGTTTTTGGGTATTACCACTTGACATACCCTTTCTTGGGTTTTAGGGTTGGTAACGCTTCTGCACAGTTTACCTCGATGGATGTACTCCTCTCCTTCCACAGCTGTTGAGCTTCCTGTGGAGCATCAGGACCTAGGCGTGAACCTGGTTGGGCTATCAATTCTCTGACCAGTCTAACCGCAGGGTCACTGTTCTGTGTCTCTTTCCATCCATGATGAGGTAGCGGGTGTTACGGGGAGCTGTCTGATAATAACCGAAAGGAGTATCAGACAGTCAGGGTCCACCGTGCAAAGACTTTGCTGCAGACTATGGCAGAGTGCAATACCTCTGGTAACTCACAGAAGGATATAATAAGTAAGTAAAGCAATTCCTCCCTTACTTGGAGGGTGTGTGGAATGATCTCTGTTAATAATCACAGAGACAAAGGCAATGTGTGCGAAATGGCACCTACCTAGGTCCGCTCTTCTAGTGGTGCAAAAGAGACGAACAGCAGCGTAAGCCGCACAAAGCTCCTACCTCTGTTCGCTCCCCTAGTGTGCGAGGATACGAACAACTGCCAGACGCAGTATAAGGAACGTTACCCTAGCGGCAACATCCACCTACGAGTAGAATCACAAGGCCCAGCCAGACCATGTGCCTCAGGCACCTGCCTATGTCCGCTCCCCTAAGAGGTAAGGATACGGACAGCAGCTGAAGCTGTAAGGTATAAGAACGCTACCCTGCCGGTAGCGCTCACCTAGCATAGACAGAGGAATGCCTAGAGGAACGCGCACAGAGCGTCTACTCATATGCATGAACCAAGAGGACTGAGCACCATGCGGCGTGTGTCAGGGTCTTATATAGACTCTGTGCCTCATCCAAGATGGAGGACACCAGAGCCAATCCGCTGCCAGAACGACAGGAGTGACGTCATGCTGGCCTATCACCGAGCAAGACGTCACAAGCACATGACCAGCGACCAATCGGCATAGAAGGTGTCAGAGACATGTGACCTCGTGTCAGCGATGATGTCACCCGCACATGTGCAATGGCTCCAAGATTGGACTTAGTCTCCGGCGCTCGCACATGTGAAGTAGCAAGAAATCTGGACTTAGTCCCCAGCGCTCGCACATGTGCAGTAGCAAGAAATCTGGACTTAGTCTCCAGCGCTCGCACATGTGCAGTAGCAAGAAATCTGGACTTAGTCTCCAGCGCTCGCAGCAACCGTAACAGTACCTCCCCCTCAAGGGCCCCCCTCCCGGCGACGCAGGTAATCGGCAACTAAGTCGGGAGCATGGACAGCCTCCTCAGGCTCCCAAGAGCGATGTTCCTGGCCATAGCCCTCCCAATCTATCACGAAGAACCTGCGCCCTCTAACCATCTTAGAACCAACTATGGCTCGTACCTCATAGCTAGAGCGAGAGGAATCAGAGGCAGGAGAGTGCACTTCACGAGCGTGAGGTAAAATAGCCGGCTTTAGCAGTGAGACATGGAATTTGTCATGAATCCTAAGATGGACAGGTAACTTCAATTGATAGACTACAGGATTTACCTGTCGAAGAACCTCATAAGGACCCAGGAAGCGAGGAGCAAATTTGACAGAGCTCACTCTAAGTCTCACGTGTTTTGCAGAGAGCCACACAAAGTCCCCTGGAGAAAAGACAGGAGCCGGGGGCGACGAAACCGATCGGACACCGTCTTCATACGGTCCTTAGCTGCTTGGATCGACTCTTGAGTCCGATCCCAAACCTCTCTGGCATTAGTTGCCCAGTCGGCCACAAGAGGAGGAGGTGCAGCAGCGGGAAACGGTACCGGTACCCTAGGGTGTTGCCCATTATTGAGTACGAACGGTGTCTGCCCAGTGGCCTCAGCCAGCGAATTGTTAAGGGCAAATTCTGCCCAGGGTAGGAGGGAGGACCAGTTATCGTGGTTCTCAGCAACAAAGTGTCGAAGGTATATAATCATAGATTGATTGGTACGCTCAACCAAACCATTAGTCTCCAGATGGTATGCCGAAGAGAGATTCAACTCAATTTGCAGAAGGCTACAAAGATCTCGCCAGAAACGGGAAGTAAATTGCGGGCCTCTATCACAAATGATACGATCTGGCATCCCGTGAAGCCTAAAGACATGCTTGAGGAATAGTTTGGCTAGTACCCTGGAAGATGGGATTCTCGATAACGGTACGAGATGAACCATCCGGGAGAAATGTTCCGTAATGACCCACACAAATCTATGTCCCTGTGAACATGGAAGATCACCCACAAAGTCCATGCCTACCACCTCCCATGGTCTATCTGGCACTGGTAAAGGATACAAGAGCCCAGCCGGTCTCTGCCGTAATGGACGGTTGCGAGCACACGAGTAGCAGGAACCGACATATCTCTTGACGTGGCTGGCTAAGTGTGGCTACCAATACCACCTCTCCAGTAACTCTCGTGTCCGCCTAATACCAAAATGCCCACCCACCTTTGAGGTGTGGGCCCATGACAGTATATCATTCTGTCGATCAGGCGGAACAAAGGTCTTGCCCGGTGGGATTTGGTCTAACGTCACAGGGGAGAGCGTATGAAAAACCCTGGAGGGAAGGATAAGACGAGGTTCGTCAATCTCTTCCTGGGTAGAAAGCATAGAGCGAGACAGGGCGTCTGCCTTGTTATTCTTACTCCCAGACAGATAGTTGATGGAGAAGTGAAAGCGGGAGAAAAACAAGGACCAGCGGGCTTGGCGAGGATTCAGACGCTGAGCGGTTTGTAAGTACGTCAGATTCTTATGGTCAGTATAGACCTGGAAAGGATGTTTCGCTCCTTCCAGCAAGTGACGCCACTCCTCCAAGGCTAATCTCAAGGCGAGCAGTTCCCTATCCCCAATGGTATAGTTTCTCTCTGCCGGTGAAAAGGTTTTAGCAAAGAAGAAACACGGCCTTTTTCTACCTGCACCGTTCTTTTGATACAAGACCGCACCAGCACCCACTGAAGAGGCATCAACCTCTAAGAGGAAGGGCTTATTCTCATCGGGTCTTTGAAGAACGGGAGCAGTTGAAAAGTGTCTTTTTACTGCCTCAAAAGCCTGAGATGTCTCAGTAGACCAGGCTTTGGGATTAGCACCTTTCTTAGTCAAGGCCACCAAAGGGGCCACCAAAGTAGAAAAATGGGGTATGAACTGCCTGTAATAATTTATGAATCCTAAGAAGCGTTGCACCGCCTTCAAGGAATGAGGTTCGGACCATTGCAGGACAGCAGAGAGCTTCGCAGGATCCATAGCCAGACCCTCTTGTGAGATAATGTAACCCAAAAAAGCCAATGAGGACTGCTCGAATACACATTTCTTGAGTTTAGCAAACAATGAGTGCTGCCTTAAACGGGAAAGGACACGAACGACATTCTGACGATGAGTCTCCAGATCAGGAGAAAAAATCAGGATGTCGTCCAGATACACCACTACT